>NC_142173.1:32280050-32620374 GCF_029865625.1 Vigna umbellata | reverse complement strand
AAATAAATCACGTCACAGACAATATTCCAACCATTGGTACACATAATTCAACCCAAGAGCAAAGGAACTTGGAATCCAACTTATTTGTAAAATACTATTTGGACGAGCACTATTCACCACCCAGGACGAACGCTATTAAGTGAAAACCACGGACGAACGCTAATTGCCAAATGGACGAACGCTAATTGCCAAACATCGGACGAACGCTAATTACCAATCAATAGGCCGAACTCTATTTGGACGGACGCTATCAAACCCTAAACAATCAGGCCGAACGCTATTTACTAACAGGCCGAACGCTATTTCACTGATCACACCATTAGGTCGAACGCTGGGATTGATACTTAGGACGAACGCTATTTCACCGAAAGCACTTTAAGAACGAACGCTAAGATTGATACGTAGGCCGAACGCTGGGATCGAGTACTTAGGTCGAACGCTATTTTATCGAACACCATATTGGACGAACGCTAAATCCGAATCCTAAAAGAACGAACGCTAAAATTTCTAGTACACTAAGACCGAACGTTCATGGTCCAACCTTACGAATATCAATTTACAACCGAACGTTCCAGATCTAAATTAAGGATTCTGAATTTAAAACCGAACGCACACTAATACATCAAAACCGAACGTTCAAGATTAAATCCTAAGAATGCTACTTAAGATCGAACACTGAAATAGAGAACTTAGACCGAACGCTGAGATGTAGTACTTGGGCCGAACGCTATGAGATTAAACGCTACAGGGTCGAACGCTAAACCATTGAATACCCTATTGAATTAAACACTATTTGACCTAGCGCTTAAATATCAAGGCCGAACACCATATGGACGAACGTTTAAGATTGGAAATCGAATTAAGGCCGAACGCTCACAATCAGATTGAAACCAAGACCGAACGCTCAAAATCAGAATTTAAACTACAACCGAATGCTCAACAGAACAAGACCGAACGCTCCAGATTTAAACTTAAAACTATCGAATTATTACCGAACGCTCACATCACAATTAGACAAAAACCGTTCGCTCAATATCCGAACCTAAGAGTACCCACAAAAACGTACGCTCACAGTTTCAATTAAATAAGACCGAATGTCTAATATCCACACCTTAGAACACCCAATAAAAACCGAACGCTCACTACTCTTACATCAAAACCGAACATTTAAAATGTTTGGACGAACGCTAACCCTGAACTAAAAACCGAACGCTAAACATAATTTGGCCGACCACTAATTGGTCGAGCCGTTTTGGACGAACGCGCCAATATCTTGGCCGACCACTAATTGGTCGAGCCATTTTGGACGAACGTCCAATTTTCATCAAATTGGACGAACGCGCGTTTCTGCAGAATTAAATTGAGTATAATTGACAACATTAAAGTGAGTATTAAAATTAAATAATGAAAAAAAAATAAAAAAGATAAAAAACCTAGCGGCATTTAAATATACCCACATTCCAGCTGAAGCAATTGGAGCAGTGAAATAAATTGTTGAAGAAAAGGACATCCATAAACCATCAATTGCAAAGCATTAATTCACGTGCAGCAAGAATGAAAATTCAATGCACCTTTTCATGAACCAATTGAATGTGAACTTTTAGCTTAACATTAAATGCATTTCATCACGAAAATCAATGAATTAAAATACGTAAGCAATAAAGTTATTTAAATAAACATGCTGCTTCTTGAATGCATATATAAAATATAATTTATACTTATTGAATTCAAACGTGAAAGTGAAGAAGATGAGAATGAAATGAGCTAGCTGCTTCAACCTAAATCCATTTTAATATATAAGATACGAAAATAAAATTTGACTCAAGCGTGAAAGAGTAAAAACCGAACATCTCTTCCTTGCTGCACATCACGGACCACACTCCGTTTCTTCATTCAATCTCGGACACCGTGAACACTGTTGGAACAATCGGTACCGTTATAGAATCTTGCACAGCGGAATAACTTATAAAGCGGAAAGCGTGTTCAGTCAAACTCTTAATAAGATGGTCAGTTTTATAAATTTAATTTACTTAGAGACAAATTTCCAAACAGTTGATGTGTATAAAACAGTAAAGAGTATAGAGAGCAAGAAAATTCAACACAAAATTTTTATCCTGGTTCGATTCAAAAGAATCTACGTCCAGTTGTTAATCACTATAAAAAGTGATTAACGTTTTCACTAAAAATAGTTTCACAAGTTTACAATAGAGTGAATGAAACAGAAAACAGATAAAACCTTCCTTCGAACGAACGAACCGGAAGAACAGAAACTTTGCCAACTTGAAGAGAACCGCTCCGACCTTTGACCCACAAAGCGCGAGCTTCTCCTTTTCACAAGACCAGGCAATGTAATGAACAAGCTTTTGGAACTTCCTCAGATCACACTGTATTCTCAAAAGCTTTTTGTTCAACTGTTATTTTTCTAATTTCACCAAAACAAAATATATAGCCAAGTACACTGAATGCCAAAGGTCAACTCCCAACTGCCATGAATAATCGATTATTGTAAGTGATAATCGATTATTCAAGTCCGTTACAGGGTTTTCAAAAAGTGATAATCGATTATATGAAGTGATAATCGATTATTCCTGTATGACTCTGTGATAATCGATTATTGCTATTCTATAATCGATTATTGAAGATAAAAATGCAAGCTTACAAGGTTTACAAGAATTTCCTACTACATTTAATTTCTACAAATTGCTTTTAACTAATTTTAATATCTTCTTCAACTAAACATCTTGTAGCATCATCAAAACAAATTTCTTCAAGATTTGCCAATACTCCTTATTGGTAACAATCTCCCCCTTTTTGATGATGATCAAAAATTCAATTTTAAAAGCAAGTTTGGCTTACCTGCAAAACATATAAGCTAACAAACAGCAACAAGGTTAGCAATACCTGTAATAATTTATACTTTTCCCTTTGTATTATTCTTCTCCCCCTTTTTGATCAGAAGCAAAAAGATCGAATGGTAAAGGCTCCCCCTAAATATGATCTCCCCCTCAATTAATCAAAGGATGCATATAATCAAGAGATCATTTTATTTATAAAAAGAAAAGTACATTATAAGAAGACACATAACAGACTGAATTTTAACATAGATGAAATGGCAAGTAAACAACAAAACAGTCTAACAGAGAACCTATATCTAAAACTCAGGACTAGGAGATCTCGCGGGAGGTTGAATGTTGAGATGATTCTCGATGTTAGATAGGCGAACATCAAGATCAAGAAATTGATCAACCATGTGCTCATCAACAGATCGTTGCCAATCATAAATCGCCTCAAAGTGAGTCTTTTGTGCAAGACTCATATCCTCCAATTGTTTAGATAACCTTGCAAAATGTTCTTCCATAGAAATTGAGGAAGAGGAGGGTATGTTGGATGGTCCAGCATTAGACGGAGCAGCGGCACTTACGGGGTCAGCCATATGAGTGTCCATGTCATCATCTTCATCTACATCAGGATGATCATCATCTTTGTGAATAAGGACCCTGCCTCTAGTAATGAATCCCATCTGACGAAAGGTAGTATCGCCAATTTCCGAGCCAACAACTTGAGTGGCTTGGACAAGTTCTCCTTCAATATTGACCCCTTTGTACTCCAAGATTCTAGAAATAAGAAGAGCATAAGGAAGGTGATAAGAATGGGATTTCTTAGCTTTTACCATAGTGTCAGCAATGAGAGCAGGCCAATCGATGTGGATGTGATTCAGGATCCCATACAGAAGAAGTAGATCCTGTTCAGAACATTGAGCATGATTGTGTTACCAATAAGGAGTATTGGTAAATCTTGAAGAAATTTGTTTTGATGATGCTACAAGAAGTTTTAGTTGAAGAAGATATTAGAATTAGTTAAAAGCAATTTGTAGAAATTAAATGTAGTAGGAAATTCTTGTAAACCTTGTAAACTTGCATTTTTAACCTGCAATAATCGATTATGATTAAGCAATAATCGATTATCACAAGTCATACTTGAATAATCGATTATCACTTCATATAATCGATTATCACATCTTTGAAAACCTGTAACGGACTTGAATAATCGATTATCACTTACAATAATCGATTATTCATGGCAGTTGGGAGCTGTCCTTTGGCATTCAGTGTACTTGGCTATATATTTTGATTTGGAGAAATCAGAAGGTAACGTTGTTGAACAGAAGCTCTTGCAGAATACTGTTTGTCAGAGGAAGTTCTTAGAAGCTATAGTTCAAGTTCCCTTGCTTGGTCTCGTGAACAGGAGAGGCTCGCGTGTCGTGTGTCGATAGTCGGAGCAAGCTCTCTTCGAGTTAGCAAGGTGCTCTGCCTGGTCTCGTGAATAGGAGAAGCTCGTGTTTCGTTTGTCGATAGTCGGAGCGGTTCTCTTCGAGTTGGCAGAGTGTTCTTCTTCCGGTTCGTTCGTCGAAGGAAGGTTTATTTATCTGCTTTATTCACTATTTCTTGTAATCTGTTAAATAACTTTTTAGTGAAAAAGGTTAATCACTATTTATAGTGATTAACGACTGGACGTAGATTCTTTTGAATCGAACCAGGATAAAAATTGCTTGTGTGATTTTCTATTCCCTACACTCTTTATCTTTTACGCATATCAACTGTTTGATAAATTTTCTCTAAGAAAATTGTTTTTCTAAAATGGACCATTAAACTTGATTTGTGACCGTAACACGCTTTCCGAATATTTTATTCCGCTGCGCGACTCTATAACGGTACCGATTGTTCCAACAGATTGGTTGCTCTAGGACATAGGATCCAGACAAGTAAGTAGTGAATCATCCTTGCTTCAACCTTGAAACCTCCAACAAGCAATTGCCTTCGATTAGTCTGTTGTTCAGGGTGACGTAGGAAGGATTGGAAGGTCGATAATCGATCGAAATCTTGGAGTCCGAGATGAACTTTAACAGCATCATCCCAGATGGGTAGTTGGGCAACGTTGGTCCACACATCATCATCTAAAATTATAGGGACACCCTTGACTTTGGTGGAAATAATCCCATCTCGATATCGCAAGTTGAAGTAGAACACTCTGATGAGATCGGGATAAATGCAACCGTTTTGCTCCACCAGATTTGAGAGTCCTTGATCATTAAACAGCGCTGGAAATTGAAATCCATAGAAACGGAAAAAATCAAGGCGAATATACTTTACTGCCATGATTCGTCTCTCTTGCCAGGAAGAAACATAGTCCGCATGTCTTTCTTGATCTGAAATCCATCCATCAATCGTTGCCAGACGTGGTTGAGAGGAAGAGGATGCTCCAACAGCTCTGCGGCGATGTCTCCTTGAATCTGCCATGGAGAAAGGTTGAGGGAGTGATAGTTTGAGAGAGTGAGTAAAATTGGAGGGATTTGAAGCTCAAGATTTGGATTTCAGTAGTTGCTAGGTGCAAAGAGATGGCTAACAATCGATTATAGAGGCCTATTTATAAGAAGAAGGGAAGAACTAGCCGTTTATGACCGTTTTGAGCCGTTATGGAGTCTCCAACGGCTTTATTTTTGAAACTGGTAGCGTGATAATCGATTATCGTAAGTGATAATCGATTATCTGCTCGTTGGTCACTTTCCAGAAATTGTACGATAATCGATTATGTATGAAGATAATTGATTATTTGCTCATGATTTTCCAGGTATGAGTTTGAAAATTCATAATCGATTATGGAGTAAGATAATCGATTATCTTAGTGTAGAGGATGTATCCCAGGTTTGTAATAATCGATTATGACCTGATGATAATCGATTATGAACGCTGATCTTACAAAAATTTGCAAAGAACCATAAATGTGGAGTCTAAGACATGTCTAATACCCCTAACTCTCTTCTAAGCTCATAGAATCTATCTTTAGGCAGGGCTTTAGTAAAGATATCAGCTAATTGATGTATCGTGTCAATGTATTCAATTTGGCAATCTCCCTTTTGAATGTGATCTCTCAAGAAATGATGTCTAATTTCAATGTGCTTAGTTCTTGAGTGCATTATGGGGTTCTTAGTTAGGTTGATAGCACTAGTATTATCACATTTCAAAGGAATGTGATCAAGGAAGATATCAAAATCCTCCAGTTGCTGTTTCATCCATAAGATTTGGGCACAACAATTGCCAGCAGCAATGTATTCAGCTTCAGTAGTAGATAAAGCTACACAAGCCTGTTTCTTTGAATGCCAAGACACTAAAGAACAACCCAGAAAATGACAAGTGCCACTAGTACTTTTCCTATCAATTTTACAGCCACCATAGTCTGCATCAGAATAACCTATTAAACTAAGTGAAGCATCAGATGGATACCAGAGTCCAAAAGAAGTGGTTCCTTTAAGGTATTTCAAAATCCTTTTGACAGCAATTAGATGAGATTCTTTAGGATTAGCTTGGTACCTAGCACACACACATACACTTTGCATAATGTCTGGTCTACTAGCAGTTAGATACAGTAAGGATCCTATCATTCCTCTAAACATGGTTTCATTTACCCCTTCACCAGATTCATCCTTATCTAAATAGCAAGACGTTGCCATAGGTGTGTTGGCTTCTCTACAAGTATCCATACCAAACTTCTTAAGTACTTCTCTACAATATTTATTTTGAGAGACAAAAGTCCCCCCATCTATTTGCTTTATTTGCAGCCCTAAGAAGAAGGTAAGCTCACCCATCATAGACATCTCAAATTCACCTTGCATTATTTGTGCAAATCCTTCACATAATGAATTATTTGTAGACCCAAAAATAATGTCATCTACGTATACTTGAACAATCAAGATATGTTTTCCTACTTTCTTAATAAATAGGGTGGAATCAACCTTTCCTCTAGAGAAATCATTTTCAATCAAGAAGGTACTAAGTCTTTCATACCAAGATCTAGGTGCCTGTTTAAGACCATACAAGGCCTTTTTTAACTTATAAACATGATTAGGATATTTAAAATCCTCAAAACCAGGAGGTTGACTAACATATACCTCTTCTTTAATAAAACCATTCAAAAATGCGCTTTTCACATCCATTTGGTACAATTTAAACTTCATCAAAGAGGCATAAGCAAGTAATAATCTAATTGCTTCTAACCTGGCTACTGGAGCGTAAGTTTCATCATAGTCGATACCTTCCTCTTGACAGTAGCCCTTTGCAACTAACCTGGCTTTGTTCTTTGTGATGTTTCCATCTTCATCAAGCTTGTTTCTAAACACCCACTTTGTTTCAATGACTTGAAAATCATCTTGTCTAGGAATGAGTTGCCAAACATCATTCCTTTCAAATTGATTAAGTTCTTCTTGCATAGCAACACACCATTTATCATCTTGAAGAGCTTCCTTTATGTTCTTAGGTTCTACCTGAGACACAAAAGCTACTGTTAAGCAGAAATTATTAAGATTGTGTCTAGGAGTTACCCCTTTTAATATATCTCCGATGATGTTGTCCAGAGAAAGTCCTCTTGGTTGTTGATAGCTTTTAGGATCAACTACTTGATGTTCATTTTGAGTTTCTGGTGGATAGTTTTCATTTAGATACATCTCTTCAAGAGCTTCCCTCAAATAATCCTCATCACCTGCAATTGATTTATTTGACTCAAGAGGGTTCACCTCAAGTTCCACAATTTCATCAAAGACAACATGCATTGATTCTTCAATTGTCAAGGTTCTTCTATTAAACACCCTATATGCTTTGCTAGTTAAAGAATATCCTAAGAAGATTGCCTCATCAGATTTAGCATCAAATTTGCCTAAATTATCTTTACCATTATTCAAAACAAAACATTTACATCCAAAGATTTTCAAGTGAGATACATTTGGTTTTCTACCGTTAAACAGTTCATAGGGAGTTAGCTTAAGAATAGGCCTAATTAGCATTCTGTTCAACACGTAACAAGCAGTACTAACTGCATCAGCCCAAAAGTATTTTGGCACATTTGATTCATTTAAAAGAGTCCTAGCTAGTTCTTCTAATGACCTATTTTTCCTTTCAACAACACCATTTTGTTGGGGAGTTCTTGGAGCAGAGAAATTATGAGCAATTCCATGTTTTTCACAAAACTTTTCAAAAGATTCATTTTCAAACTCACCACCGTGATCACTTCTCAAGGTTTTGATTTTCAATTCCTTTTCATTTTGAACACGTTTTGCAAACGATTTGAATGCTTTAAAAGCTTCATTTTTAAGGGTTAAGAAGAATGTCCAAGTAAATCTAGTGTAATCATCAACAATCACAAGAGCATAGTAGTTTCCACCAAAACTTTTAATTCTAGATGGACCAAACAAGTCCATATGCAGAAGTTCTAAAGGTTTTGATGTTGAAATTATAGTTTTAGATGAGAATGAGGATTTGGTTTGCTTTCCCTTTTGACATGCAGAGCAAAGTTTATTTTTCTCAAATTTTAAATTTGGCAAACCAATCACAAGATTTTTTGAAATCAATTTATTCAAATGTTGCATATGTATATGTGCAGCTCTTTTATGCCATAGCCAAGGGTTTTCCTCTTTAGCAACTAAACATGTTATATTATGACTAGATGCATTTTCAATATCAATCAAGTAAATGTTATTATGCCTAACACCTTGCAAAGCAATTTCAGTAGAATCTTTAAAATATACGGTGCATCTATCACGTTCAAAAGTTACCTTGAGACCTTTGTCACATAATTGACTTATGCTTAGGAGATTATGTTTGAGACCTTTAACACATAATACATCCTTTATAGTCAATGTGTTTCCTCCTCCAATGTCTCCATTTCCAATGATTCTACCTTTGTTGTTATCTCCATAAGTCACAAAGCCTTGCTTCTTCTTCTCAAAAGAAATAAACTTTTTCTTGTCACCGGTCATGTGTCTTGAACAACCACTGTCAAGATACCACAGTGACTTCTTTGACTTAATAAGTTCCTACAAAACAAATTTGAGCAAGACTTTAGGTCCCCAATCTTATTATGGGTCCTTGGGGTTAGTTTATGCCAACATACATCATTTTACAGTTTTAACCCATGCATATTTACCATTTGGAACACCAAAATGTTTGATGCTGCATTTGTTTGAGGTGTGACCAAGTTTCATGCAGTAAAAACAACAAGCCTTATAAACGTTATTTTTCACAAAAGTCCCTTTTTCTACCCAAACTCTACGGGTTCTTATCACTTTAGATTTTTTGTGTAGATGTGTGTTTCCACTTCTTGCATTGCTTTTCTCAAAGTTTGTTTTGGCATATGATTTAGACTTAGTTGCCTTTGCAAGTAAGTGCTCAAGAATGTCAATATCAAATAGATGACTTTTACATGATAGACATTCAATAGGATGTACAATAGTATCAGATTCAGATAATTTAGTTTCCAAATTACTAACTTTGTTTCTTAAAACAACTTCGTCATCTAGAACTTTTTCATATCTCAATTTCAATTCATTATGCTCTTTCTTTAGCTTTTTATGAGCAACATCAAGTTTTTTAGATTCATTTAACAAATCAAGAAATGCCTTTTGTAAGTCAAACTCATTACTTGACTCTAAGCTAGAATCACTTACTTGGCTTCCTGCATCTTCAAGGTCTGCCATTAAGCACAAATTTGCTTCTTCATCTGATTCGCTTGAGCTTGAAGAACTAGAAGCATTCTCTTCCCAAGCTATGTAAGCTTTCTTCTTCTTTGGAAACTTTCTTTCTTTCTTTTCTTCACTTTTCTTATTTTTAGGACAGTCAGTCTTCACATGACCTCTTTCTCCACATCCATAACATTTAATGCTTGAAGAAGATCCATGATTTTCTTTCCTTTCTTCACGGTATTTGTCTTTTCCCTTTGCTTTCATAAATTTTGCAAACTTCTTAATCATAAGACTCATGTTTTCTTTATCATCATCGGAGTCATCATCTTCAATCCTTTTAGAGTTCTTTCCTTTGGAGATCTCGGACTTGAAGGCTAGTGTCTTTCTTTTGCCTTGATCTTCTTCAGCCGTCAATCTTCTCAAGTCAAGTTCATGCTCACGGAGTTTCCCAAACAAGATTGGCATAGACATTTGAGTAAGATTTTGAGACTCAGAGATGGCAGTTACTTTTGGTTGCCAAGACCTGTCCAATGATTTCAAGATTTTTACATTTAATTCATCAGTATCAAAAGTCTTACCCAACCCTGTCAAGTGGTTCACTATGTGAATGAATCGCTTTTGGACATCAGAAATTGTTTCTCCAGGTTGCATTCTGAACATCTCATACTCCTGAATGAGAGTGTTCTTCCTTGCACGTTTCACGTCCTCTGTTCCTTCATGTGTGACTCTGAGAACCTCCCACATTTCTTGTGCTGTCTTACAAACTGAAATTCTATAAAACTCATCAAGTACAACAGCAGATGAAATAATGTTGCGAGCCTTAATATCAAATTGAGCTCTTCTATTTTCCTCTGGAGTCCAGTTAAAGTATGGTTTTTCTACTTCTACACCATCAATAGTTCTTTTTGGAATATAGGGACCATTTAGTACAGCTTCCCAGATGCCTCTGTCAACAGACCCCATAAAAATTTCCATTCTGACTTTCCAGAATGCATAGTTATCACCAGTAAAGAGTGGTGGTCTGTTGATGGAAGCACCCTCGGCATATACTTGAGTTTGATGACCGGCCATTTTCGAAAAGATTTGAAAAAATATCAAAGCAAGCTCTGATACCAATTGTTGGAACAATCGGTACCGTTATAGAATCTTGCACAGCGGAATAACTTATAAAGCGGAAAGCGTGTTCAGTCAAACTCTTAATAAGATGGTCAGTTTTATAAATTTAATTTACTTAGAGACAAATTTCCAAACAGTTGATGTGTATAAAACAGTAAAGAGTATAGAGAGCAAGAAAATTCAACACAGAATTTTTATCCTGGTTCGATTCAAAAGAATCTACGTCCAGTTGTTAATCACTATAAAAAGTGATTAACGTTTTCACTAAAAATAGTTTCACAAGTTTACAATAGAGTGAATGAAACAGAAAACAGATAAAACCTTCCTTCGAACGAACGAACCGGAAGAACAGAAACTTTGCCAACTTGAAGAGAACCGCTCCGACCTTTGACCCACAAAGCGCGAGCTTCTCCTTTTCACAAGACCAGGCAATGTAATGAACAAGCTTTTGGAACTTCCTCAGATCACACTGTATTCTCAAAAGCTTTTTGTTCAACTGTTATTTTTCTAATTTCACCAAAACAAAATATATAGCCAAGTACACTGAATGCCAAAGGTCAACTCCCAACTGCCATGAATAATCGATTATTCAAGTCCGTTACAGGGTTTTCAAAAAGTGATAATCGATTATATGAAGTGATAATCGATTATTCCTGTATGACTCTGTGATAATCGATTATTGCTATTCTATAATCGATTATTGAAGATAAAAATGCAAGCTTACAAGGTTTACAAGAATTTCCTACTACATTTAATTTCTACAAATTGCTTTTAACTAATTTTAATATCTTCTTCAACTAAACATCTTGTAGCATCATCAAAACAAATTTCTTCAAGATTTGCCAATACTCCTTATTGGTAACAAACACCACTTCTTTCTTTTTCCAAAATTAAAATTAAAACCCAAGAGCTACTGGAAGAGAAAGAAAATGAGAGTCTCCAGCAAGCCGTGACTACCTTTCAGCTTCCAAACAGTGTTCCGTAACAGCATGCTACTCCTACCAAAAGTGAATGAATCCTCTAGCCGTAACCCTCCATGTGCTGCAATTTTCCAGCCTCCGTGACTCAGTGTTCTTCTTTTTAAACTAAAAAAAATCCTCCAACTTAGGTGGCGGCTGGACCATCCTCTATCCAGCCCTAGGCAGAGACACACCTCAGCTGTGTGTGCTTCCATGAAATGAAAGATGAAAAACCCCCAAAATTCCACGTGCAGCAGCCCTAATGAACCAGCCCTCTTTGATGAATGCTCCCCAATTAATTCTTGCTACACCCCCTTCAAAGACGTGGCAGCCCTCCTTTCTTTAGAGCCTAATAATGAATCCTCCAATGCTTCCAACCGTGTGATCGTCCAAGCTTTGCTGCTGTCCACGTGAAAAAAATGATTCTTCTTTGGACACCCCCTGTGCCTCCCATTCTCCGCGTGAAAACCCTCCAATTCAAAATCTCTCCAAGCTTGCTGGATAGGAGTTGCTGGACCGTGATGCTTGTTGGACGTGGACCTGCAACCAAGCTGTTGGATGCCATTGTTGAAGTTGGAGCGTAACGTGCAGCCGTGGGCTTCACTTCCACTTGTGCACCTCCCGGATGTGTTCCTCATTCACGTTTCTACTGCTTCAAGGCTTCTTCCCGTGAAGCCCTTGCTGGATACACCCCCTATGCTTCCATTCTCAGCGTGAAGGTCTTCTCCTGCCTCTGCTGCTGGACAATGCTGGACACACCCCTGTTGGACCATTGTTGAAGCTGGAGCGTGAAGAATGGATGAGCTGCTTGTGGGCCTCGTTGATGTGTACACCCAAAATTCAATCCGTGCACCTCTCTTGCCGGACCGCTTCTGGACTTCAATTTGCTGGATGGGCCCGCTGCTGCCAGCCTTGCTTTGCTGCACGTTGCCAATTCTTCCCAACGCTGGATGAATCAGCCCATCACGCCACTTCCAAGCTGCTGGATGCACCGCAATGTGTGCGTGCTTCTCCAATTGAAAGCTGGATGTGCACCCTTGCTGCTTCCCATTCTCCGCATGAAGCTGTTGTGATGGACCGAGAAAATGAGCGTGGACGTGTGCTGGACTTCCTTCTTCATGCACCACCCCCTTTTGATGGAACATTCTCATGGGCCACCGCATGCTCTCTTTCTTTCCAAGCCACCTGGACAATCCTTTCACTTCAATGCTGGACACTCATTGTGGATATAACCCTTCCAGCTCTCCAAGTCCAAAACAAAATCAGCTACTCTCTTTCTTCAAGAATAAATTACCGCATGCACCTCCAAAAACTAAATCCACACCTCCTCAATCATTTTAACTTAAATTATAATTGATGTGGCATTTTCTTTTCACCTCCAAATGTCCCAAATATTATCCAATAATTTCCCTACAATTAATAATGCAAATAATTAGTCTCAGATAATTCAAATTAATTAAAATTAGAATTTTTGATCAAATTAAGCACAATTAAGAAAAATGGGAAAATACTGGACATTTAAGCACAATTCCCTGATTAAATTCGGTACAATAAGCTAAGTGAAATTGAGAAAATATTGACTCATCAGCATCATGCAGAAATTTCTTTCTTTGTTGCCAAGTTAAGTCTTCCGGCATGACTGTTGCAGCTTTGAAATTCGTCATATCAGCAAACCAGGGCCTCTGCTGAATATACATGAGTGATTCATCTGAAAAAGATTCCCAGATTTCAGATTCCTTGCTAGTGACTTCATTGTTGACTAACCGTGACAAATGATCAGCAATTAAGTTCTCACTTCCTTTCTTGTCACGGATTTCTACATCAAATTCTTGCAATAGTAGTACCCACCTAATCAAACGTGGCTTAGAATCTGGTTTTGTCAACAAATATTTGATAGTTGCATGATCTGTATAAACAATCACCTTAGACCCAATAAGATAAGGTCTAAATTTCTCTAGAGCATACACAATGGCAAGAAATTCTTTCTCTGTGGTAGCATAATTCAATTGAGCATTGTTCAGAACCTTGCTAGCATAATAAATTGGATGAAACTTTTGTTCTTTCCGCTGGCCAAGGACAACTCCTATTGCATAATCACTTGCATCACACATTAATTCAAAATTTTGATTCCAATCCGGCGCTACAATTACTGGAGTTGACACTAACTTCTTCTTCAATATGTCAAAAGCTTTCAGACAGTCTTCATCCATCATAAAAGGAACATCCTTCATCAAAAGATTACTCAATGGTTTAGCAATTTTTGAGAAATCTTTAATGAATCTTCTATAGAATCCAGCATGACCAAGAAAACTTCTAATCCCCTTTACATTTGTTGGTGGAGGTAGTTTCTCAATGACTTCTACTTTAGCTTTGTCTACCTCAATTCCTTTAGCAGAGATTTTATGCCCCAATACAATTCCTTCAGTTACCATGAAATGACATTTCTCCCAATTAAGAACAAGATTTGTCTGAACACATCTTTTGAGGACAGTGTTCAAATTAGCCAAACATCTTTGGAAAGAATTTCCAAAAACTGAGAAATCATCCATGAATACCTCAATGCATTTTTCTAAGAGATCTGCAAAAATTGCCTGCATACACCTCTGAAACGTAGCTGGAGCATTACATAATCCAAAAGGCATCTTTCTATATGCAAAGATACCAAAAGGACAAGTAAAAGCCGTCTTCTCCTGGTCTTTTGGATCTGCCACAATTTGGTTGTATCCAGAATATCCATCTAGAAAACAATAGAAAGCCTGCCCTGATAACCTTTCTAACATCTGATCCATGAAAGGAAGAGGAAAATGATCTTTCCTAGTAGCTTTATTCAGCTTCCTGTAATCAATGCACATACGCCAACCAGTGACTGTCCGAGTAGGAATAAGTTCATTCTTATCATTATAAATTACTGTCATCCCACCTTTCTTTGGAACCACCTGTACTGGACTCACCCATTCACTGTTAGAGATTGGATAGATGATACCAGCTTCTAACAGTTTCAACACTTCTTTTCTGACCACCTCCTTCATAACAGGATTTAATCTTCTCTGTGGTTGAGCACTTGGTTTATAATCTTCTTCCATAAAAATTTTGTGCATGCAGTAAGTTGGGCTAATACCTTTAAGATCTGATATTGACCACCCAATTGCTTCTTTGTTAGCTTTTAGAATTTCTATCAATTGCTCTTCTTCTTGTAGAGATAAAGAGTTATTGATGATGACTGACTTTGTTCCATCTTCTTCTAGAAAAACATATTTCAGATGTGACGGTAATCTTTTTAATTCTGGTGTCTATGCTTTGACTGCTTCTTCCTTATCAATTATTTCGAATATTGGATCTTCCTCTGGACTCTTTTTCAATGTTTCTAAGTCCATCAAACATTCATAAATCAATTTCTCTTCTTCTTCATCTAAATCTTCACATGCATTAATGAGAGTTTTTTCCAATGGAGAAATATTTCGCACCATCCTTTCTTGCACCATACAAACTTCATCAAGTTCATCAAATTGAAAACATGCCTTGTCATCATTTGGATATGTCATGGCCTTGGACACGTCAAAAGTGACTTCTTCATCATCAACTCTCAATTTAAGCTTCCCATTCTCTACATCAATCAAAATTCTAGCAGTCTTCATAAAAGGTCTCCCAAGAATAAGAGGAACATCACTATTTCCTTCCATCTCCATCACAATAAAATCCACTGGGAATACAAATTTGTCAACCTTCACTAGAACATCTTCAATCACTCCATATGGATATTTAAGAGACCTGTCTGCCAATTGAAGAGCCATTCTGGTTGGTTTAATTTCCAACCCCTGAATTGTTTTGCACATGGATAGCGGCATTAGATTAATGCTAGCTCGCAAATCAATCAATGCTCTTCCAACTTTCACATCTCCTATGGTGCATGGAATAGTGAAGCTTCCCGGATCTTTAAGTTTAGGAGGTAGTTTCTGTATGATTGCACTACAGTTACCCTGTATATTGATAGTTTCCTTCTCAATGTACTTGTGTTTCTTTGTGAGGAGTTCCTTCAAAAACTTTGCATATGCTGGCATCTGTTGCAATGCTTCAGAGAATGGTATAGTGATCTCCAACTTCTTAAACAATTCCATGAATCTTTCCAACTGCTTTTCTTTCTCCTTCCTTGAATAACTCTTTGGATAAGGAAGTGGCTTTTCATACTCTTTTTCTTTTTGTCTCTCCTCTCTCTCTTCTCTCTCTCTTTTTTCTCTCCTCTCCTCTTCTTCTCTCTTCTTTTTCTCTCTCTCAACTCTTTCTTTCCACTCACATGTTTCTTTTTCACTCTCACTCTCATTTTCTTTCTCCTCTCTTTCTTGTTGTCTCTCCTCTAACACTCTACCACTTCTGGTCACAACAGTTTTACACTCCTTTTTGAGATTATCATATTTCATCTCATCAATTATTCTCTCAACATAAACCTCCATATTTTTAAATGTAGCATCCACATTATGACAATAAGACGCATTCGTCTTCAAGAATCTTTGGAAAGTCTCTTCAAGCTTTGTTGTTTTCTCAACTGGAGTAAATTGCATCTGCCATTTTTGTTGTTGCACTTGAACCATTGAGACCTGTTGTATTTCCTGTGGTATTTGAGAAAGTTTCATAGTTACCTCTTCAAGCTGTTGAGAGATAATTCTATTTTGAATAAGCAAAGCCTCATTTGATTGTAACAACTCCTTCTGACTAAGATCTCCTATTTCAATGTTGAATTCGTTGTCATTAGTAGCCATATTTTCAATAATTTCAGTTGCTTCCTCTGGAGTTTTCCATTTAATGTTTCCTCCTACTGAGGCATGAAGCATCATCTTAGTTCGTGAACCAAGACCTCCAAGGAAAGTTAGGACTACTTCTTCTTCTTTGAAACCATGCATAGGAGTTTTTCGTAACAGACTTTTGTATCTATCCCATGCATGCCCTAGTGATTCTTCCATGCCCTGCTTAAATGAAGATATATCTTGCTTGCCTTTTGTTACCTTTGATTGTGGAAAGTACTTGTTTAAAAACTTGGTTACCACTGCTTCCCACTTTGTGAAACTTCCTTCTGGAAAAGAATTTAACCAAAGCTTAGCATTGCCTCCTTATGAGAAAGGAAACAAACTAAGTTTGATCGCTTCATCTGGCACCCCATTAATCTTGACTGTGTTGCAAATCTCATTGAAAGTAGTGAGGTGCTCATATAGGCTTTCATGAGATAACCCATTAAATTGGTTACTTTTCACCAGTTGGATCAGTGCTGGTTTGACCTCCATGTTAGCTGCATTGACTCTAGGTCTAGCTATGCTGTTAAAGTGCTGAGGTCCAGCTATATTGGTGTAATCAGCAAGAGTTCTTCTAACATTGTTATTCTCCATATTTTCTGTGCTATTGTCAGAACCTTGTGGTGATGGTTGTAACAGAGTTTCCGGAGGAGCAAAAAGTTCTCTAGATGTTCGGATTCTTCTCCTCCGTCTACTGTCTTCTAATCCTTCAAGCAGAGGTTCTGTTGTTTTCTTGCTCCTAGTTCGAATTGCCTCCTGCATACACAAGAACACAAAACCCTAGAAAAGATTTGGTTAGCACAAAAAGATATAAGAGAAGATATAAGATTCAGAAAATAAAAACAGAAAATAGAAAAACAGAAAACAGAAAAATAAAATCAAATAAAATACAAACTGAAAAATATAAAGAGAAAATAAAATAATACAAAAAAAATTCGAAATTTAAAATAAAATAAAAAAATAAGTCAAAGATAATCAATAATCACACAAATTAACCAGTTAAACCACGAGTCCCCGGCAACGGCGTCAAAAACTTGATGGACAAATTTATGATCACCAAAATATGATGTCACAAAATTGTTTTTCAATCGGCAAGTGTGAACGAATCGTTCAAGTAATAAACTTGGTAAGACCAAGTATCGTTCTTCCCAAAGGACTCACGGCCTAGTTTAGTTGTGTGGTTGTTTGATTAGCTAAGACTTAAAGACGAAATATTTGGATTTTATATGCAAAAGACGAAAATTAAATATGTATGCATGAAGTTTTGATCAATGGCAAAAAGCAAAGGATAAACACTTTCAATGAAATATATGTATGAATATGTTGTTGGGGTCAATTTCATCTTATCCACTCTCATATATTTTAGGAATTCAACATTCAAATCATCATTGTTAATGCCACTCTCTAAAGTACCTTTCAAGAAGGCTTCTCCCTAATCACGAGTTCATACAATTCCTAGCATTCCTAATGATCAGTTCATAAGTGCAAGAGCTTATCGACAACCAATATAATATTGGGAGAAATTCCCCGGATCTAGACTTCCCCGTACGCGCCCGTATCGACAAAACCAATAATCATGCATCGAATGAGTTAAACAATGCAAGCATTAAGCAAAGAGGAAAAACCCTAACTAATGATGAAAGAAAGCATAGATCTTAAATAAAAGATGTAAAAACAAATTCCATATATGAGAGCTTCAAAAGATTACATTGATTCCCCAACAAACATACAGATTTTAGTTCACCATATTCATGGTGATCGTAGATGAATAACAATGAAAGAATGAAAGATAAAACCCTAGAAAGGTGAAGAGGAAGCCTGAGCATCCAAGATCCTCCTTCAAAGGGGTGGAAGAGAGAGTGTTTGCTTCGTTCCAGCCAAAGATACCTAACCCTAGGAAACCCTAAAGCTTATATATTATTCGTAAATTACAGAAAATTAGGTCCAAACCCATAAAAGTGCCGCTCAGCGGTAAAATACCGCTCAGCAGTAAGTGCGTGTCACGTTTCTTCCCCTCAGCGGCCATTTTACCCCTCAACGGTCCTCCCGTGAACTCCAGAATGCCGCTCAGCGGTAAACTGCCGCTGAGCGGTGACTTCGGCTTCTCCTTTTGCACTTTTTGATGTCTTTTCTCATTCCATATCTCTCCTTCTTCACTTCTTTCACCAAATTCACCTTAAAACCTACACAAAAACACTGAAATCAAGCATAAACCTGTCCAGCTCTCTTATTTATGAAAATATGAAGAAAAGCATGATTTCAAGCTAGTTTCTAAGTATAAAGGTTGCTTTTAGTATCAATTTTAATCATGAAAATAACAGTTTTCAACTGTTATCAAGCGGCACTCAGGAGCTCACGGGAGGACCGTTGAGGGGCGAAATGGTCGCTGAAGGGAGAAAACTACTCACGCACTCACCGCTGAGCGGCTAATTGAATGATTTGAAAGAAGAATTGAAGTACCGAATGATTGGAGTGCTGAAAAGTCAACCAGAAACCAGAAAAGTCAACCAGTCAACCAGAAAAGTCAACCAGTCAACTAGAATACGAAAAAAGTCAACTAGACGAGTTTTGGGCCAGTTTTATGCGATTTTATGATCTGTTTGGGCCTGGACCCGTTTTCTATTATTTTTATGTCCTATTTAAAGGCCTAGATGTCTTAGGGTTTGTATCTTTGGCAGAAACAAAGCAAACACTCTCTCTTCCACACCTTTGAAGGAGGATATTGGATGCTCAGGCTACCTCTTCACCTTTCTAGGGTTTTATCTTTCATTCTTTCATTATTGTTCATCTAGGTTCACCATGAATATGGTGAACTAAACCTTGTATGTTTGTTGGGGAATCAATGTAATCTTTTGAAGCTCTCATATATGGAATTTGTGCTTGCATCCTAATCCAAGATTTATGCTTTCTTTCATCATTAGTTAAGGTTTTTCCTCTTTGCTTAATGTTTGCTTTGTTTAACTCATTCAATGCATGATTATTGATTTTGTCGATACGGGAACGTACGGGGAAGTCTAGATCCGGGGAATTACTCCCAATATTATATTGGTTGTCGTTAAGCTCCTGCACTTGATGAACTAATTATTAGGAATGCTAGGAATTGTATGAACTCGTAATTAGGGAGAAGCCTTCTTGAAAGGTACTTTAGAGAGTGGCATTAAAAATGATGAATTGAATGTTGAATTCCTAAAGTATATGCGAGTGGATAAGATGAAATTGACCCCCAACAACATATTCATATATATATATTTCATTGAAAGTGCTTGTCTTTTGCTTTTGCCATTGATCAAAACCTCATGCATACATATTTACTTTTGTCTTTTGCACAGTAAAATCCAATTATTTCGTCCTTAAGTCTTAGCTAATCAACAAATCACATAACTAAACTAGGCCGTGAGTCCTTTGGGAGAACGATACTTGGTCTTACCGAGTTTATTACCGAGTTTATGATCACCAAAATATGATGTCACAAACTTGTTTCACAATCGGCAAGTATGACCGAATCGTTCAAGTAATAAACTTGGTAAGACCAAGTATCGTTCTCACAAAGGACTCACGACCTAGTTTAGTTATGTGATTTGTTGATTAGCTAAGACTTAAGAACAAAATAATTGGAGTTTAATATGCAAGACAGAAAATAAACATGTATGCATGAGTTTTTGATCAATGGCAAAAGCAAAAGACAAACACTTTCAATGAAATATATATATGAATATGTTGTTGGGGGTCAATTTCATCTTATACACTCTCATATACTTTAGGAATTCAACATTCAAATCATCATTGTTAATGACACTCTCTAAAGTACCTTTCAAGAAGGCTTCTCCCTAATTACGAGTTCATACAATTCCTAGCATTCCTAATAATTAGTTCATCAAGTGCAGGAGCTTAACGACAACCAATATAATATTGGGAGTAGTTCCCCGGATCTAGACTTCCCCGTACGTTCCCATATCGACAAAATCAATAATCATGCATTGAATGAGTTAAACAAAGCAAGCATTAAGCAAAGAGGAAAAACCCTAACTAATGATGAAAGAAAGCATAAATCTTAGATTAAGATGCAAGCACAAATTCCATATATGAGAGCTTCAAAAGATTACATTGATTCCCCAACAAACATACAAGGTTTAGTTCACCATATTCATGGTGAACCTAGATGAACAATAATGAAAGAATGAAAGATAAAACCCTAGAAAGGTGAAGAGGTAGCCTGAGCATCCAATATCCTCCTTCAAAGGGGTGGAAGAGAGAGTGTTTGCTTCGTTTCTGCCAAAGATACAAACCCTAAGACATCTAGGCCTTTAAATAGGACATAAAAATAATAGAAAACGGGTCCAGGCCCAAACAGATCATAAAATCGCATAAAACTGGCCCAAAACTCGTCTGGTTGACTTTTTTCGTATTCTGGTTGACTGGTTGACTTTTCTGGTTGACTGGTTGACTTTTCTGGTTTCTGGTTGACTTTTCTGCACTCCAATCATTCGGTACTTCAATTCTTCTTTCAAATCATTCAATTAGCCGCTCAGCGGTGAGTGCGTGAGTAGTTTTCTCCCCTCAGCGGCCATTTTGCCCCTCAGCGGTCCTCCCGTGAGCTCTTGAGTGCCGCTCAGCGATAAACTGCCGCTGAGCGGTAACTTCGGGTTCTCCTTTTGCACTTTTTGATGTCTTTTCTGATTCCATCTCTCTCCTTCTTCACTTCTTTCACCAAATTCACCTTAAAACCTGCACAAAAACACTGAAATCAAGCATAAACCTGTCCAACTCTCTTATTTATGAAAATATGAGTAAAAGCATGATTTCAAGGTAGTTTCTAAGCATAAAGGTTGCTTTTAGTATCAATTTTAAGCATGAAAATAACAGTTTTTCAACTGTTATCACAACCCCAAACTTAGAACTTTGCTTGTCCTCAAGCAAGCAAGATGTAACTCAATCTTCTACCAATTCATATGATGGCTCACTTCATTCAAAATTCCTCTTTTCAAGATAAGTAGCAACTTCAATCAAACTTATGACCAAGAGTTAAATCAAGATGTGCACATGCTTTAGTGTTCACAAAGTCATTTAAATTCCAACAAATGGCCTTGGTCACATGATGCAAAACAAGCAATTGATTCAATCATAGAAAACCTGGGCAAAGTCATTCATGCTTTCAAAGTAATAACATTCAACAATAACAACTCTGGAGCTCAAAACCTCACATATAAGCTCATTCACATTTGACATACACATCCTGCTTAATCTCAAAACCACAATCGTAATATCCTGCATTTGTTCACAAAGCTTGTGAATCACCTGTATAAGCATTTTATGTGCACATCATCTCAACATCAATCAATCAAAAAGCATCATCAAGCATTACTTATCAAACAATCACAGTTAATAGCAAACCATCATAACAAACCAGGTGTCCAATAGAGTACATCAAACCCTAATCTAAAAACATAAAATACTTACAGGATACTGGGTTGCCTCCCAGTAAGCGCTTGTTTAACGTCATGAGCCTGACCCAAACTTTCAAGGATCAACCAACAACATCATTGTGGAAAATTGTTGCACCTCTCCCCCTAGATAAGGCTTGAGACATTGACCATTCACCACCCAACTTCTCTGTGGATCATCAGCAGCTGGATTAAATATTTCAATTGCTCCATGCAGATGCACTTCTTTTATCACAAATGGTCCTGACCATTTTGACTTCAGCTTCCCAGGAAATATCTTCAATCTTGAATTGAACAATAGTACCTGTTGTCCTGGATTGAAAACTCTATTCACCAACTTCCTGTCATGATAAAATTTAATCTTGTCTTTGTAAGCCTTGGATGAATCATATGCATGTAATCGCATTTCTTCAAGCTCCAAAATCTGCCTTCTGCGTGTGCATTGAGTTTCATAAGGATCAAAATTCAAGAATTTCAAAGCCCATAATGCTCTATGCTCCAATTCTACTGGCAAATGGCATGCTTTCCCATAGACTAATTGAAATGGTGATAATCCCATAGACGTCTTCATTGCTGTCCTATAAGCCCAAAGAGCATCATCCAATTTGAGAGACCAATCCTTTCTTGATGAAGTCACTGTTTTTTCCAGGATCCTTTTTATCTCCCTGTTAGACACCTCAGCTTGTCCATTGGTTTGTGGATGATAGGGTGCAGCTACCTTATGTTTTACTCCATAGTGTTTGAGTACTTTCTCTAGCTGATAATTGCAAAAATGTGATCCTCCATCACTAATCAACACTCTTGGAGTGCCAAAACGTGAGAATATCTGCCTTTTCAGGAATTTAATTACCGTGCTAGCATCATTTTTAGGACAAGCTAATGCTTCCACCCATTTACTCACATAATCCACTGCTACCAGGATATATTCATTGTTGAAAGATGGAGGGAAGGGTCCAACAAAGTCAATACCCCAACAATCAAAAACCTCAACCTCTAAAATACCTTGTAAAGGCATCTCATGACGTTTAGTGATTGTCCCTGCTCTTTGACATTTATCACAATTTCTAGGCATGATTATGGGCATCTTTAAATAAAGTTGGCCAATAAAACCCACAAATCAATGAGAACTCCCCTTTTCATAACAAAGATAGCAGTCACCAAACTAGGTGCCATCAGAGACCCAAGTATCCTTGATTCCTTCTTTCCATATTCCCCATCTCCATCTCACTCTTGGGAATTTGCTTCTGCATGAAGAGATCAGGCCGCCAGCAACATATGAATCAACATCACGATGGATAAGAAGAGAAACATCACACAACTGGGTGCTTTTATCCAAAACAGAAGAAATAAATGCAAGAGTACCCTCCACTTCATGGACCACTAGATGTGCAATAAGTTGTTTTATCATCTTCATACCAATCCCATCTGCCAAACCTCCCCGTCTAAATGAATTCTCCATCACATGCCAGGCTCCAGGACCTAAACTAAGACATGTTATGTTCGGAAAACAACCCAACAAAGTATCAATCCCAAACACTGCTGCATCAACCTGTTTTCTTCTTCCTACCAAATCCAAGGTAAGTCTCTTCACCGTGCTGCAGTGACGAAACATAGTAAACAAAAAACCAAGAGAGAGGCATTCTACACTGAGCTGAAGGCATTGTATATTAGCACAATTTTTCAACCTGAGCTCATCAGTATTCTCGAGGGAGAGATTAAAATTGGACAAGGAAGGGGCCTCAAGGACAACCAACTTAGGTTTGATGCATCTGAGATCAAAATCAACAAGGCAAGGTGCACATATGATCAAAGAAAGTGGAGCATTTGAGACCGACCATTGACAAGTGGTAAGGTGTAAGAAATTAATCTTAGGCTCCTTAAGTCCACCAACCCCAATAAGACTGAGTTGAGTCAAATTAGGGAAACAAGCATTGATCCTGCTTAAGTCCTCATCATCCAGTCTCACAAACTCAAGGGTCAAATGTCTCAACGTTGGCATCAAACACAAACCATCCACGAATAACCACGCATTCCTCACGACCAATTTCCCAAGATTATGGCCTGAATAAGACACATTGCAAATTTCCATGAGAGACAAATAAAACTTAGATTCATATTCTTATGGGATGTTTGGATGGACAGAAAGAAGATATAAATGAATACAATACGTTTTTTTGGTTGATTTAAGAGAAAGTGTTTTAAAATAAAAATTCAATAATTTCTTTCCATCATATTTCCCTTCTACTCAAATTTCGACATTGATGGTACGTTTAACAGGGAGGAAAGAACGTTGATGAACTATTTTCTTTGGTTGGAGAGAAAATGAAAGGAAAAAAAATGTAACTAACAAAAGTTCAAATATTACGTTTTTCTCTTCAATTCTACCTTCCAAACATACCATTAGGTTCTTTTAATATTATTTCATCCAGAGTAATCTAAACAAATGTTAATCTTCAACACAAATTGAAACACCAATTCTGACGGAAAGAATACGAAACACGCGCAAGAAACCGCATTCTTGTAAGAGAAAGAAAGTATGAAGAAAGAAAAATTGAGAATCAAGAAGCTAACAGGTGGAAGAGATGAGGGACAAGGCTTCGGATCGGCGCCAACAAGACTGGACCCAGAAATCGGAGACGGAGAAAGATTTCAGAGCGTGGGAAATGGATGGAAGCCACTCTCTGATGAAGTTCATGTCGGTAAGGTAGAGATCGTCGGACTCATCCTCGACGTCGTCGAAGGAGACGCCACCGAGGGCGCGATCGACGCCCAGCGAGACGGAGTCAAGAGTGGAGGTGGAGCGGAATACGAGGTGAGAGAAAACGGTCTTGAAGGGAGTGACGAGGTGCTTGGTCTCCGGCGAACGGGACTTGAGGTAGCGCGACATGGAACAGACCACGTTCAGCCACCGCACCTCGTATGACGCCGCGTTTAGACCCTTGGACACCGCCCTGCACCGCGCCACATTGGTAGTGTCCGTTAAACGACTCACAATTTCCACCAACAGCGACGCCGGAAGCTCCTCCATCATCGCCAATCGAATTGCGCAATTGCATTCAACATAGAGAGAGAGAAAAGAGTTTGTGTTTGCGTTTTGTTTTTCGATGGATAAAGATAGTTTGAAAACATTGAGAATATTTTGACAAAGGTCACGTGGCAAAATCACATGGAATATAAATTAGAAAATAAAAAATGACATGGAAATGAAGTGGAAATGAAGTGAGGTAGGATATCAAGTGGAGAGTTGATTTTGTGATTTCAAAATTAGAATTTGAGTTTGGGTTAGAGAGAACCTAAATAATCGTTTTTTCTCTTACATGCGTTGTTAGAGTTTACCATTCGTCTAAGTATTGCTGTTGACATATTCCTTTCATCCATCGATAAGTGTTTGTTGTCGTTTGAACCTTTGGAAGGAACAAGCATCAAAAGGGATGCGTTTTCACCGTTTCGTTGTCGTTGGACTATTTGGTTATGCCATTTATATAGAATTTCATGTATAATGAACCATTCTCTGTAAAAATCAAAGTGCAAAAACTGCATTGGTAGCAAAGAGAAGATAAGTGGAGAATTCAGGCAAATGTTTTGTACAAGCAGGTCAATTATGAAAATGACATTCATTTTGAAGTGCCTAATTTATTCTTTAACGATTTTTGAACATAAAAGTGATGTCGACAAAATTATTATGCCATTTATATAGAATTTCATGTCTAAGGAACCATCTTTTGTAAATATCAAAGTGCAGAAACTGCATTGGTAGCAAAAGCAAAATAAGTGAGAGACACGTCAACTATGAAAAATGACATTCATCTTAAAGTGTCTAATTTATTCCTTAACAATTTTTTAATATAGAAGTGATGTCGAGACAATTATTATGTCATTTATATAGAATTTCATATCCAAGGAACTATCTTTTTGTAAAACTCAAAGTGCAGAAACTACATCGGTAACAAAGACAAGAGTCATTCTAATTTATTCCTTAACCATTTTTGAACATAAAATTGATGTCGAAACAATTATTATGCCATTTATATAGAATTTTATGTTCAAAGAACCATTTTTTGCAAAAATCAAAATGCAGGAAATGGTAGCAAAGACAAAATTCATTTTGAATGTCATTTTCACAGTTGATCTGTCTGTGCAAAATCTTTGCTTGAACTTTTCACTTATTTTGACTTTGTTATCGATACAGTTGGACAGCGGCGAACGCTTATCATTAAGTGGGAGAGACGACTATACAACATACAGACGTTATGACGAACTGTAAAATCCAACAATGATGGACAATAGGCACACTTCTAAGTGGTTGGAAAGGGAGACGATTCTCTAGGGTTCTTGACACCCAAACTCAGATTCTAAAATCACAAAATGAACCCCTCCACTTAAAACCCCATACCACTTCATTTCCACGTCATTATCCTTTTTGGGTGACTGTGGAATTTTAACTATTTACATAGTTTGACGTAAGCGAAATGTCGAATATGCCCTTGCCATAAAGTTCACTATATTTCGAAAACCCTAGTGAGAGAAATAGGAGGTTTGGTTAGAGAATTTAGAGAGATGGGAAGGAGGATCCTGAACGATGCCTTGAGGAGTATGGTGAATGCAGAGAGAAGAGGGAAAGCTATGGTGGAACTCAAGCCAATTTCCACTGTTATGTCTTCATTTCTCCGAATCATGAAAAACCATGGTATCTTTTCTTTCTCCAGCCACTATTTTTATAATTTGTATTCTTTTTTCTAAAACTCGAAACCCCTTTTAACTGCTTCACAATTTCAAATCTGGCAATAATGAAATGGTATGAATTCGCTTTTCAAAAGTGATTTCAGTCTCTGAAATTTATGTCATCAGAGTTTGAATGACTTTCGTTGTTGATTTGGTTACTGTCATCCTTTTCCGTCTGAGTCTGAGCATGACTTCCGTGTGTGAAATATCTTTAAGATTGCAAGGGTCCATGAACCGATATAAAGTTCTTTAAGATTCTAACAGTTACTCTGTACTGTGCCACTGTTAGTGTAGTTAATTTGGCTTAAATTCCTAATAGGTTATATCAAAGACTTTCAAGTCTATGATCCGCATAGAGTGGGGAGGATAACGGTTGAACTACAAGGTAGGATTAACGATTGCAAGGCTCTTACATACCGAAAAGATATGAAGGCAAGGGATCTTGAAGCCTACAGATTGCAGACTTTTCCTACTCATCAAGTTGGTTTATGTTAATGATTCGTTTTCGTGTCACAGCTTCCGACTGCTTTTTTGTCTGATTGTGGTTGTTATAATTTGTGTTTTAAGAATGATATGTCAATGGAAATCAAAGGAAAAAGATAATTATGCCTTTCTATTGCTGTGTGCAGTGGGGTTATGTTGTGATTACTACTCCTGACGGTGTTTTGGATCATGAAGAAGCCATTAAGAAGAATGTAGGCGGCCAGGTTCTTGGTTACTTTCACTGAAATGATCGTTGCCATGCTATTTTGGCTGTGTATCACGTTCAGTTATGTTTCCAGATAAACATTCAAAGATTTTTTTTTCCTGTATGAATGTTATAAGATAGCAGCTCATGCATGGAGAGTATGATGAATTGCATTCGATGCTTTGTGGAAATTAGTCCTGTTTTGGTTAAATGGTATTTTAAACATGAAGGAATGTTATGATTCCTATTTCTTAATGTACTTCAAGTTCCAAGTCATGTAGTCCAGGGTTAATTCTATCATTCTACGCAGTGGTTTCCTTTTTCTCAAGAATTGTAGTTTTGGATAAGAAGATATTTCATGTAAACGATGACAACGTTTTAATTAATCTCCATCCCTGTTTCTCAGTAGTCATTTATGATATGCTTAACAAATTCAAGCCCAATTATTTTGCTACATTTTTCAGCTCGTCAGTAAACTACGAATGTTGAAATAGACGTGTACAAATGCATTTGCCATCCAATTTAGGGTGAAATAAGAAATACCTCTGCTAGTGAAAATTTCAGCTCCAGATTTCTAAGTATTACCTTGTTCTAATATTTCATGGAAGACAGTGAACATCGGCATCATTCATATTACTAGTTAGATATGAAAATTTCAAAATAGTAAGTTTATTGATATTTTAATTTTAGATGTGTGCAGAAACATTTGTGATATGTGTGGCAGTTCATTTGTAAAGTATGTAAATTTTCAATTGTAACGTTCGATCTTTGCGTAGCAGTTGTAAATTCCTTCTATCCTTGCCCTTACATTGTTACGTATATAATAACATTATTAATTTTTTATCTACGAAAATTAGTGATAGGTTGTTGGTTATGTGTAGCTTTGAACAACTCAATTTAATTTCTGAAGAAAGTCACTCTATAGAGGTTTCAAAATTATATTCGGTAGATGTTTTTAGCTATTTTGTGTATTAGTGTTTCATCTTATAATCTTGAGAAATTCAATGGTTAGTTTTTCTTGTGAGATTGAAGTGTCCTCGATGTTGTTTTTGGACTAATTTAGGTATCCACCTTATTTCTGCGATACCAAACTTGACGTTCCATTGTAGGCCAAGAATCACACATTTTATTTTATTAATAGTAAACAGCAACACTCGGTGATTCACATTACAGTCAAATAACCCCACAGTTTGAGGCAAATCAATTTTAACCATCCACAGGAAAAGCAGAATGAAAAACCAAAAACACAGTACATTAAGTTCACTTGGATCACAGCACGAAACATTCGGAAATGGTGTTTATTGAGCACGAAACATTTGGGAATGGTGTTCATTCAGCACGCCTGCAAATAGTGAAGCCATCACCAATTGAAACAACAGAAATTTCAACACGAGAATCATTTGCAATTGCTTTGTTGAAAGCTACAACAGCCTGCCTGTATTTTCTTTTGGGTATTGGAACATCCTCTTCAGGCCAGGCAACAGTTCCACCCCAGAGGGTATTATCATAGATTATTAACCCACCAATCTTCACCAGTTTAAGAAGCCGCTCGTGGTAATTCCAGTAGTTATCTTTATCAGCATCAACGAAGGCAAAGTCAAAACTATCCTTATTTGAATCCTGTAACAGAAGAAACAGAACCCAAATATCAAACAAAAACTAACTATAAAGTAAAAGGAGTTAGATCCTCTTACGTACAAGGGAGAAAGAAACAAAAGAAAAAACAAAAACTAGGGTCTTAATTTATTATAGACAATTTTCTGTCTCGTAATATGACATTGTTATGTCAGTAACATGACAGCAACACAGAATCATACTCACGTCTTCTAATAGTTTATCAAGAACAGGTAGAGCTGGAGACTGAATGAAGTCGATCTTGTGCTCTACACCAGCCTTTTTAATGAATGGTAGTCCTATCTCATAAGCTTCTCTATCTGGATCCAGGGCTATAATCTACACCACACAGACAATGGAGTTGGTGACATAAAACAGACATATTAAACGTACCAAATAACAAAGAAAAGTGCAAACCTTTCCATCGTCTGGAATTGTTAGTGCAGTGAGGAGAAGAGAGTATCCTGTAAAAACTCCCACTTCAATGGTCTTTTTAGCATTCAACAGCTTCAAGAGCAAGGCCATTAGCTGACCCGCATCAGGATCAGCGCCCATAAATCCCCTGCAGAGTGAAAATGGTAACTAAATTTATGAAACAAATCCCTTTATTGTTTACTAGTTGAGCACAGACATTGCTACCGCAAATATTCAGATGAGTGAAAAACTCTAGGTAGATCCTGAGAATGGGGACCACGATCAACACAATAACCACACCACAAATTCATTAAAACGATGTAGAAGCTAAAAGCAAGAAACATAAAAAAGAAGCAGATCTACAAGATGCAATGTAAAAGTAAACAGGTTATAATTCTGACTAAGCCTCGTACCAAAAACTGAAACTTATAGCAGTCTTTCGAGTTTCAACCGAGACATTAACTATGATAAAAGACTTTGTCTTTGTTGATTTTAATAATGTCAACATGTCTTGAGACAGAATTGTGGCAGAGAATAATTACCAAGGGTGTGTTGCGGTGGCATTCCTTAGCTCTTTGAGAGTCTCGGCTTCTCGAGGGTAAACGCTAGTCTCCAGTATATACTGCCACAACATTGTTGAATTGAATAATTTTTGAAAATGAAGCGAAGGAAAAAGTACTGTTTGAACGATAAGCCTACCTTGGTCAACTTCTCACTCTGCAGTATTGCTGGATTAGCGGACATTTCTCTATGCTTTGTTAAGCCTCTGTTTTTCTCTTTGTTTTTTTTTTTGTGTTGGACTTACAATGCGTCCCCTGTTTCGGCCATTTTAAAAGAAGTGAAGCGGAGGTTGCAGGTCGCAACCACCATTTCAACAAGCAATGAAGGCGGTGTGAATATGTCTTGAATGATTCAACTACCTTTGTCCTTTTATGTGGGTATTTTGAAGTTCTAAATTTTACCAAATTTTTCAATAACTAAACTTTCTTAAAAAGTTAAAATTGCTGTCACCTTCAGGTTTATTTCATGTTTCTTCTCCGAGGGAAGCCAGTACCCGATTAAGGTGCCAATTACGTTACAAAATTTTTGTTTTAGCCGATGACGTCATTAGAGGATGGAAACTACTCTATCAACCTTTTTTTATAACAATGATGTGAGAAGTTGCTCATCCTTATGCATGTCACTGTTATCACCATAACCACCAGAGGTCGTTGTTCTCCTTCCCTTTCGCAATCATTGGATGCCACCGACAGGAACACCATGATAGCAACAGCAACCCACGTTTTCAACACAACTACCAAATTCATTTATTTAACTGTTCCTTTTCGTAGCTTTTATTTATTTTTGTTAGAGTAACTTATCCACTTTTACATTTATTTAACATAGAATTTAAAAGTAAAAATGATCTTAAAAAATATTAAATTTTGCATTTTTTTCAAGAAAAAAAAGATAAAATTAAATTAATAAAAATATTTAGGTGTCTTAAATAATATTTTTCCTTTTATCTAGAGATTCAAGAAGAAAAAGAAAGGTGACGGGAAATAATGATAGAAAAGAAAATATTTAAAAAAAAAGTAATTATATTTTAATAATTTTTTTGACAATAAATTATGTATTATTATTTTATTATTTCGTATATTTTAAATAATCAATCACAACTTATAAAAAAATTATCTAAAAAATTGTTAAAAAAACTTTTTTCTTCAAAAAAATCATTCAAATAAGTTATTATTCCGAAAATAAATCTCTGAAGTCATCTTTTGAAAAAGATTTCCAGAAAAAAAAAATCAGGAATATATTTTCTTTTTTCATAAACAAAATATTCCTAAATACATTTTCTATTTCCGGATTGCATTTTCAAGAAGTTTCAAAGTAGGACAAAAGCGGGAATGTCACTTTCAAATAAGGGTAAAAGTGAAAATTCAATAAATTGAAAAGTGTTTTCTTTTTCCAAAAGATTATCCAAAGATAATTATTTTCTGTACGGTAAATGTGTTTATAGTATTAGTATATAGATTCTTTGACCTTAAAGAAGGATTTTAACTTACAATAAAAAATTAAAATTTCATGAGTAATTGAATTAGTGAAAAATATAAAATATAAAATTTTATTTAAAAAGAACAAATTTAAAAAATTTCATGTTTTTTACTTTATATATTTAGTTTTCATATTTTCTCTTCGGCTTAATTTTAGTTTGGGAGATTAAAATATTATTAAGATGATTACTTTTTAATTAATTCGATCACGTTTTTTTATTAATATCGATAAAATTTATTTTTTATATAAATTGTTATGATTTTTTTTTTTGCAAATTAGTTTATTTCTTACTTGATATACCAAGAATTTATTGGCCAAAGCTAGCAAAATTATCTGTTGACATATGTGAATTAATTTTTTTTTACCTAAGCCAGTCATAATTATTGTTTTGGTTAATTTTTATATTGATTTTTTTATTATTATTAACATGAACGTTAGCTTGTTTCAATTTTATTAAATGTTGACTACAAATGTTTTTAGTCATTAAATAGTATTATTTGATATTTAAATATTTTTTTTAATTAAATGGTAATTGAAATACTCGGTTAAATAAGAAAATTTAAATTGAATAAATTTGAATTGATTTATCCAAAAATAATAATTTCAAATAATATTAATTCAAATCGAATGGATTTGGATGTCTAATATATTAAAAACAAATATATCCATACACAAGTTAGAATTTGGTTGGCTATCACGTGTGATTTATATTTATATGTTTCATATGTTTAGTTAAACAAATATTTATAGGTGATATTCAATTGTTTAGAGACATTGAGTTTTCTCAGTATATAATACCGATAATTAGTTCAACATATTGATAGTTATACCTATAATAATTTCTAGGTTTGCATATATGCATTTATACATTTTGTAAGTGTTTTATAAGTTGTTTATCTTTATATTTGATTTTTTTTCTTAATTAGTTGTAACATCCCAAAATATAGTAATACCATAATTCAGAATTAATTACAATTAACAGTGAACAGTAAACAGTCTTAATATTAACAGGAAACCAAGTTTCAAAGCCTAACGGCTGGTGTACAAATAACGTGCGTATTCAAGTGCAGAGAATTTAAAACAGAACAACTTAAGGTTTCAGAGTTACAAATTTCAGATCAGAAATAACGAACACTAATAACGAACGGTTTTACAAAAATGATAACCGAACGTTCCAAAATGATCTAATATCTATACAGTACTAAACTAACAAGCACTCTAAGGCTCGGCTTTAACTTCGACTTCCACCAGATTTGCATCCTCCAAATTTTCTTCTTCCAGCATGACTTCAAGGGATGCATCACCATCTGCTCACATCCACAACGGATGATCATTGCATTTTCACAAGACGGAGATACATGGACAGTAGACAACACAAATGAAATGCAAGGGTAAGCTTATACTGTTTAATTAATACAACACACATACAGTTCGTAATTCGATTCACACACACATCAAGTAAATTGTTCATGTAATTTAACACAGAAAGATATATAAGACAGACCGTCCGGACTGTATGAACCGTGTAGCTACAGGCGTCCTTGCACCCGAGTGATGTAGTAACTGGGATACCCTCAACAGCTGCCACTCGAGGTTAATCCTTCGCCCCTGCTAAGTGAGGGATACGAAAGACCTCCTGCCATTCCCACACATGACTACTCCCTTCTACATGAAGATGAGCATCACGGAATATCAGGATGGACCAAGCCAGCATTAGCTAACCATAGTCATACTTTACCAATTCAATCTTTCAATATATATATATATATATGAGACGTTCCTCCCTGGAACGCTCGTCCAAAATCCAACATCATAAATTCAGTTCTCATAGTGTTCACACTTTAACTTATCATATTCCATCATCTTTTACATCATTAGATTCAGGAGTCAAAAATAACGAACGCTCAATCCATTGAAGAAGTAGGACGAACGTCCAAATAAAGTTACTGGATACGCAGGGAAATATACAACAAACGTAATTTTCTACTTGGCCAGTTAGATGAACTGACTCGACTTGAAGTGTACTGGTACTTAGAAAATATTTGTGATAAAAATATGGACCAGATTTAATACACAATGGATTGTCAAGAATACTTAGAATCATATTTGAAGATGGTTACATAATGAAAACTAAGGCCAGAGATTTAACGGACGTACGGAGAATGAATGTCTAATACTTTAGAACGAACGCTATTTTATCAAGTAATTATTCAATTAGTACGAACGCGAGGTAAGAGACCAAGCGAGATTTAGAATGGACGCTCATGATAAGACCGAGCGCATTATTAAGAACGGACGTTCGACATAAGCCCGAACGCTATGAATGACGAATCGCTCGACATAAGGCCGAACAATATAAAGGACGAACGCTCGACATAAGGACGAACGCTATCAAAGACGAACGTTCAACAGAAGGCCGAACGCTATTTAGGACAAACGCTTCGGTATAAGACCGAGCGTTACTTATTCATAAAGTTTTAAATATTTAAATACTGCTGAGCTAGACGAACGCTCAGACATTCTATTTGGGACGCTCGTTCATGAGCAGAATTCCTTCCAAATGAAAGAATCCCAATCTAAGTTATTTTACTGAAATGCCGAACGGTTTAAGACCGTACAGGGACGAACGTCATTTTTCAGTGTGAAAGAATGAAATTTCAGATTTCTCAGACTTAGAAAAATTGTCCAGATTTACAATTTATAACTTTATAACTTTCATTCCAGATTTAATTCACCTTAAACATCATCATCATACAGATTTCAACATTTGAATCATTCCAACTATACAATCACCATAATTCCATTTATACATGATCAGATCAACATGCATTTAATCAAAATCAAAAACAACATACATAATACATACAAGCAGTATTTGTCTATGACAGATTAAACCAACACCAGAAATTATATCAGATATCAGTAACCGTTCATAACAGCTCAAACATCAGGCTTTACATACATGCAACTCAGATCACAAAATCAAGCAGTATGAATTAAACTTATAAGCTTCCCTTACCTGATCTAGCAGTGCACTTCCAAAGGCTTAGAGTTTTCTCTCGTGCTCTCACGACTTTCTATCAGAATTCACTCAACCACTTCAACTTAATCTAACACACCAAAACCGTAAACAGATCAGACTTCTAACTCATGCATGCAACCAGAATTTTGGTTTGCATGAACTAAATGGACGAAAGTGCAAAGACGAGAACTTACCAGTTCAGTTCTCAATTCTGTTCGGATCAGAATGAGGTTCACAGTGCAGGGAAGGTTTCTATGGTGTCTGAAATGAGATCAAAGGTTTGATAGTGAGTTATCTTAGAGAAAAGAAGAAAACGGTTTAGAGAGAGGGTAGAGAATTTGGAAGCAGAAATTCTGAGAAGAAGGTGAAGCATGCAGGAGGAAGAGGGAGAGTTTTTCAGAATTATTTTTCTCTTCTCAATGCAGAATAAACTCCCCAACCTCCACACGCCACTTGTCTCCCACTAACCATTCTCAGAATGCTCCAACCGTGACACATGGCAGGCGCATGCAGTGGAAGTGTGAGTGCATTTTGACGTGGCACGGTGCATTAATGGTGTGATCAGAGAATGGATTAGTGTGTATTAATTTATCAGGTTCTCACATTCCCCCTAACTACAAAAATTTTCGTCCTCGAAAATTCTAAAGCTTACCAGGGAATAGGTGAGGATACAATTTCTTCACAGCCTCTTCCACCTCCCATGTTGAGTCACCCGTCTTGGCATTCCACACCACTTTCACGAGATGAACATCTTTGCCTTTGTAGAGTCTGGTGCGGCTGTCTTCCACACAAACAGGTTGCATCTCCAATGTCCGGTCTGGGCGAATTTGGATGTCTTCTAACTCCAGTACATGTGATGGATCAGATATATACTTCCGGAGTTGTGAAACGTGAAAGACTGGATGAAGGTTGGACAGTTGAGGAGGTAAAGCCAGTTCATACGCCACTGCTCCAATCTTTTTCAGAATCTGATAGGGTCCTACGTACTTTGGTGAAAGCTTCTTTGGACGAAGAACTCTTCCCACACCAGTGATTGGATTCAACCTCAGAAAGACGTGATCTCCAGCAGCGAATTCTAAGGGTCTTCTTCTCCTATCTGCATACGATTTCTGCCTGCTTTGAGAAGTCTTCAAACGTTCTTGAATCAGTTTCACCTTCTCAGTTGTTTGCTGGATTAATTCAGGTCCAGTTACTGCAGTTTCACCTTCTTGGAACCAACACAAAGGAGTTCTACACCTCCTTCCATAAAGAGCTTCAAACGGTGCCATTCCTATGCTTGCTTGAAAGCTGTTATTGTATGTGAATTCAACAAGCGGCAGAACTTCATCCCATACTCCCATATGATCTATAACGCAAGTCCTCAACAAGTCTTCAAGAGTCTGGATGGTTCGCTCAGATTGGCCATCCGTCTGAGGGTGATAAGCAGAACTCATTTGCAGTTTGCTTCCCAATTCTCCTTGCAGTGACTGCCAAAAACGAGATGTGAATCTCGTGTCCCGATCTGATATAATACTCGAAGGAACTCCATGCAGTCTAACAATCTCTCTAATGTACAATTTGGCCAAGTTTGTCATGGACATCTTTAAATTAACAGCCAGGAAATGGGCGCTCTTAGTCAATCTATCCACAATTATCCAAATTGAATCATGGTTTCGGACTGTACGTGGCAGATGAGTCACGAAATCCATGGAGATGCTATCCCACTTCCATTCTGGAATCTCCAATGGCTGTAGCAATCCTCCTGGTCTTTGATGTTCAGCCTTGGCTCTTTGACAGGTTAAACAAGATGACACAAAACGTGCAATGTCACTCTTCATACCAGGCCACCAGAATGACAAACGAAGGTCCTGATACATCTTAGTCATGCCAGGATGCATGCTAAGACGGCTGTGATGTCCCTCCTCCATTATAATTCTCTTCAGCTCACTGTCATTTGGAACACACGTTCTCCCCATATATCTCAGTAGACCATCCGTTCCAGCATTGAACCCCTTAGCCTGATCTGTACCAAGCACGCTCAGGATTTTCACCAATTCTTCATCCTCACGTTGCTTCATCCAAATTCTGTCAAATACATCACTGGAAATTCTAAGATTACAGCACGTTATTGCGTTCGTTCCTAAATCAAATTGTAATCTTAAATCTCTAAAACTCTCCACCAAATTCAGCTCCTTCACCATCATTGCAGAAATTCTTACGGCCTTCCTACTCAAGGCATCAGCCACCACATTAGCTTTTCCAGGGTGATACAACAGTTCAAATTCATAATCCTTCAAGAATTCAAGCCACCTCCTTTGCCTCATATTTAATTCCTTTTGATCAAAGAGGTACTTGAGACTCTTGTGATCACTAAACACTTGAAACGTTGCACCATACAGATAATGCCTCCAGATTTTTAATGCAAACACAACCGCTGCTAGTTCCAGGTCATGAGTGGGATAATTCTTCTCATGAATTTTCAGCTGTCTGGAAGCATAAGCCACTGCCCTCTTTTCCTGCATCAGTACACAGCCCAAACCTTGATATGATGCGTCACAGTACACTTCAAAAGGTTTAGCCGTATCTGGAATGACCAACACAGGAGCGCTTGTCAATTTCCTCTTCAATTCCTGGAAGCTCTCCTCACATTCATCTGTCCAAGCAAACGGCTGGTCCTTCCTGGTGAGGTAAGTCAGAGGGGCTACTATCTTAGAAAATCCCTCAATGAACCGCCTATAGTAGCCCGCAAGTCCCACAAAGCTTCTAACTTCCGTGACAGAACGTGGACTCTCCCAATCTAGCACTGCCTTCACCTTGGCTGGATCCACTGCAATACCACCAGCAGAAACAACGTGCCCCAAAAATTGGATCTCTTTCATCCAGAATTCACACTTTGAACGCTTGGCATACAGCTCTTTCTCCCTCAATACGCTCAAGACAATCCTCAAATGGTCTTCATGTTCTTCAAAGTTCTTGGAATATATGAGGATGTCATCAATAAACACCACAACAAACTTATCAAGGTACGGCCTGAAGATTCTGTTCATATAGTCCATGAAGATTGCAGGTGCGTTTGTCACTCCAAAGGGCATCACCACATACTCATAATGGCCATAACGAGACCGAAATGCAGTCTTCTGAATGTCCTCTTCTTTCACTCTAATTTGATGATAGCCCGAACGTAAATCAATTTTAGAAAATACACACGCACCATGCAACTGGTCCAGCAGGTCATCAATCCTTGGAAGAGGATACTTGTTCTTGATGGTCAGCTTATTAAGTTGTCTATAATCAATGCATAGCCGTGAGCTGCCATCCTTCTTCTTGACCAACAATACAGGCGCTCCCCATGGTGAAGCACTTGGCCTGATGAACTTCTTATCCATTAACTCTTCAATTTGCTTCTTAAGCTCCACCAACTCAGCTGGTGCCATTCTGTAAGGTTGAACCGAGATGGGTGCAGCAGTGGTCACCAAATCAATTGTGAATTCTACCTCACGGATGGGAGGTAGACCAGGTACTTCATCCGGAAAAACATCTGGAAATTCATCCACTACTGTTCGTCCTCCACTGTTATCAACATTGGATGAACGTTCCATCTCACTGCCTTCATACGTCATGATAAGGAAACAGCTTGCTCCCTCCATGATGTCCTCCTTAAACTGCCCAACAGTGATTGACAGTTCTTCCTCTTCTTCACTTGGAAAAACTAACTCCTTCTTCCCACAATCTATAATAATATGATTGGTAGCCAACCAATCCATTCCTAGAATTATTTCCAAGTCCTTCAAAGGTAAACAGATTAAGTTCACCTTATAACTATGCCCCTCAACCACAATAGGACATCTAATGCATACGGTAGATGTCCTAATCTCTCCAGCCGCTGGTGTTGATACCACCAAGTCAAACTGCATATCCCTCTCCACTATTCCCAGCTTTTCAACACACGCCTTCGAGATGAAGGAGTGCGTCGCCCCAGAATCAAACAGTACATGACAAGGCATTCCAAACAGCAAGCATTCACCAGTTATAAGATTACCTGCGCTTGCTGCCTCCGCTCCAGTGATAGCGTACACACGACCTACTGCTTGTGCTCGTCCCCCCCTGGGCTGATTTCTTCCAGCGTTTGGTGGTCTCATCACTGCTCTTCCACTCATGTTACACTCGTTCCCCAAGTGCCCATTTCGTCCACATCGGTTGCAGTATTTTCCTCCCACTAGTTGAGGGCAGGACGAACGATAATGCGGCCCCCCACATTGAAAGCAAGTTACACTTCCTTGTCCAGTTTGGCCGACAGGAATCAATGCTTGAGAACCACTCTTATTGGCTGATTGATTCGAACGAGAGTAAGGTAGTCTCCTTTGAACAGAACCTCCCCTGGACACAATTGGTCCCCTACTAACTTGTTGTTGCTTCTTGTGTCGTTCCGCCTCTGCCAAGTTCTTCTCCAACACCTTGGCCCTCTCAACCATAGCAGGGAACGTTCTGATACACAAACTGGAAATTACAACCTTTAGATCACTGCGTAGACCGTTCTCAAATTTTCTGCACTGCCACTCCTCACTGGCGGCCATCGTATTGAAACGAATCAAGTGTTTGAACTTGTTCGTATATTCAGAAACTGACATTCCCCCCTGAACCAGCTGTAAAAATTCAACCTCCTTTGCAAAACGGACACTGTCAGGAAAGTACTCTTCATAGAATTTGTTTCTGAACACTTCCCAGGTAATCTGCTGGTGAGTGTCCGTTAAAATGGCTCTAGCACTAGCCCACCAGTGGCTTGCTTCTACCGTCAACAAGTACTCAGTGTACGCTAAACGGTTCTCATCCGGACACCTCTTAGCATTGAAGATCCTCTCCATATCCCTTAACCACTGGTCTGCCTCATTAGGAAGGCATTTCCCACTGAATTTAGCTGGATGATGTTGGAGGAAACTCTCCAAACTCCACTCAGCTGCAGGCTGGGCAGCATTAGAAGAAGATGCTCCAGGCGCACCTCTAGTTGCAGCCAAAATCTCCATCAACTGCCTTTGCGTGTTTTCAGAGTTAACACGCGAGGCCTCTAAACCTTGCATAGCAGCTTGGTTTTGCTGCATCAGAGTGGCGTTCTGCTCCAGCAACGTTGTGTTTTGTTGATGTAGCCTCTCAACCACAGTTTCCAACAACCTAGTGTTGCTGGACGTATCGGACTCACTCGGTTGGGGAGGAGGAGGAAGTCTAGGTGCCATTTGTTCTCTGGATGCAGAGAAAAACAAACGAGCGTTAGTTATGTCCAAGAGTTAAAACAATAATAACTCATTAAACATGAAATAAGCACACAGCAAAAACACAGTGCACTCATAACCCTACAGTGTCCTTTAATAGAACAAAACTGCTCTGATACCACTAATGTAACATCCCAAAATATAGTAATACCATAATTCAGAATTAATTACAATTAACAGTGAACAGTAAACAGTCTTAATATTAACAGGAAACCAAGTTTCAAAGCCTAACGGCTGGTGTACAAATAACGTGCGTATTCAAGTGCAGAGAATTTAAAACAGAACAACTTAAGGTTTCAGAGTTACAAATTTCAGATCAGAAATAACGAACACTAATAACGAACGATTTTACAAAAATGATAACCGAACGTTCCAAAATGATCTAATATCTATACAGTACTAAACTAACAAGCACTCTAAGGCTCGGCTTTAACTTCGACTTCCACCAGATTTGCATCCTCCAAATTTTCTTCTTCCAGCATGACTTCAAGGGATGCATCACCATCTGCTCACATCCACAACGGATGATCATTGCATTTTGACAAGACGGAGATACATGGACAGTAGACAACACAAATGAAATGCAAGGGTAAGCTTATACTGTTTAATTAATACAACACACATACAGTTCGTAATTCGATTCACACACACATCAAGTAAATTGTTCATGTAATTTAACACAGAAAGATATATAAGACAGACCGTCCGGACTGTATGAACCGTGTAGCTACAGGCGTCCTTGCACCCGAGTGATGTAGTAACTGGGATACCCTCAACAGCTGCCACTCGAGGTTAATCCTTCGCCCCTGCTAAGTGAGGGATACGAAAGACCTCCTGCCATTCCCACACATGACTACTCCCTTCTACATGAAGATGAGCATCACGGAATATCAGGATGGACCAAGCCAGCATTAGCTAACCATAGTCATACTTTACCAATTCAATCTTTCAATATATATATATATATGAGACGTTCCTCCCTGGAACGCTCGTCCAAAATCCAACATCATAAATTCAGTTCTCATAGTGTTCACACTTTAACTTATCATATTCCATCATCTTTTACATCATTAGATTCAGGAGTCAAAAATAACGAACGCTCAATCCATTGAAGAAGTAGGACGAACGTCCAAATAAAGTTACTGGATACGCAGGGAAATATACAACAAACGTAATTTTCTACTTGGCCAGTTAGATGAACTGACTCGACTTGAAGTGTACTGGTACTTAGAAAATATTTGTGATAAAAATATGGACCAGATTTAATACACAATGGATTGTCAAGAATACTTAGAATCATATTTGAAGATGGTTACATAATGAAAACTAAGGCCAGAGATTTAACGGACGTACGGAGAATGAATGTCTAATACTTTAGAACGAACGCTATTTTATCAAGTAATTATTCAATTAGTACGAACGCGAGGTAAGAGACCAAGCGAGATTTAGAATGGACGCTCATGATAAGACCGAGCGCATTATTAAGAACGGACGTTCGACATAAGGCCGAACGCTATGAATGACGAATCGCTCGACATAAGGCCGAACAATATAAAGGACGAACGCTCGACATAAGGACGAACGCTATCAAAGACGAACGTTCAACAGAAGGCCGAACGCTATTTAGGACAAACGCTTCGGTATAAGACCGAGCGTTACTTATTCATAAAGTTTTAAATATTTAAATACTGCTGAGCTAGACGAACGCTCAGACATTCTATTTGGGACGCTCGTTCATGAGCAGAATTCCTTCCAAATGAAAGAATCCCAATCTAAGTTATTTTACTGAAATGCCGAACGGTTTAAGACCGTACAGGGACGAACGTCATTTTTCAGTGTGAAAGAATGAAATTTCAGATTTCTCAGACTTAGAAAAATTGTCCAGATTTACAATTTATAACTTTATAACTTTCATTCCAGATTTAATTCACCTTAAACATCATCATCATACAGATTTCAACATTTGAATCATTCCAACTATACAATCACCATAATTCCATTTATACATGATCAGATCAACATGCATTTAATCAAAATCAAAAACAACATACATAATACATACAAGCAGTATTTGTCTATGACAGATTAAACCAACACCAGAAATTATATCAGATATCAGTAACCGTTCATAACAGCTCAAACATCAGGCTTTACATACATGCAACTCAGATCACAAAATCAAGCAGTATGAATTAAACTTATAAGCTTCCCTTACCTGATCTAGCAGTGCACTTCCAAAGGCTTAGAGTTTTCTCTCGTGCTCTCACGACTTTCTATCAGAATTCACTCAACCACTTCAACTTAATCTAACACACCAAAACCGTAAACAGATCAGACTTCTAACTCATGCATGCAACCAGAATTTTGGTTTGCATGAACTAAATGGACGAAAGTGCAAAGACGAGAACTTACCAGTTCAGTTCTCAATTCTGTTCGGATCAGAATGAGGTTCACAGTGCAGGGAAGGTTTCTATGGTGTCTGAAATGAGATCAAAGGTTTGATAGTGAGTTATCTTAGAGAAAAGAAGAAAACGGTTTAGAGAGAGGGTAGAGAATTTGGAAGCAGAAATTCTGAGAAGAAGGTGAAGCATGCAGGAGGAAGAGGGAGAGTTTTTCAGAATTATTTTTCTCTTCTCAATGCAGAATAAACTCCCCAACCTCCACACGCCACTTGTCTCCCACTAACCATTCTCAGAATGCTCCAACCGTGACACATGGCAGGCGCATGCAGTGGAAGTGTGAGTGCATTTTGACGTGGCACGGTGCATTAATGGTGTGATCAGAGAATGGATTAGTGTGTATTAATTTATCAGGTTCTCACAATTAGTAATTTAGGTTTGGTTTATTTTGGTCTCTTTATTATTTTTAGATTTAATTTGTCTTTCAATTTTTTGTAAGAAGGTTTAATTTGATAATTTTCATTAATGTCGTATTCATACATGTTATGTCAATTTATAAAATTTGTAATTTTTTTAATTTGAAAAAAAAAACATAAAGTACTACATGTTTAGTTATGGTTGTGTGAAAATAACATTAACATATCACACTATCATTATCTAATAGGTGACATTCTATATTTTTTTAATTAAAAATAAATAAATAATTAAAAAAATTACGAACAAAAATGATTAAATTAATTTTTTTAAATAGAAAATTAAATTGAATCTTAAAATAATAAAACTAAAATAAACCAAACCAATAAATTAGCTAAATCACTAATTAATTGTTTTTTGATATTTATATATTTAGTATTTGTATAACAAGTACTTGAAAGTTGTACATCACTTTGTCTAGCATTTTTTAACATTTCCAAGAAAGGAAAGTGAATGAAATTTACCTTTTTAAGAAAAAAAAACTCACTTTTCTATGTGCATAAGTATTACAAATAACATAAATACCTCGTTTGTCATAAATCTCATCATTACGTTTTGAAAATTAATCATTATAAAAAGTGTGGCTCGTGTTCATTTTTTATCCCACATAGAAAAGTTTATACTTTGTCTATTCTCTAACAACGTAATTCTTTTGGAAAATGTTTTTTTAATAATTTTTTTATAAGATTTTTTTAGGATGATAATTTAGGATTGGTTCATTTCAAATATATCAATAAAAAAATAATACATATTTTATTATCAAAAAATTATTAATATGATGCAATTTCTTTTATAATAATTCAGATAAAGAGATGGAATAATTAAAGTTTATGCTTGATACAAATTGTGAGTGAGATTGAATTGAGAAGTGTGTTAATTATTGGTTTAGACAGCAGTGTTGAGACGAGAATCAAGCAATACGCCTGCAGAAAATGACTCCATCACCGATTGAAACAAAAGCAATTTGAACACGACAATCCTTTGAAATTGCTTCGTTGAAAGCAAGCGATAACAGTCTCCACTCTTGTTTATCTTTCGAAACTGCCTTTTCAGGCAAGGCAACAGTTCCTCCCCACAGTGCGTTATCATATGCAACTATTCCACCAATCTTCACCAATCTCATAACTCTCTCGTGGTAATTCCAGTAATTGTTCTTGTCAGCATCAATGAGGTAATAAACAAAGTCTTTTTTTGTGTGACTCAAGCAACAACACTAACAATACAATATTCATAATTGAGTGTTGTAGCTCTCTTCGACTGTCATAAGGTATAATGCTACTTCAATCTAATGCTCACAATTGTCAAACCAAGCTTTATATGCAATTAAATAAGAATAACTTCTTACAGCAGTTGGTTTACATATAAGGTCTTATTCTCTGATTATTTTACAATAACCCCTCTAAGTTTCCTACCATTATATATTTACGCAAAGGTCCATTAAAACAGTGAAATAAAATTTACTTGGTACAAACAAACAGCAACAGTGTCGTAGAAGCTATGTTTACGCATTTCAAGTCGAAAAAATGGTAGAAAACTTATGATGTTTGTGCAGTGTTTGATTATAGAAGAAGATTATGGTGATTTGAGTTTGATTTGTGATGATGCAGCAAAACCGCATTGAAGCTTGCGGTTTCACGGTTGAATCTTTTGAAGAACAAGAGCGAATTGCATGTGTGGAATCTCCGGAAAGAATTGGCTGACTTTCTTCGCTCTGGCCACAACCATGCTGCCAGAGTCAAGGTAATTAATCACTATCATCTTCTCTGTTTATTTTTAATTTCAATTTCAGTTTCTAAATTTTCATGTCAAAAACTTTTAATTTTATAAATAAATGTTAAATAATTTATTATATGATGACAGAGATGAAATCAGTACAAAGATTATGACCAATATAAATTTACATGAAAGTTAAGAAATTAAAAGGATAATTAATAATATTCATTTTTAATATATGTTTTTTTAGAAATGCAATTTTGTATTTTCTCATCTTTGTTTTAATTAATCCGGTTACTAATGTTAAAATGTTCGGACATTTGAATTTTAGTATTCATTCATATGTATTATGATTATTTTTGTGAGATCCCAGTAAATTAGAGACGTAATTAGGTGTCAAATCAGTATTTATTATGCTGCTGATTCACCTAGTTGCTTCCATAAATGAGCCACGCCACACGTCCAGTGCATTAATTTCGCACTGAACGCTGCATGCATGAGCGCCACTTGTCACAATGGAAGTTTCCAATTCAGAGTTTGGTATGCAGGTGTCAGCGAGGGAGACGTTCGTTCAAACGAACGTGAGTTCAGCAAAAAGAGTTTTTCGAAAACCCTCCACTCACCTGTATCACTCATCTTCTTCCTCTGAACCAGACTTCCATTTTCTCTGATCTCTCTCTAGAACCAGTGATCTTCTCTCTTCTGTAACTCATCTTCTTCTCCGATTCACTTTCCAGAACCGTAGGGACGTTCGTCCAGCTGTGATCTTCCGTTTGGACCGAACAGAACTTGGAGCGGAACTGGTAAGTCTTCACGTCTAAGCGTCATCTTTCTGGTCTCATGCGAACCCTAGTTTTGGTTGCATGCATGGATTTTAGGTCTGAATTATTTTGATTTCTGGCATCTTAGATTTACGTGGGAACTGTTGAGCGAAACTTGGGTGTAAGACGTGGTTAGAGGAAAACCTAGAATATTGCTTTTGGAAGTACACTGCTATTCAGGTAAGGGAAGCTTACATATATTTAAATTTATACGTGTATGATTGTATGAAAGCATGATGTGGGTTGATTGTATGAAATCTCTGTATACGTTTGTTTCTGATCTGCATGAACGAGCCTGTTGTGCTGTTATGATTTATTTACTGATATGATTTTCTGGGTTGTTGATCTGCATGCTGGTTGAAATGTATGAGTGATGGATGAATGCTATAATGTATGAATTGTTAAGATGTTGATTATTGAATATGAATTAATCTGGAAGTGAAAGTGTAAAGTTCATAAATTTGAGATTCATTTGAAGTATAAAGTATAAGTTAAATTGTTGAAATCTGGAAATTCTTAAAGTTGAGAAATCTGTACTTAAATCCTACCTTTGATAATTGACGCTCGTCACTGTACGGTCTTAGACCGTTCGGTTTTCTTTAAAATAACTTAAAAATGGAATTCTTTCATTTGGAAAGAATTCTGCTCGAGAACGAGCGTCCCCATTTGAGTAAATGAGCGTTTGGCCTTATGTCGAGCGTTCGCCGTTGATAGCGTTCGACCTTCTGTCGAGCGTACGTATTCGATGGCGTTCGACATCATGTCGAGCGTTAGTCTTTAATAGCGTTCAACCTCATGTTGAGCGTTAGTCTTTGATAACGTTCGCCCTTCTGTCGAGCGTTAGTCTTTAATAGCGTTCGACCTCATGTCGAGCGTTAGTCTTTAATAGCATTCGACCTCATGTTGAGTGTTAGACTTTGACAGCGTTCGATCCTCTGTCGAGCGTTCGTATTCGATAGTGTTTGACCTCATGTCGAACGTTCGTTTTAAATAGCTTCCATCCTGAATGTTAAAATAACTTTCGTCCTGATTTTAAATAGCGTTCGTCCTGATCTCAATTAGCGTTCGTCCATACAGTTAATTAACGTTCGTTTTTTTTTTTGAGAAGTGTATCTAAGAATGAAAATGTGATGTTGAGAGAATTATAAAATGAACGAGCCATATATGAGGTGAATTTATGAGTTTGAGATTTGAACGAGCGTTCCAAGGAGGAACGACTCTTGGTTGGAAATTGAGATTTGTAAAGTATGACTGTGGATAAGTTAAGACTCGCTGTCCATCCTGATGTTCCGTGATACGCCTCTTCAAGTAGAAGGGGGTACTCATGTGTGGGAACGGCAGGAGGTCCTTAGTCCATAAGTTAACATGGGCGACGTAAGAACGGACTTACCTCGAGTGGCAGCTGTTTAATGTTACCCAGTTACTACATCACTCGGGTGCAAGGACGCTTGTAACTACACAGATTCATACAGTCCGGACGGTCTGTCTAGCATTAGTATATTTATGCTTTGGTTGATGTTATATGTATATGTGCTGATTAAGTGATGGTTTGAATATAAATGTTGAAGTATGAATTTAAATTACGTAAGCTTACCCTTGTGTTTTCCTTGTGTTGTCTTATGGTCTTTGTACGTTCGTCTTGTCTTGCAATGATCATCCGTTGTGGATGTGAGCAGATGGTGGTGCATCTCTTGAAGAAATGCTAGAAGAAGAAATTTTGGAAGATGCAAATCTGGTCGAAGTTGAAGTAAAGGCCGAGCCTTAGAGCGCTCGTAAATGTTAGGCTGTTAATGTTAGATCTTTTTGGACGTTCGGTTAATCCTTTTGTAAAACCGTTCGTTCCGCTTTATTCCCTGTTACTCTGATACGCTCGTTATTTTGTAATGAAGCCGTTCGGTTTTGAACCACTGAATGCTGTTAATACTAAAGACTGTTTATTTTACTGTTAATTGTAATTAATCCTGATTTATGGTAATTACTGTATTTTGGGATGTTACATTAGTGGTATCAGAGCAGTTTTGTTCTCTTAAGGACGCTGTAGGTTATGAGCGCATTACGTTTTTACTGTGTGCTTCTCGTGTGTTTAATAAGTTAATGTTTTAACTGTTAGACACTTCTAACGTTCGTTTTCTCTGGTACAGAAAACGATGGCCCCTAGACTCCCTCCTCCACCCCAACCTAACGAACCTGATGCGTCCAACCACGCCAGGTTGTTGGAGACAGTGATAGACCGTTTACAACAGCAGAATACAACCCTAATGGAACAAAACGCCACCCTGATGCAGCAAAACCAAGCTGCCATGCAAAGTCTGGAAGCTTCCCGTGCTAGCTCGGAAACAACCCAGCGACAGCTGATGGAGATTTTAGCATCAACCAGGCACACTGCGGGAGCGTCTTCTTCCAACGCTGCCCCGCCTACTGCTGAGTGGACCCTGGAGAGTTTCCTCCAACACCACCCGGCTAAATTCAGTGGGAAATGCCTTCCTGATGAGGCAGACCAGTGGCTGAGAGATATGGAGCGTATTTATGATGCTAAGAGGTGTCCGGATGAGAGCCGCTTGGCTTTTACAGAATATTTGTTGACTGGAGAAGCAAGTCACTGGTGGACGAGTATGAAGGCCATCTTAACGGACGCTCGGAATCCAGTAACCTGGGCGGTTTTCAGAGGCAAGTTTTATGAGGAGTATTTCCCGGACAGCGTACGTTACGCTAAGGAAGTTGAGTTCCTTCAACTGGCACAAGGAACCAAGTCTGTGTCGGAGTATACCAACACCTTTAAACACCTCCTGAGGTTCAATACGATGGCTACTAACGAGGAGTGGCAGTGCAGGAAGTTTGAGAATGGGTTGAGAAGTGATCTGAAAGTGTTGATCTCAAGTTTGTGTATTCGGTCTTTTCCTGCCATGGTCGAGCGAGCCAAGGTTTTGGAGAAGAATATGGCAGAGGCAGAACGGTTGAAGAGGCAGCAAACAGTGAGTAGGGGACCAATGGTGTCCAGGGGAGGTGCTGTACAGAGGAGACCTCCTTACGCTCGTCCAAATCAGTCTTCTCAGACGAGCGGATCACAAGCAGTAGTCCCTGTCGGACAGTCTGGGCAGGGAGGTGTTGTTTGTTTTCGGTGTGGAGGACCACATTATAGGTCTTCATGCCCTCAGTTGGTGGGAGTAAAGCAATGCACTCGTTGTGGAAGAAACGGGCACCTGCATCACGAGTGCAATATGAGTGGGCGTGCTGTGATGAGGCCACCTAATGCTGGACGAAATCAGCCAAGAGGAGGACGAGCCCAAGCTAGTGGGCGAGTGTATGCTATAACGAGCGCTGAAGCAGCGAGTTCAGGTAACCTTATTGTTGGTGAATGCATGCTGTTTGGTAGACCCTGCTGTGCTTTGTTTGATTCGGGGGCAACGCACTCCTTCATCTCGAAGGCGTGTGTTGAAAAGCTGGGATTAGAAGTGAGCGAGATGCAGTTTGATCTGGTGGTGTCGACCCCAGCAGCTGGTGAGGTTAGGACGTCCACTATGTGCGTCAAGTGTCCTATAGAAGTGGATGGGCGTAGGTTTAAAGTTAGCCTCATCTGCTTACCTCTTCAAGGTTTGGAGGTTATCTTAGGAATGGATTGGTTGGCTGCCAATCGTGTTCTTCTTGATTGTGGAGCGAAAGAGTTGATCTTCCCTGGTGTAGATGAAGAAGTTCTTTCAGTGACGCTCGGTCAGCTGAAAGAAGACATTATGGAAGGCGCCAGCTGTTTCTTGATTATGACTCACGAGGATCAGGAATCCAGAGGAAGGGTAGAAGAACGATCGTCCACTAGAAACGGTAATGGACGATCAGTTGTGGACGAGTTTGCGGACGTTTTTCCGGAAGAGATCCCTGGACTTCCCCCTCAGCGTGAAGTGGAGTTTACAATTGATTTGGTGACTACAGCCGCTCCCATCTCGGTTCAGCCATATAGGATGTCGCCTGCGGAGTTATCTGAACTAAAGAAGCAGATTGAGGAGTTGATAGAGAAGAAATTTATTAGGCCGAGCGTATCACCCTGGGGAGCGCCTGTGCTGTTAGTAAGGAAGAAGGATGGCAGCTCTCGGTTGTGTATTGACTACAGGCAATTAAACAAGCTGACCATCAAGAACAAGTACCCTTTGCCGAGGATAGATGACTTGCTAGATCAACTACATGGGGCTGCAGTATTCTCGAAGATTGATTTGAGATCCGGATATCATCAAATTAGGGTTAAAGAAGATGACATCCAGAAGACAGCATTCAGGTCGCGTTATGGGCATTATGAATATTTGGTGATGCCTTTTGGAGTAACGAACGCTCCAGCCGTGTTCATGGAGTACATGAACCGCATATTCAGGCCCTATTTGGATAAGTTTGTGGTTGTCTTCATAGATGATATCCTCATCTATTCCAAGACTGAAGAAGAGCATGAAGAGCACCTTAGACTCGTACTTGGAGTGTTGCGGGAGAAAGAATTATATGCCAAGTTGTCTAAGTGTGAATTCTGGATGAAGGAGATCCAGTTTTTGGGTCATGTGGTGTCGGCTGGAGGCATCTCAGTGGATCCAGCGAAAGTGCGAGCGGTATTGGATTGGGAGAGTCCGCGTTCGGTCACGGAGGTACGTAGTTTTGTTGGACTGGCGGGCTACTACAGACGTTTCATTGAAGGTTTTGCTAAGATAGTAGCGCCGCTAACTCAGTTGACCCGTAAAGATCAGCCGTTCGCTTGGACTGATCGTTGTGAGGCCAGTTTTCAAGAGCTGAAGGTCAAGCTGACGAGCGCCCCAGTGCTGGTTATTCCGGATACGTCTAAATCATTTGAAGTCTATTGCGACGCTTCTCATCAGGGTCTGGGTTGTGTTTTAATGCAAGAGAGGCGAGCGGTAGCGTATGCGTCTCGGCAGTTGAGGATTCACGAGAGGAATTATCCAACGCACGACCTGGAGTTGGCAGCGGTCGTTTTTGCACTGAAGATCTGGAGGCATTTCTTGTATGGATCCACGTTCCAAGTTTTCAGTGATCACAAGAGTCTCAAGTACCTCTTTGATCAGAAGGAGTTGAATATGAGGCAGAGGAGGTGGCTTGAGTTCTTGAAGGATTATGATTTCGAGCTGCTCTACCATCCAGGAAAAGCGAACGTGGTAGCGGACGCTCTGAGCAGAAAAGTGGTGCATATGTCGTCTCTGATGGTGCGCGAACTGAGCTTGGTAGAGAGTTTCAGAGATCTAAGGTTACAGTTTGAGTTAGAACCGAACAGCATCAAGTGCTGTAACCTTAGAATATCTAGCAATGTGTTCGACCAAATCAGAATGAAGCAGCGTGAGGATGAAGAACTGGTGAAGATATTAAACGCGCTTGTTTCAAATAAAGATAAGGACTTCAACACAGGAACGGACGGCATGCTGCGTTACAAGGGTAGGACGTGCGTTCCTAACGATGGCGAGCTGAAGCGGATTATTTTGGAGGAAGCTCATCACAGTAGTCTTAGCATGCACCCTGGCATGACCAAGATGTATCAAGACCTACGAAAATCGTTTTGGTGGCCTGGAATGAAGGGTGATGTCGCTCGTTTTGTGGCATCATGTCTAACCTGTCAACGAGCGAAGGCAGAATATCAAAGACCTGGCGGATTGCTTCAACAGTTGGAGATTCCCGAATGGAAGTGGGATAGCATATCCATGGATTTCGTGACTCATCTACCACGCACGGTCAGAAATCATGATTCAATCTGGGTGATCGTGGATAGGCTAACAAAGAGCGCCCACTTCCTAGCTGTCAACTTAAAGATGTCGTTAGCCAATTTAGCTAAGTTGTATATCCAGGAGATCGTTCGTCTGCATGGAGTACCTTCGAGCATAATTTCAGATCGAGATACAAGGTTCACTTCACGGTTTTGGCAGTCACTTCAAAGCGAGCTCGGTAGTAGGTTGCAAATGAGTTCAGCCTACCACCCTCAGACGGACGGCCAGTCTGAACGAACCATCCAGACGTTAGAAGATTTGCTGAGGACGTGCGTCCTAGATCACTTAGGCGCATGGGATGAGATTCTGCCGCTAGTGGAGTTCACTTATAACAACAGTTACCAGGCGAGCATTAGAATGGCGCCGTTTGAAGCTCTCTATGGGAGGAAGTGCAGAACGCCACTTTGCTGGTTTCAAGAGGGAGAGAACGTACTAACTGGACCTGAACTCATTCAGCAAACGACCGAGAAAGTCAAGCAAATTCAGGAGAGATTGAAGACGTCTTTAAGCAGGCAGAAGTCGTACGCGGATAAAAGGAGAAGACCGTTGGAGTTCGCTGCAGGAGATCATGTATTCCTTCGACTCAATCCAGTCACTGGTGTGGGACGAGCTGTTCGTCCAAAGAAGTTATCCCCCAAGTTCATTGGACCCTACCAGATATTGAGGAAGATCGGACCAGTGGCGTATGAGCTTGCGTTGCCACCCCAGCTATCCAACCTTCACCCCGTTTTCCACGTCTCTCAACTTCGGAAGTATATATCAAATCCGTCACACGTACTGGAGTTAGAAGACATTCAGCTACGTCCAGATCGAACGTTAGAATTGCATCCAGTTCGTGTAGAAGATAGCCGCACCAAGTACTACAAGGGCAAGGAAGTTCGCTTGGTGAAGATGGTGTGGGACGCTAAGACGGGTGATTCAACGTGGGAAGTTGAGAGCGCCATGAAGGACTTGTATCCTAATCTGTTTTTGGGTAAGTCTCTAATTTTCGAGGTCGAAAATTTTTGTAGATAGGTGGAATGTGAGATCCCAGTAAATTAGAGACGTAATTAGGTGTCAAATCAGTATTTATTATGCTGCTGATTCACCTAGTTGCTTCCATAAATGAGCCACGCCACACGTCCAGTGCATTAATTTCGCACTGAACGCTGCATGCATGAGCGCCACTTGTCACGATGGAAGTTTCCAATTCAGAGTTTGGTATGCAGGTGTCAGCGAGGGAGACGTTCGTTCAAACGAACGTGAGTTCAGCAAAAAGAGTTTTTCGAAAACCCTCCACTCACCTGTATCACTCATCTTCTTCCTCTGAACCAGACTTCCATTTTCTCTGATCTCTCTCTAGAACCAGTGATCTTCTCTCTTCTGTAACTCATCTTCTTCTTCTCCGATTCACTTTCCAGAACCGTAGGGACGTTCGTCCAGCTGTGATCTTCCGTTTGGACCGAACAGAACTTGGAGCGGAACTGGTAAGTCTTCACGTCTAAGCGTCATCTTTCTGGTCTCATGCGAACCCTAGTTTTGGTTGCATGCATGGATTTTAGGTCTGAATTATTTTGATTTCTGGCATCTTAGATTTACGTGGGAACTGTTGAGCGAAACTTGGGTGTAAGACGTGGTTAGAGGAAAACCTAGAATATTGCTTTTGGAAGTACACTGCTATTCAGGTAAGGGAAGCTTACATATATTTAAATTTATACGTGTATGATTGTATGAAAGCATGATGTGGGTTGATTGTATGAAATCTCTGTATACGTTTGTTTCTGATCTGCATGAACGAGCCTGTTGTGCTGTTATGATTTATTTACTGATATGATTTTCTGGGTTGTTGATCTGCATGCTGGTTGAAATGTATGAGTGATGGATGAATGCTATAATGTATGAATTGTTAAGATGTTGATTATTGAATATGAATTAATCTGGAAGTGAAAGTGTAAAGTTCATAAATTTGAGATTCATTTGAAGTATAAAGTATAAGTTAAATTGTTGAAATCTGGAAATTCTTAAAGTTGAGAAATCTGTACTTAAATCCTACCTTTGATAATTGACGCTCGTCACTGTACGGTCTTAGACCGTTCGGTTTTCTTTAAAATAACTTAAAAATGGAATTCTTTCATTTGGAAAGAATTCTGCTCGAGAACGAGCGTCCCCATTTGAGTAAATGAGCGTTTGGCCTTATGTCGAGCGTTCGCCGTTGATAGCGTTCGACCTTCTGTCGAGCGTACGTATTCGATGGCGTTCGACATCATGTCGAGCGTTAGTCTTTAATAGCGTTCAACCTCATGTTGAGCGTTAGTCTTTGATAACGTTCGCCCTTCTGTCGAGCGTTAGTCTTTAATAGCGTTCGACCTCATGTCGAGCGTTAGTCTTTAATAGCATTCGACCTCATGTTGAGTGTTAGACTTTGACAGCGTTCGATCCTCTGTCGAGCGTTCGTATTCGATAGTGTTTGACCTCATGTCGAACGTTCGTTTTAAATAGCTTCCATCCTGAATGTTAAAATAACTTTCGTCCTGATTTTAAATAGCGTTCGTCCTGATCTCAATTAGCGTTCGTCCATACAGTTAATTAACGTTCGTTTTTTTTTTTGAGAAGTGTATCTAAGAATGAAAATGTGATGTTGAGAGAATTATAAAATGAACGAGCCATATATGAGGTGAATTTATGAGTTTGAGATTTGAACGAGCGTTCCAAGGAGGAACGACTCTTGGTTGGAAATTGAGATTTGTAAAGTATGACTGTGGATAAGTTAAGACTCGCTGTCCATCCTGATGTTCCGTGATACGCCTCTTCAAGTAGAAGGGGGTACTCATGTGTGGGAACGGCAGGAGGTCCTTAGTCCATAAGTTAACATGGGCGACGTAAGAACGGACTTACCTCGAGTGGCAGCTGTTTAATGTTACCCAGTTACTACATCACTCGGGTGCAAGGACGCTTGTAACTACACAGATTCATACAGTCCGGACGGTCTGTCTAGCATTAGTATATTTATGCTTTGGTTGATGTTATATGTATATGTGCTGATTAAGTGATGGTTTGAATATAAATGTTGAAGTATGAATTTAAATTACGTAAGCTTACCCTTGTGTTTTCCTTGTGTTGTCTTATGGTCTTTGTACGTTCGTCTTGTCTTGCAATGATCATCCGTTGTGGATGTGAGCAGATGGTGGTGCATCTCTTGAAGAAATGCTAGAAGAAGAAATTTTGGAAGATGCAAATCTGGTCGAAGTTGAAGTAAAGGCCGAGCCTTAGAGCGCTCGTAAATGTTAGGCTGTTAATGTTAGATCTTTTTGGACGTTCGGTTAATCCTTTTGTAAAACCGTTCGTTCCGCTTTATTCCCTGTTACTCTGATACGCTCGTTATTTTGTAATGAAGCCGTTCGGTTTTGAACCACTGAATGCTGTTAATACTAAAGACTGTTTATTTTACTGTTAATTGTAATTAATCCTGATTTATGGTAATTACTGTATTTTGGGATGTTACATTAGTGGTATCAGAGCAGTTTTGTTCTCTTAAGGACGCTGTAGGTTATGAGCGCATTACGTTTTTACTGTGTGCTTCTCGTGTGTTTAATAAGTTAATGTTTTAACTGTTAGACACCTCTAACGTTCGTTTTCTCTAGGTACAGAAAACGATGGCCCCTAGACTCCCTCCTCCACCCCAACCTAACGAACCTGATGCGTCCAACCACGCCAGGTTGTTGGAGACAGTGATAGACCGTTTACAACAGCAGAATACAACCCTAATGGAACAAAACGCCACCCTGATGCAGCAAAACCAAGCTGCCATGCAAAGTCTGGAAGCTTCCCGTGCTAGCTCGGAAACAACCCAGCGACAGCTGATGGAGATTTTAGCATCAACCAGGCACACTGCGGGAGCGTCTTCTTCCAACGCTGCCCCGCCTACTGCTGAGTGGACCCTGGAGAGTTTCCTCCAACACCACCCGGCTAAATTCAGTGGGAAATGCCTTCCTGATGAGGCAGACCAGTGGCTGAGAGATATGGAGCGTATTTATGATGCTAAGAGGTGTCCGGATGAGAGCCGCTTGGCTTTTACAGAATATTTGTTGACTGGAGAAGCAAGTCACTGGTGGACGAGTATGAAGGCCATCTTAACGGACGCTCGGAATCCAGTAACCTGGGCGGTTTTCAGAGGCAAGTTTTATGAGGAGTATTTCCCGGACAGCGTACGTTACGCTAAGGAAGTTGAGTTCCTTCAACTGGCACAAGGAACCAAGTCTGTGTCGGAGTATACCAACACCTTTAAACACCTCCTGAGGTTCAATACGATGGCTACTAACGAGGAGTGGCAGTGCAGGAAGTTTGAGAATGGGTTGAGAAGTGATCTGAAAGTGTTGATCTCAAGTTTGTGTATTCGGTCTTTTCCTGCCATGGTCGAGCGAGCCAAGGTTTTGGAGAAGAATATGGCAGAGGCAGAACGGTTGAAGAGGCAGCAAACAGTGAGTAGGGGACCAATGGTGTCCAGGGGAGGTGCTGTACAGAGGAGACCTCCTTACGCTCGTCCAAATCAGTCTTCTCAGACGAGCGGATCACAAGCAGTAGTCCCTGTCGGACAGTCTGGGCAGGGAGGTGTTGTTTGTTTTCGGTGTGGAGGACCACATTATAGGTCTTCATGCCCTCAGTTGGTGGGAGTAAAGCAATGCACTCGTTGTGGAAGAAACGGGCACCTGCATCACGAGTGCAATATGAGTGGGCGTGCTGTGATGAGGCCACCTAATGCTGGACGAAATCAGCCAAGAGGAGGACGAGCCCAAGCTAGTGGGCGAGTGTATGCTATAACGAGCGCTGAAGCAGCGAGTTCAGGTAACCTTATTGTTGGTGAATGCATGCTGTTTGGTAGACCCTGCTGTGCTTTGTTTGATTCGGGGGCAACGCACTCCTTCATCTCGAAGGCGTGTGTTGAAAAGCTGGGATTAGAAGTGAGCGAGATGCAGTTTGATCTGGTGGTGTCGACCCCAGCAGCTGGTGAGGTTAGGACGTCCACTATGTGCGTCAAGTGTCCTATAGAAGTGGATGGGCGTAGGTTTAAAGTTAGCCTCATCTGCTTACCTCTTCAAGGTTTGGAGGTTATCTTAGGAATGGATTGGTTGGCTGCCAATCGTGTTCTTCTTGATTGTGGAGCGAAAGAGTTGATCTTCCCTGGTGTAGATGAAGAAGTTCTTTCAGTGACGCTCGGTCAGCTGAAAGAAGACATTATGGAAGGCGCCAGCTGTTTCTTGATTATGACTCACGAGGATCAGGAATCCAGAGGAAGGGTAGAAGAACGATCGTCCACTAGAAACGGTAATGGACGATCAGTTGTGGACGAGTTTGCGGACGTTTTTCCGGAAGAGATCCCTGGACTTCCCCCTCAGCGTGAAGTGGAGTTTACAATTGATTTGGTGACTACAGCCGCTCCCATCTCGGTTCAGCCATATAGGATGTCGCCTGCGGAGTTATCTGAACTAAAGAAGCAGATTGAGGAGTTGATAGAGAAGAAATTTATTAGGCCGAGCGTATCACCCTGGGGAGCGCCTGTGCTGTTAGTAAGGAAGAAGGATGGCAGCTCTCGGTTGTGTATTGACTACAGGCAATTAAACAAGCTGACCATCAAGAACAAGTACCCTTTGCCGAGGATAGATGACTTGCTAGATCAACTACATGGGGCTGCAGTATTCTCGAAGATTGATTTGAGATCCGGATATCATCAAATTAGGGTTAAAGAAGATGACATCCAGAAGACAGCATTCAGGTCGCGTTATGGGCATTATGAATATTTGGTGATGCCTTTTGGAGTAACGAACGCTCCAGCCGTGTTCATGGAGTACATGAACCGCATATTCAGGCCCTATTTGGATAAGTTTGTGGTTGTCTTCATAGATGATATCCTCATCTATTCCAAGACTGAAGAAGAGCATGAAGAGCACCTTAGACTCGTACTTGGAGTGTTGCGGGAGAAAGAATTATATGCCAAGTTGTCTAAGTGTGAATTCTGGATGAAGGAGATCCAGTTTTTGGGTCATGTGGTGTCGGCTGGAGGCATCTCAGTGGATCCAGCGAAAGTGCGAGCGGTATTGGATTGGGAGAGTCCGCGTTCGGTCACGGAGGTACGTAGTTTTGTTGGACTGGCGGGCTACTACAGACGTTTCATTGAAGGTTTTGCTAAGATAGTAGCGCCGCTAACTCAGTTGACCCGTAAAGATCAGCCGTTCGCTTGGACTGATCGTTGTGAGGCCAGTTTTCAAGAGCTGAAGGTCAAGCTGACGAGCGCCCCAGTGCTGGTTATTCCGGATACGTCTAAATCATTTGAAGTCTATTGCGACGCTTCTCATCAGGGTCTGGGTTGTGTTTTAATGCAAGAGAGGCGAGCGGTAGCGTATGCGTCTCGGCAGTTGAGGATTCACGAGAGGAATTATCCAACGCACGACCTGGAGTTGGCAGCGGTCGTTTTTGCACTGAAGATCTGGAGGCATTTCTTGTATGGATCCACGTTCCAAGTTTTCAGTGATCACAAGAGTCTCAAGTACCTCTTTGATCAGAAGGAGTTGAATATGAGGCAGAGGAGGTGGCTTGAGTTCTTGAAGGATTATGATTTCGAGCTGCTCTACCATCCAGGAAAAGCGAACGTGGTAGCGGACGCTCTGAGCAGAAAAGTGGTGCATATGTCGTCTCTGATGGTGCGCGAACTGAGCTTGGTAGAGAGTTTCAGAGATCTAAGGTTACAGTTTGAGTTAGAACCGAACAGCATCAAGTGCTGTAACCTTAGAATATCTAGCAATGTGTTCGACCAAATCAGAATGAAGCAGCGTGAGGATGAAGAACTGGTGAAGATATTAAACGCGCTTGTTTCAAATAAAGATAAGGACTTCAACACAGGAACGGACGGCATGCTGCGTTACAAGGGTAGGACGTGCGTTCCTAACGATGGCGAGCTGAAGCGGATTATTTTGGAGGAAGCTCATCACAGTAGTCTTAGCATGCACCCTGGCATGACCAAGATGTATCAAGACCTACGAAAATCGTTTTGGTGGCCTGGAATGAAGGGTGATGTCGCTCGTTTTGTGGCATCATGTCTAACCTGTCAACGAGCGAAGGCAGAATATCAAAGACCTGGCGGATTGCTTCAACAGTTGGAGATTCCCGAATGGAAGTGGGATAGCATATCCATGGATTTCGTGACTCATCTACCACGCACGGTCAGAAATCATGATTCAATCTGGGTGATCGTGGATAGGCTAACAAAGAGCGCCCACTTCCTAGCTGTCAACTTAAAGATGTCGTTAGCCAATTTAGCTAAGTTGTATATCCAGGAGATCGTTCGTCTGCATGGAGTACCTTCGAGCATAATTTCAGATCGAGATACAAGGTTCACTTCACGGTTTTGGCAGTCACTTCAAAGCGAGCTCGGTAGTAGGTTGCAAATGAGTTCAGCCTACCACCCTCAGACGGACGGCCAGTCTGAACGAACCATCCAGACGTTAGAAGATTTGCTGAGGACGTGCGTCCTAGATCACTTAGGCGCATGGGATGAGATTCTGCCGCTAGTGGAGTTCACTTATAACAACAGTTACCAGGCGAGCATTAGAATGGCGCCGTTTGAAGCTCTCTATGGGAGGAAGTGCAGAACGCCACTTTGCTGGTTTCAAGAGGGAGAGAACGTACTAACTGGACCTGAACTCATTCAGCAAACGACCGAGAAAGTCAAGCAAATTCAGGAGAGATTGAAGACGTCTTTAAGCAGGCAGAAGTCGTACGCGGATAAAAGGAGAAGACCGTTGGAGTTCGCTGCAGGAGATCATGTATTCCTTCGACTCAATCCAGTCACTGGTGTGGGACGAGCTGTTCGTCCAAAGAAGTTATCCCCCAAGTTCATTGGACCCTACCAGATATTGAGGAAGATCGGACCAGTGGCGTATGAGCTTGCGTTGCCACCCCAGCTATCCAACCTTCACCCCGTTTTCCACGTCTCTCAACTTCGGAAGTATATATCAAATCCGTCACACGTACTGGAGTTAGAAGACATTCAGCTACGTCCAGATCGAACGTTAGAATTGCATCCAGTTCGTGTAGAAGATAGCCGCACCAAGTACTACAAGGGCAAGGAAGTTCGCTTGGTGAAGATGGTGTGGGACGCTAAGACGGGTGATTCAACGTGGGAAGTTGAGAGCGCCATGAAGGACTTGTATCCTAATCTGTTTTTGGGTAAGTCTCTAATTTTCGAGGTCGAAAATTTTTGTAGATAGGTGGAATGTGAGATCCCAGTAAATTAGAGACGTAATTAGGTGTCAAATCAGTATTTATTATGCTGCTGATTCACCTAGTTGCTTCCATAAATGAGCCACGCCACACGTCCAGTGCATTAATTTCGCACTGAACGCTGCATGCATGAGCGCCACTTGTCACGATGGAAGTTTCCAATTCAGAGTTTGGTATGCAGGTGTCAGCGAGGGAGACGTTCGTTCAAACGAACGTGAGTTCAGCAAAAAGAGTTTTTCGAAAACCCTCCACTCACCTGTATCACTCATCTTCTTCCTCTGAACCAGACTTCCATTTTCTCTGATCTCTCTCTAGAACCAGTGATCTTCTCTCTTCTGTAACTCATCTTCTTCTTCTCCGATTCACTTTCCAGAACCGTAAGGACGTTCGTCCAGCTGTGATCTTCCGTTTGGACCGAACAGAACTTGGAGCGGAACTGGTAAGTCTTCACGTCTAAGCGTCATCTTTCTGGTCTCATGCGAACCCTAGTTTTGGTTGCATGCATGGATTTTAGGTCTGAATTATTTTGATTTCTGGCATCTTAGATTTACGTGGGAACTGTTGAGCGAAACTTGGGTGTAAGACGTGGTTAGAGGAAAACCTAGAATATTGCTTTTGGAAGTACACTGCTATTCAGGTAAGGGAAGCTTACATATATTTAAATTTATACGTGTATGATTGTATGAAAGCATGATGTGGGTTGATTGTATGAAATCTCTGTATACGTTTGTTTCTGATCTGCATGAACGAGCCTGTTGTGCTGTTATGATTTATTTACTGATATGATTTTCTGGGTTGTTGATCTGCATGCTGGTTGAAATGTATGAGTGATGGATGAATGCTATAATGTATGAATTGTTAAGATGTTGATTATTGAATATGAATTAATCTGGAAGTGAAAGTGTAAAGTTCATAAATTTGAGATTCATTTGAAGTATAAAGTATAAGTTAAATTGTTGAAATCTGGAAATTCTTAAAGTTGAGAAATCTGTACTTAAATCCTACCTTTGATAATTGACGCTCGTCACTGTACGGTCTTAGACCGTTCGGTTTTCTTTAAAATAACTTAAAAATGGAATTCTTTCATTTGGAAAGAATTCTGCTCGAGAACGAGCGTCCCCATTTGAGTAAATGAGCGTTTGGCCTTATGTCGAGCGTTCGCCGTTGATAGCGTTCGACCTTCTGTCGAGCGTACGTATTCGATGGCGTTCGACATCATGTCGAGCGTTAGTCTTTAATAGCGTTCAACCTCATGTTGAGCGTTAGTCTTTGATAACGTTCGCCCTTCTGTCGAGCGTTAGTCTTTAATAGCGTTCGACCTCATGTCGAGCGTTAGTCTTTAATAGCATTCGACCTCATGTTGAGTGTTAGACTTTGACAGCGTTCGATCCTCTGTCGAGCGTTCGTATTCGATAGTGTTTGACCTCATGTCGAACGTTCGTTTTAAATAGCTTCCATCCTGAATGTTAAAATAACTTTCGTCCTGATTTTAAATAGCGTTCGTCCTGATCTCAATTAGCGTTCGTCCATACAGTTAATTAACGTTCGTTTTTTTTTTTGAGAAGTGTATCTAAGAATGAAAATGTGATGTTGAGAGAATTATAAAATGAACGAGCCATATATGAGGTGAATTTATGAGTTTGAGATTTGAACGAGCGTTCCAAGGAGGAACGACTCTTGGTTGGAAATTGAGATTTGTAAAGTATGACTGTGGATAAGTTAAGACTCGCTGTCCATCCTGATGTTCCGTGATACGCCTCTTCAAGTAGAAGGGGGTACTCATGTGTGGGAACGGCAGGAGGTCCTTAGTCCATAAGTTAACATGGGCGACGTAAGAACGGACTTACCTCGAGTGGCAGCTGTTTAATGTTACCCAGTTACTACATCACTCGGGTGCAAGGACGCTTGTAACTACACAGATTCATACAGTCCGGACGGTCTGTCTAGCATTAGTATATTTATGCTTTGGTTGATGTTATATGTATATGTGCTGATTAAGTGATGGTTTGAATATAAATGTTGAAGTATGAATTTAAATTACGTAAGCTTACCCTTGTGTTTTCCTTGTGTTGTCTTATGGTCTTTGTACGTTCGTCTTGTCTTGCAATGATCATCCGTTGTGGATGTGAGCAGATGGTGGTGCATCTCTTGAAGAAATGCTAGAAGAAGAAATTTTGGAAGATGCAAATCTGGTCGAAGTTGAAGTAAAGGCCGAGCCTTAGAGCGCTCGTAAATGTTAGGCTGTTAATGTTAGATCTTTTTGGACGTTCGGTTAATCCTTTTGTAAAACCGTTCGTTCCGCTTTATTCCCTGTTACTCTGATACGCTCGTTATTTTGTAATGAAGCCGTTCGGTTTTGAACCACTGAATGCTGTTAATACTAAAGACTGTTTATTTTACTGTTAATTGTAATTAATCCTGATTTATGGTAATTACTGTATTTTGGGATGTTACAATTTTCTTTTAAAATATAATTAAAGTGTAGTTTATCAATACATTTCTCTTAAATCTAGTCTTATATTTGTGTATATGTACGAGTTGTTTTTTTTTTTTAAATCTGTGTTAAGAAAATTAATTAGTTATTATTATATTTTAAAAAATAATTTATTTATATAATTATATTTTAGTGTTATAATTATATATAATTATAATATAATATTTAAATACAGAGTTAGATAATATAAAAAATTTAAATAATTATTTATTGGAATATGTTAACGTATTATTGGTAAAAATAGAAAAAAAATAAAAAATAACTTGTAAAGAGACCAAAGCAGTAATACTACATTTTTTTTAAATATAGTGTATAGTTAAATCTATGGATTTTTTTTTCAATTCTTTATACAGTTACCCCCAGTTATTTTTTTAGAAAGAGTTTTAAATGTTGCAATTTTAATTTTCTTAAAATACCACTAAAATATAGTACTCTAAATCAGTCTTAAAAAAAACGTCCACTTAAAATCTGTGATTCTTATTTTTACTTAACGACTCTCATATATGATTTTTTTTTCAATAAATTTTGTAAAAAGACAAAGACACATTTTTATGATATTTTATACTCTCAGCTTTCAAAAGTAATTTCCAAGAAGCTAAAAAGGGGAATAAATAATGAATGATGAATAAATAAGAAAAGGTTATTCTCCATATATATCTTTTGCTTTTCTTTTCTTTTAATTATTTATTAACTTCTCCTTTACGTGTTTTCAGGTTGAATATGTGGTGATGGAAGAGAAGACCATGGGAGCATACGATCTTATTAAGATATACTGTGAACTTATTACAGCACGTTTGCCAGTGATTGAATCACAAAAGTCTGTAAATTTCACCAAATAACTTTATAATATCTTTTTATACTTTCCTATTTTATTTTTATCATTTTAAATTTTATATAGGATAAAAATGAAAAAATAGAATTTTTTAGAAAAACAAGAACTATAAATTTATTCTTTTAAAATTTTGGATTAAAATTTTAAGTTGGGAATAATTTCAGTATTCAGGTCTTGTTAGTGCTGCTTCTTCCTAAAAATCATTAATATTTTTCATAAAAATATACATGAAGATACTTATGTATAAATACATTTTTATGTTTATTTGACACAAAAATGAGTTTAAAAATATAAACTTTTGTATTTAAAAAAAAAGAGTAAAAAATAACTAAAAATAGCGTCAAATAAATATAAAAAATAAATGTAAAAATTTAAGTGTTTCAAAGAATATTTTTTATTTATGTATTTATATATCATGACATTTAAAGGGAACTGTAACATCCCAATAAATAGTAATTACCATTAATAAGAACTAATCACATTTACAGAAAATACAGTGCAGTCTTAATATTTACAACAGCTGTTCCAAAAGAAAACAGCACGTACAACAATTTTTACAGTGTTCAGAATTTTTCTAAGATACCAAACCAGTTCTGGATGAACAATTCTGCAGTACTAAATACAGAACTTCCAAAATACAGCACAGAAAATCTAACATCTACTACGGAACTAGCCCCTACTGCTCAGATTTAACTTCAACTTCTACCAAGTTGGCGTCCTCCAAATTTTCTTCTTCTAGCATTGCTTCAAGGGGTGCCTCTCCATCTGCTCACATCCACAACGGATGATCATTGCATTGACAAGACGGACATACAAAACAGTAGACAACACAAGGAAATTGCAAGGGTAAGCTTAGGTAATTTAATTCAATACAATCAACATATTTTAACATAGCAAATCAATCATACATTTCATACAACATTAGACATATATCCACGCATACAGTAACTCATTCAGATTCTCATAATTAAAGACTGTCCGGACTGTATGATCCATGTATCTACAGGCGTTCCTGCACCCGGGTGATGTAGTAACTGGGATACCCTCAACAGCTGCCACCCGAGGTTAACCCTTATCAGCCCAAAGTACTATGTAGGACTAGGGCCTCCTGCCATTCTCACGCATGAACTACTCTCCTCTACATGAGGATGAGCAATCACGGAATATCAGGATGAACAGCCATCAGTAGCTTATCCATGGTCATACTACACTACTTCTCATATTCACATCATAGAGACGTTCCTCCTTGGAACGCTCATTCACAATTCATTCAAATCAAATTCATTCAAAACGTCATTCGCACATTATTATCCATTCCTCTTATTCAGATTTTCATTCTGTGTTCCACTCTCTTAATTTAAACAAAAGTTTATCATTTAATAGATCTAGATGATTGTATTACAGTACACTGCTATCACGTTTCTGAACAAAAGAAACGCACCATTATTCATTCACGGACGTTGATACAATTAACTAATTTAATTGAAATTGAGTCTAAAAGATCCAAATAATACTTAGGAAAATTCTAAGTATAAAGACTTGAAGTTAAATGAAAAGGACCATCACAGTTTAAATGAATTCAAATAAATAATCAGAGCATTAGTAAATTCGGAAACGAACACTGCCAGTCAAAGACCGAACGTTAATTAATAAATTGAACGAACGCTGTGAAGTTCGCTTACAAGCAATGATAAGGACGAGCGTTCAGTAGAAACTGAACACTGCTTAGGACGAACGCCAGGTCAATGACCGAGCACCAAATAGAACGAACGCGCATTTGAAAGAACGTTCGGTATCAGACCGAACGCTAACTAGGACGAACGCTCAATCTAAGACCAAGAGTTCATTTGGACGAACGCTCAGTATAATACTAAGCGCCACTTATGACGAACGCTGGTAAACAAAACCGAGCGTCCTAACTATACTTCACTTTATTTTCAATAATTGGACACGCTAGGCTAAGCCGAACGCTCACGCCTAACTCTTGACACTAATAACGCTCGTTCTTAATCAGAGTCCTTTCCAAATGAAAGAATCCTCATGCTAAGTGATGTTCCAGGGAAACCGAACGGTATAAGACCGTTCGATAACGAGCGTACAAGATCAATCAGAGAAGATAAGAATTTCAAGATTTTTCAAAGAGATAATTTCACAGTTTTCATATGATTAGAACTTTAAAATTTCATCTTCACCATAAATCTCATACATTACAGAATTCATATTGTCATCTCATAAATCCAGACTCCAATCATATTCCAAATCATATATTACACATTCTGCATAAAATCCAACAATATTCATCATCTCATCAACCCGAATTATCCATTTTCAAGTGCAGACATATCAGCATCAACATACAGTTTCACACATTATCATTCATATACAACCAGTGCCACAGGCTCTTTCATACATACTCAAACATCAAATATTTCATGCATTTCAGACATCCAGTACACTTCATTACTGTCATGAACATCAAACCAGTATTAAATTAAATTACTAAAGCTTCCCTTACCTGGTCTAGCAGTGTACTTCCAATTGCTTAAGATTTTCTCTCGATCAATAACAGCTTTCTACCCAATGAATCACTCCACGATTTTCACTAAATCTAAGATACCAAAAATGACATAAGATTCAAACCTATAACCCATGCATGCAACCAGGATTTGGTTCGCATGACCTAAAACAGACAAGTGCAGGGACGAGAACTTACCAGTCCAGATTTTTGGTTTTTTGTTCGGTTCAAAACAATGCTCACAGTGCAGGGAAGGTTTCTACGGTGTCTGAAATGATATTGGAAGAGATGATGGTGAGTTATTTCAAAGAGGAGATGAAAGAGTGCAGAGAAAATGCAGAGAAGATGGAAGATCAGAATTCGAGAGGAAGATGATGATTGCATGTAAGGAAGAGAAGTGTTTTTCAGAGAAATCATTTTCTCTCCCTCGTCAAACGGTTGAGCAGTTACACACTGCCACCTGGTTTCCAATACAGCTTTTAGAAGCTTCCAAGATGACATATGGCATTCAGTGCATGCTGAGAGGAAGTGAGTGGATTTTGACGTGGCAAGGTGCAGTAAAAATGTGATCAGAGAATGGATTAGTGTGCATTAGTTTATCAGGTTCTCACATTCTCCCTAACCACAAAAATTTTCGTCCTCGAAAATTCTAAGGCTTACCAGGGAATAAATGCGGATACAATTCTCTCACAGTCTCTTCAACCTCCCATGTTGAGTCACCAGTCTTTGCATTCCACACCACTTTCACGAGACGAACATCCTTTCCTTTGTAGAGTCTGGTGCGGCTGTCTTCCACACAAACAGGTTGCATCTCCAGTGTTCGATCTGGACGAAGTTGGATGTCTTCTAATTCCAGTACGTGTGATGGATCAGCTATATATTTACGGAGTTGAGAAACATGAAAGACTGGATGAAGGTTGGACAGTTGAGGTGGTAAAGCCAATTCATACGCCACTGCTCCAATCTTCTTTAAAATTTGATAAGGTCCAACGTACTTGGGTGATAGTTTCTTTGGACGAAGAACTCTTCCCACACCAGTGATTGGATTCAACCTCAGAAATACGTGATCTCCAGCAGCGAATTCTAAGGGTCTTCTTCTCCTATCTGCATACGATTTCTGCCTGCTTTGAGAAGTCTTCAAACGTTCTTGAATCAGTTTCACCTTCTCAGTTGTTTGCTGGATTAATTCAGGTCCAGTTACTGCAGTTTCACCTTCTTGGAACCAACACAAAGGAGTTCTACACTTTCTTCCATAAAGAGCTTCAAACGGTGCCATTCCTATGCTTGCTTGAAAGCTATTGTTGTACGTGAATTCAACAAGCGGCAGAACCTCATCCCATACTCCCATATGGTCTATAACACAGGTCCTCAACAAGTCTTCAAGAGTCTGGATGGTTCGTTCAGATTGACCATCAGTCTGAGGGTGATAAGCAGAACTCATTTGCAGTTTGCTTCCCAATTCTCCTTGCAATGACTGCCAAAAACGAGATGTGAATCTCGTGTCTCGATCTGATATAATGCTTGAAGGAACTCCATGCAATCTAACAATCTCCTTAACGTATAATTTGGCCAAGTTTGTCATGGACATCTTCAAGTTAACAGCTAGGAAGTGAGTGCTCTTAGTTAATCTATCCACAATCACCCAAATTGAATCATGGTTTCGGACTGTACGTGGCAGATGAGTCACGAAATCCATGGAGATGCTATCCCACTTCCATTCTGGAATTTCCAATGGCTGCAGCAATCCTCCTGGTCTTTGGTGTTCAGCCTTTGCACGTTGACAAGTTAAACAAGAAGACACAAAACGTGCAATGTCACTCTTCATTCCAGGCCACCAGAATGATAAACGAAGGTCCTGATACATCTTAGTCATGCCAGGATGCATGCTAAGACGGCTGTGATGTCCCTCCTCCATTATAATCCTCTTTAGCTCATCATCGTTTGGAACGCACGTTCTTCCCATATAACGCAGCAGACCGTCCGTTCCAGTACTGAATTCCTTAGCCTGATCTGTGCCGAGCGTCATTAATATCTTGGCTAATTCTTCATCCTCACGCTGCTTCACTCGGATCCGGTCAAACACATTACTGGAGAGTCTAAGATTACAGCATCTGATAACGTCCGTTCCCAAGTCGAACTGCAACCTTAGATCTCTAAAGCTTTCCACCAAATTCAGCTCCTTCACCATCATTGCAGAGACCCTCACGGCCTTCCTACTCAAGGCATCAGCTACCACATTAGCTTTTCCAGGATGATACAACAGTTCAAATTCATAATCCTTCAAGAATTCAAGCCACCTCCTTTGCCTCATATTCAACTCCTTTTGATCAAAGAGGTACTTGAGACTCTTGTGATCACTAAACACCTGAAACGTTGCTCCATACAGGTAGTGCCTCCATATTTTCAATGCAAACACGACTGCTGCTAGCTCCAAGTCATGTGTGGGATAATTCTTCTCATGAATTTTCAACTGTCTCGAAGCATAAGCCACTGCCCTCCTTTCCTGCATCAGCACACAGCCCAAACCTTGATATGATGCATCACAATACACTTCAAAAGGTTTGGCCGTATCTGGAATGACCAACACAGGAGCGCTTGTTAATTTCCTCTTCAATTCCTGGAAGCTCTCCTCACATCTATCTGTCCAAGCAAACGGCTGATCCTTCCTGGTGAGGTAAGTCAGAGGGGCTACTATCTTAGAAAATCCCTCAATGAACCGCCTATAGTAGCCCGCAAGTCCCACAAAGCTTCTAACTTCCGTGACAGAACGTGGACTCTCCCAATCTAGCACTGCCTTCACCTTGGCTGGATCCACTGCAATACCACCAGCAGAAACAACGTGCCCCAAAAATTGGATCTCCTTCATCCAGAATTCACACTTTGAACGCTTGGCATACAGCTCTTTCTCCCTCAATACGCTCAAGACAATCCTCAAGTGGTCTTCATGTTCTTCAAAGTTCTTGGAATATATGAGGATGTCATCAATAAACACCACAACAAACTTATCAAGGTACGGCCTGAAGATTCTGTTCATATAGTCCATGAAGATTGCAGGTGCGTTTGTCACTCCAAAGGGCATCACCACATACTCATAATGGCCATAACGAGACCGAAATGCAGTCTTCTGAATGTCCTCTTCTTTCACTCTAATTTGATGATAGCCCGAACGTAAATCAATTTTAGAAAATACACGCGCACCATGCAACTGGTCCAGCAGGTCATCAATTCTTGGAAGAGGATACTTGTTCTTGATGGTCAGCTTATTAAGTTGTCTATAATCAATGCATAGCCGTGAGCTGCCATCCTTCTTCTTGACCAACAATACAGGCGCTCCCCATGGTGAAGCACTTGGCCTGATGAACTTCTTATCCATTAACTCTTCAATTTGCTTCTTAAGCTCCACCAACTCAGCTGGTGCCATTCTGTAAGGTTGAACCGAGATGGGTGCAGCAGTGGTTACCAAATCAATTGTGAATTCTACCTCACGGATGGGAGGTAGACCAGGTACTTCATCCGGAAAAACATCTGGAAATTCATCCACTACTGTTCGTTCTCCACTGTTATCAACATTGGATGAACGCTCCATCTCACTGCTTTCATACGTCATGATAAGAAAACAGCTTGCCCCCTCCATGATATCCTCCTTAAACTGCCCAAGAGTGATTGACAGTTCTTCCTCTTCTTCATCTGGAAAGACTAACTCCTTCTTCCCACAGTCAATGAGGATCCGATTGGTAGCCAACCAATCCATCCCCAAAATTACTTCTAAGTCTTGAAGGGGTAAACAAATGAGATTAACCTTATATCTACGCCCCTCAACTTCTGTCGCAACCGGAATCGCGACGGGACGACGATCCAAAAAGAAACGGGTTTTAAAAAGAGATTTGGAGTCGCCACCATAGTTTATTATGGAAAACTATGGAAAAACCTCAAAATGATAAAGCACGGTCCACGAAAACCATATTCTAGGTTCGGGAGTCGGTTACGTGTAGGGAAGGTGTTAGCACCCTACAACGCCTGCCCTAAGGCAGTACCTTTAACTAAATGCACGAATATGATGTGGTTTTTCAAAATGTTTAATTATCCCCTAAAATAAAATTATAAATAAACAAATATATTTTTTTAGTTTTTTGGGCCCGACAAGGATTGACCTTGCTCCTACGTATTCTCATTCAAAATGAGAAATCAGGGTTACGTAGTTCTAGCTGAAAGACTGTTTGTTTGTTTGAAAAAGCAGATGTTTTTTAATTTTTGGAGATTTTTATGTTTTTAATATTTTCGAGAAAAAGAAGGTAATGAGTACTAGGCCGACGCGAACGGTCGCACGAATATTCATACCTTTAAAATAGTATTTAAATATTTTTGATTATTTTTGAAAAGAGAGATAACGATATTAAGCACTAGGCCGATGCGAACGATCACACGAGCACTCATACCGTTATCTACTTATTTAGGATGACTTGAGAGCACTGAGTGCTAGGCTGATGCGGACGATCGCACGAGCACTCATACTCTCGTTTAATATTACGTAAATAAGAGAGAAAAGTATTGAACACTAGGACGATGCGAACGATCACACGAGTGTTCAACCTTTAAACGTATTTTTGAAATTTTATTTAAGAAAAGAAGAAAAAGGTTTTTTAGCACAAGGACGACGCGAGCGGTCACACGTGTGCTTAAACCTTTAAAACATATTTTTGTAAATTTATTTAAAGAAGAAGAAAAGGTTTTTAGCACAAGGACGACGCGAGCGGTCACACGTGTGCTTAAACCTTTAAAACGTATTTTTGAAATTTTATTTAAGAAAAGAAGAAAAGGCTTTTAGCACAAGGACGACGCGATCGGTCACACGTGTGCTTAAACCTTTAAAACGTGTTTTTGAAATTTATTTAATGAAGAAGAAGAGGTTTTTAGCACAAGGACGACGCGAGCGGTCACACGTGTGCTTAAACCTTTAAAACGTATTTTTGAAATTTTATTTAAGAAAAGAAGAAAAGGTTTTTAGCACAAGGAAGACGCGAGCGGTCACACGTGCGCTTAAACCTTTATATATTTTTGTCATATTATTTAAAGAAGAAGAAAAGGTTTTTAGCACAAGGACGACGCGAGCGGTCACACGTGCGCTTAAACCTTTATATATTTTTGTAAATTCTTTTTAATTAAACTATAAATATTGTATTATTAAATATATATTTTAAAATAAGTAGATATTTAAAATAAATAAATAGAATAAAATAAGACAATAAAGAAAAATAAAATAATCAACAAAAAAAAGAAATGGGAGAGATTGAACGAACGTTGGGGACAGTATCAGAATAACGAGCGTTCGTTAGGTAAAGAACGAACGTTCGTTGGGGGAAAGGACGAACGTTCGTTGCAAGGAACGAACGTTCGTTGGGGAAGATATCGGACGTTGTAAAGGGCACAAAATGACGAGCGTTCGCAAGGAGAGGACGAACGAACATTGTTGAAATGACGAGCGTTCGTTAAGAGACAAAACGAACGGACGTTGTTGAAATTACAAATGGACATTGGGAACGAAGGCTGAATGACGAGCGCTCGTTGTGGAAATGGCGAACGAACGCTTGGAACGAAAGCAAAATAACGAGTGCTTGGATCGAAAGCAAAATAACGAGCGCTCATTGGTATGACGAGTGCTCATTCAAGAAATGTGGCGAACGGACGTTTTGAACGAAAGCAAAATAACGAGCGCTTGGATCGAAAGCAAAATAACGAGCGCTCATTGGTAAAGATAGTGAACGGACGTTCAAAAATGCAAGTCTTAAGGACGAACGCTCGTTGTATGAAAAGACGAACGGACGTTCAAAAATTGAAGCTTAAGAACGAACGTTCGTTATTGAAATGACGAACGAACGTTTAGACAGGGAAACCTAGTGACGAACATTCGTTATTGGAATGACGAACGGACGTTTAGACAGGGAAGCCTAATAACGAACGCTCGTCGTTGAAATGACAAGTGGACGTTTGGACAATCAAGTTCAATGACGAACGTTCGTTATTGAAACGAACGAACGTGTAGACAGGAAAGCTCAAGGACGAACGCTCATCATTGAAATGACGAATGAACGTTTAGACAAGGAAACTTAATGACGGACGTTCGTTATGACGAACGGACGTTTAGACAGGTAAGCTTAAATGACGAACGTTCGTTATTGAAAACGAACGAACATGTAGACCGGAAAGCTCAAGGACGAACGCTCATCATTGAAATGACGAACGAACGTTCAGACAGGGAAACCTAATGACGAACGTTCGTTATTGGAATGACGAACGGACGTTTAAACAGGGAAGCCTAATAACGAACGCTCGTCGTTGAAATGACAAGTGGACGTTTGGATAAGAGGCTAAATAACGAACGCACCAAAAAGGCCCAAGGTTCTTGGACGCACGCTTAATTCTGGGCCTGGCCCAGTTGAATGGTTTCTAACCTAGAATTCCTTAGGGGTTCTGCCTTCCCACTCTCATTCACTCCTTCGCGCCGGCTCGTGCTCTCTCCAGGGATCCAATATCTTCTACTCAGCACCACGACTCACTGCCATCTCCGTCATAACCGGCCACCGTCACCTCGACCAGAACAACCTTGGCCTCGTCGGCAGCAACTCGCGCCACCAAAACCACCACCAGCCACGACGTCACTGTCTCCACCTTTCTCACTTCGAAAACGGCGATTCTCAGGAAGGGTCTTCCTCCGCATTCATCTCCGATCCTCTCAGCACCATTATCCTAATTTAGTATTCTACAACGGGACGGTGAGCCTGAAGGTGGTGGTGTGGTGTTGTGTGGTGGAAGGCGACGGTGAACGACACAATGACCAATCACTGCTTTGGCTCAGTGAAGGTAAAGTATGTGCTGGTGTTTGGAGGCTGGAAATCTGTCATTGTTCTAGGCTGTGGCTTTGTATAATGCAGGATGAGGATGATGGTGTTATGCGTGGGTTGGAATGGAGGTTCCAATGGAGGAATAAGGCGGTGACCGTGAGACGTTGGTAGTGGCCATGGGCGAATATGGATGATGGTTGATGAGTGGATGAAGGAATGAGGTTTGATTGAGTAAATGGAAGAATACAAAGTTTGCGTATGTGCCTGTGATGATGGGTGAGAGTTGCAGCAGGTAATGGAGATGATCACGGGTATGGGGAAATCAAGTGTTGGAGGTGAAGATTGATGATGGCCGTGGGTGTTAATATGTCTTGTGGCAGTGGGTGAATATGGATGAAGGAAGTTGGAGGTTCAGTGTCAAGAAAAGATGAAGATGGATGCTCAGAGGAAGAGGATAAACCAATGCTATGAGATTCTAAAATGGGGAATATAGCAGACTTACCATAGCATAAGCAAAATGGAATAAGCATCAAAGGCAGTTATACAGTAAGCATACATGACCACACAGGGGAGCAAGATGCTTACCTCTCAGAGCTCTAGGGCTGCTGCTTGCTGCGAGAATCCGGTGACTTCCTCTCCTTCCTCCTCTGGCCTTTGTCTTTCTTTTCCGGTGCCAATGGTGGATATCCTTCTGTGATGATCGCTGCAGATGAACGTCCCTCCTGTGCCCCCTTTCCTTTTTTTTTCTCTCTGACTCCACAAAATCCTGCCCCAAAGATCTCTGGAAAATCCTCTCCGCTAACCACCTTGTCCCCCCCCCTCCGAAATATTGGAAAAATTCTCCTTAACCACCTTGTCCCCCCTGCTGAGACACGCCTCCTTCACGCGCCCTTTTCCACGTTTTCTATTTGTTTCAATTTCACTTTATTTTTTTATTTTATTTTTTTTTATTTTCAGTTTTAATTTTATTTTTCAATTTTTTTTAATTATTTTGATTAATTAACTCTATTAAAACAAATTGAAGATAAGAAAAATATAAATTGAATTAAAAGCAATAAAAATAGAATAAAACAAAAAGGTAGAATAAGATAAAAGGAAAATAATAAATAACCAATAGAATTTTTACAACCCGGACAAAATTGAGTGTTGACAGCTGCCCCTCTTTACTTAGATATTACTAAATAATATGAAAATTTAATCTTTTCGTATTATTTAAGTAAAGCTAAGTAAAGATAAAAACACTAATTTTGTCTGGGTTTCAATCATGAAAACAAAACGAACAAAATGATTCAAGTCACGATACCAAACGACCAATGTCAGGTAAAGTATCAGTAACAAAAACTAAAACTTGGATTTGACCATTGCCTCGCAGAGGGCCAAACTCGTAGAACATAAATTTAAATCCGACCTTTGCCATGCAGAGGGTCGATAACAGAAAATTAAAACCTGGATTTGACCATTGCCTCGCAGAGGGCCAAACTCACAGAACAGAAATTTAAATCCGACCATTGCCATGCAGAGGGTCGATAACAGAAAATTAAAACCTGGATTTGACCATTGCCTCGCAGAGGGCCAAACTCACAGAACAAAAATTTAAATCCGACCATTGCCATGCAGAGGGCCGATAACAGAAAAATAAAACCTGGATTTGACCATTGCCTCGCAGAGGGCCAAACTCACAGAACAGAAATTTAAATCCGACCATTGCCATGCAGAGGGTCGATAACAGAAAATTAAAACCTGGATTTGACCATTGCCTCGCAGAGGGCCAAACTCACAGAACAAAAATTTAAATCCGACCATTGCCGTGCAGAGGGCCGATAACAGAGGAGAAAAACTTGAATTCGACCATTGCTACGCAGAGGGCCGATAACAGAAAATTAAAACCTGGATTTGACCATTGCCTCGCAGAGGGCCAAACTCACAGAACAGAAATTTAAATCCGACCATTGCCATGCAGAGGGTCGATAACAGAAAATTAAAACCTGGATTTGACCATTGCCTCGCAGAGGGCCAAACTCACAGAACAAAAATTTAAATCCGACCATTGCCGTGCAGAGGGCCGATAACAGAGGAGAAAAACTTGAATTCGACCATTGCTACGCAGAGGGCCGATAACAGAAAATTAAAACCTGGATTTGACCATTGCCTCGCAGAGGGCCAAACTCACAGAACAGAAATTTAAATCCGACCATTGCCATGCAGAGGGTCGATAACAGAAAATTAAAACCTGGATTTGACCATTGCCTCTCAGAGGGCCAAACTCATAGAACAAAAATTTAAATCCGACCATTGCCGTGCAGAGGGCCGATAACAGAGGAGAAAAACTTGAATTCGACCATTGCCACGCATAGGGTCGGTATCGCAGAAGAAAACTTGGATTTGAAACTTTCTGAAACGTTGGTAAACACTTAGCAAAACATTGAATAAACTTAAAAGCAAATGTTGTATTAACTTTTTCACAACTTCTCTTATGCCTAAAGGATTTTTTCAAACAAAATACCTTGCTTATTATGAAATGTATGATGTAATGTCATGAGGGTGCATGAATGAATAAACACATGAAACCTTTTTTTTTTTTTTTTTTTTTTTTTTTTTAGACTGCCTATGTTTGAAACTCATTGTCAACATTGTCGTCAAACCTAATGTACGTTCAAAACGTAATCATAAAATGTCAGGAGACAGTGAGCCCTCTAATGAGAAAGAGAAGGGTGTAACCATGAGTTCAAGTTCTCTTTATCGCTTCCTGCAATCCAATTTGGCCCGAACCCGAGAAGGTGAGGGAAAAATAGGGACGAGAAGTAGATAGCTGAATGATTGTATGTGGAGCTAACATTTGTGTTCTCCTCATCTGGGGAGATATGGTTAACATAGAAACATGTAGGGCCCACAAGACTGCCCCAATTTTGTTGTGCACAAAAAGTACGATTTGGGGAGGTGAAAAGGTTTGGGTAGGAAGGATTGCCCCAGTTGAGGATTCCTTCTTGACATGACGATTAACAGGGAGACTTTACATTGTATTTTCACTTTTCATTTTCAATGTCCTTTCTTTTCATCTAGTGATGTTATCAGTCACCACATCATTCCTTCCCAGAGTTAAGTTCGTAAGAAAGACCAGGACGAACAATCTTCAGTCGGCGTGGACTTTAATCGGCTTGTAACGTGGCTAAAAGGCAAACGGGTTATGAAAGAAATGGATAATGAAGGCCCAAATAAGTGTTTGACGGTTAAAGTTTTTAAACAAGAATCATTTGCAAGGTGCCCAGTCAACTGTCTTTAGAGATTTGAACTTCAGGCATCCTTTATTGTTGTTTTTTTCTTTCTTTCCTTTTGGATCAATCTTTTTGTTGCCCCTGCTGTGGTCCTTTATGATACTTTCCTTTTCATTTTTGTTTTGTTTTTTTTTTAGAGATTTCCTCCTCAACTTTGGATGCTTATGATGTATGTTTTTGAGTTGACGTCGATATGCTAATGATTCTTGTCTAGGGTAATGAAAAATGATTACGACTTACGGCTCAAAGTGGGTGCAATTGATTAAACCTCTTTTATCATTTGGATAAAGAAAACGGCCACACGTCATCCTGAAGCTTGCTTGACTTGCTTTCCACAACCTTAACCATGAGACGAAATTCTGTAGCAGTTGACACATCGACTTCATTTTTTTTCGGTTTGTTTTTTTTTTTCTTTTTGCTCCCCGATCACGGATCATTGAGCATGGGCACAATGATGACAACTGCCCCAGTGTTATATCCACGACAATCTTTTGTTTTGAAGGGAAATGAAAAGGTTAGGGGTTCACGCCATAAGAAAGCGGATGCTTTAACGAGAAATGAACACAGGTTACCCCCAAAACTCTGAATTAGGAGAAGACTCTGCATCTTTGCCATTTCCAGTTATTGTGTTTTTTTTTTTTTTTTTTTTTTTTTTTTTTTGAACGTACTATGCCCTAGACAACTTAATTGACAATGAATTCAACATGTGCATTTTTATTCTCTCCTTTTTTAATCTTTCACGACATCCCTCAGGAACGAGCTGGTGCCAACCGAATATACCCGTGATGCTTTTACTCATGTGTGCTTGATTATCATTACCTTTATTTTCCTTTATTTACCTAAAAGCTCAGCGCGACATGCAATATTTCAAGAAGCGTGCAAACAAAAATTATGAATGAAACCATGCAGTATTTATTGAATGAAATAACACAGAGTACAACAAACTAGATTATCACGCTGAGCACAAAAACTAAACGTCAACCCGTAAGTCATGAATCCTAAAGCCCCGGGTGAAGCTATAGGATTACTTAAAACTATTACATTTTACTCAAATTAAGCATCACGGGTAAACTCGGAGTTCCAATTGTTGAGTGGTGCACCTGGGGAGCCGGCCCGCACGAAACTTGAGCATTCAAAGCTATCTTCATCCTCCATGGCTGTTATATGGCCCGTGTTCATCCTCGATGGCATTCGTCGAGGCACTCTCATGCCCAGAAAGTGGGTTAGTCTCAATGCTGGGTTTATCTTCTTGAAACTTTAACCACCCAGAGTCGATTAGAGTCTGTACTTTGTGTTTAAAAGCCAGACATCTCTCAGTTGAGTGACCAACACCTCCCCCATGGTAACTACATTTGGCCTCTGCATCATAACCCCTGGGATACGGAGGTTGCATGGGCTTCATTGGACAAATAGCAACCAAACCCCTTTGGACGAGTTGGGGTAACAATTCTGTGTAAGTTGTAGGGATAGGGGTGAAATTAACAAATTGGTTCCTTCTTGGGTAAGTATTTTGGCCCGCATTCTGATTTGGACCTGCAATTGCCCCAGCTCTCCAAGTATCAATTGGGGGCAATGGCGGTTGATAATACCCTTGTTGTTGTTGAGGCCTGGCCTGATGAGCAAATGCCGTATTAGCTGTAAGAGGGAGTTGCCCCAAGTATGGTCGGAAGCTATGAGCGGGAGCTTGACCTCTCCATACAGGCATTGCCGATGCCGCATGCACATCCCCTTCCTTCTTCTTTCCCGCATTGAAATTGGGTTTTTTGTAATTTGCAGTTGCGGGCGAACTGTATGCAATTTTCCCACTTTTAACCCCAATTTCTATCCTTTCGCCTATTATAATGATATCAGCGAAATTGGCAGCCACGTTCCCGACCATGTGCTCGTAAAATGGCGGCTGGAGAGTGTTCACAAACATTGCCACCATTTCTCTATCATACAAAGGTGGTTCGACTTGTGCAGCCAACTCTCTCCACCGTTGGGCATATTCCTTGAAAGTTTCGTTGTCCTTCTTTGACATATTTTGCAGCTGTAAACGATCTGGCGCAACATGTGTATTGTATATATACTGCTTCACAAAAGCATCAGCCAAGTCCGCCCAACAACGAATTCGAGCCGGCTCCAAATGGGTATACCAATTTAATGCCACTCCAGCCAAACTATCTTGAAAAACATGAATGAGCAGCTGCTCATCATAAGCATATGCAGCCATCTTTCTGCAAAACATGGTTAGATGGTTCTTTGGGCATGTATTTCCCTTATACTTCTCAAAATCTGGCGCCTTGAACTTATGTGGAATTTTGACGCCAGGAACCAAGCTCAATCTAGAAACATCCCCAAATCCATAACTTTCATACCCCTCAACAGCCCTCAATCTTGCCTCTAGGCTCTCGAGTTTATCCTTTGCCCCGTCAACATTACCATTTACCCCCTGAAACGAGGTACGTGGTGCAGCCCCTGTAGAAAAGCCCTCTCCGGTAATCACAGGCGGCACCGGAGTTACTCGTATTCCATCAGACATGCTTGCATGCATTCCTTCATTTATCATGGGTGCGGACACTACAACAGGACCCTGAATACTGATTGGCGGTACGTTGGCAGTGGTAGGGAAAGAGAATGAAGTCTGCTCCCCTTCTGTGTATTCTCCCATAGGTGGGGTGTAACCTGGAGGTAATCCATACATTGGGAACGGAACAGATTGGCTCCCAGAACCGAACACCGGAGGGTAATAATGAGCACTTCCCTCAACTTGCGCAGGCGTCGCCCCTCCCGTAGTCTTCAAGGCTTCGAGAGCCGCCAAAATTTGGGCCATCTGATCCTTCAACTGGTTGACATCGGCCTTAATAGATTCGTGTGACTGCTCCCAATTCTCCATGACCTTTGAGTTAGCTCTGGTCCTGTACGGATGTCGTGGAAAATTTGCCGTTGTTTTCTCACTTGTACTGCTGATTATTATTATTTTTTTTATTAAATTAAATTAGATAAGGATGAAAAATGCAAAACAAAAGAAAACATGATGCATGCTAGTGATAAGTGGAAATCACAGGATAACGATGACAATACTGATGGAAAATTAACACAAGCCGATACCAAACAAACATCCCTTATCTTTCATTTAAAGGAAATTTGATCCATTACATAGTCTAAGGAACAAAACACATAATTCCGATGTACATCAATCCCGCGCCCGGGCAATGAAAGATTTCATCTCTCCCACCAACCATTTACAATGATTAATAAACAATTCTATTTCCGCTGGTGAGTTACAAAAATGAGTGCTTGCTTCAGCATTCGACACCATCCTGGGGATGTCTTCAATTGCCCCGTTTGCCAAAGCAGCCAACTGAGAGAATCTTTCCTTCCAGTGCTTTACAGCCATTTCTTGCTCGGCGATGTGCTCTTCCATTCGCTTTATCAAGGCCTGATGCCTTTCTTCAAAATCTATCGACCTCCATCGCTCCTCCTGTTCCTCGATATATTCCTCCATTTGTTTTATCAGAGTTCGATGCTCTTCCTCTGCTTCTGTTAGCTTCCAACGCTCCCTATTCATATCCGCCTCAAACGACATGGCCATCTCTTTCATCTCATGCCCCGCTTTTTCTATCTGAATCTGCGCTTCTCTTAATCTCTTAAGGGCTTCTCGTTTATCTCTTTTGGCTTCTTCGTAGAGGTGCTTCCACTCCTTTCCCTCTTCTAAAGCCACCTTCTTCTCATTTACCCTCATGGATAATTCCTTACTCGCGGCAGCTAGATCCTGTTTTACTCGAAATGTGTAATCCCTCTCAGCCTTCTGGCTTTTGACAAGGTTTTCATAAGCCCGCGACTTTTCTTCATTATCATTTTTCATATCCACAAGATCATTACGCGCCCTTTGTAATTCGTTTTCCAACCTAGCATTCCTTATTTTCAATTTCTCCATCTCAGCTCTTAATTGTTGCACCTCTTCACTTTCTGGAGCTTGGGATGGTCCTTCACTAGCTGATTGATCCTTGATTGGTTTGAAAGGCAGCTTGACTACTTTCACTCTCTCCAGAATCCAGGTGTGATAACTAACCCTGCTATCCACTACTCCATCCCTTAAGTCCTTCTCTGCTCGAACAACATTTTCCCAGGCGCTTTTAACCTTTCTTAACAGTTCGATGAAATGCCCGTCTTCGTAATAAATGAATAGGGTAGCAAGGTAATCTGATGAAGGTGCCCCTTTCATGGGATGCCCAAATTGTCTTTGCACCAAAAGAGGATTGTAATTTATACAGTACCGGGCACCTATGAGAGGTACATTAGGAAAACTACCACAATGTTGTATAGCCAGTTTATTTCCAAGCCAAGGAAGGCGCCATTTTATACTTCTTTCGCTCAAGCCGGCAAGGAATCGGGCCCAATCGTTTCCTCCTTTACCTTTAAGCCCTTGGTGTGACAAATTCTCCGATAGACTCTTGACATCGACCATCTCCTTAAACACGCGAGTTGTCATCCATGTATACAACGCCGGTAAGCAACAAAGAATCTTCTTTCCCTTTCTCTCATGGCAAAAACTCAAAGTCCCATAAACATCCGCAAGAACTGCTGTTACAGGATTCTCTGATCTAGTTTTACTCGCCACGAAGACGTCTATCGCGGAATAATCCACGAATTCTTCTATTTTGGGAAACAAGACAATGCCATATATGGTGAGGGCTAATACATCCATGAAAGTTTCCCAATCTTCTTTATCAGCCAGATGATGTAAATACTGCTCTAGATATCCCTGTGATAACCCATGCACTTGATTCCTCATCATCATCCTGTCTTCAAGCTCCTTGGGATGTAATTTCATGATGGTAGCAATAGTGGGTATAGAGGCATGATGCTCTAAATGTTGATAGGGAGTGGTGCCCTCCAATGGCAAACCCAAGATATGCTCGAACTCCTCTATGGTTGGCGCCAACTGAAAGTCTTGAAATGTGAAACATCGAAGCGGAGAATCATAATATTGTGCCAAGGCTGTGATAGCGGGTATTTGTACTTCAACCTCCATTAAATTCAACAAATTTCCATATCTTCTCTGAAAGGTTTCTCTCTTTATAGTCTTAAGCCTTTTGCCTAAGTTTATCAGCCCGGTCAAGTTTCCAACATGAGTCCTTAGACTATACTTCTTTCTTAAATCGGAAGAGTCGGTATGCCGTGTAGCATCGGATCTTGTGTTAACATCCATCTCGTATGCAGTCAAGTAGGTACCTGTGATTTCCCTTAAAATTAACATGTTACTAAATGATGTATGAATATGATGCATGATAATAAAATAACATGACAAAACAAAACACATGCATGGTATGAAATGTAATATCATAAAGAAAACGAACAGCGTGAGGGTTACAGAAGCATATATTCCTCCCATCGTGCCCTACCAAAGGTTCACTGCTTCGAGTTCAAGGTCAAGTATATGCAATCTCACAAGGATGATTCCCTGAACCTAAAGGTCAAAGGTCACTAGAGCTATGGCCCCCTTCGTAGCATTTCCACAACAGTCAAGTAATCAACTAGGTGTGAAAACACATATGAAGAGAACAGACTCTAGCTGGAGTTCTCACGATAGCCAAACAGGAAGTACATCCCAGAGTGACACCGCTACACAACTCCTCTAATTCTAAGCTACGCTCAGACCCGGGTATAGGGCCCCACTCATGATATGCCAAAAGTGTGTGTGTGAAGGGAGGAAATTATGCACACCCAAACCCTCACCTGCAAAACAACCAGAAAAATTCCCAGGCAGATATAAACATATTGTCTACCCTAGGGTTCAATATTCCACAGTTATTGCAGTTATTCCGAATATCACACATAGATAGAGAAAAGGGAAAGAAAAAACACAAAGCAAAACCACACCAAATTCGCGCATTTAATTAAATGGCTCGACTCTCTAAAGGTCCCCAGTGGAGTCGCCATCTGTCGCAACCGGAATCGCGACGGGACGACGATCCAAAAAGAAACGGGTTTTAAAAAGAGATTTGGAGTCGCCACCATAGTTTATTATGGAAAACTATGGAAAAACCTCAAAATGATAAAGCACGGTCCACGAAAACCATATTCTAGGTTCGGGAGTCGGTTACGTGTAGGGAAGGTGTTAGCACCCTACAACGCCTGCCCTAAGGCAGTACCTTTAACTAAATGCACGAATATGATGTGGTTTTTCAAAATGTTTAATTATCCCCTAAAATAAAATTATAAATAAACAAATATATTTTTTTAGTTTTTTGGGCCCGACAAGGATTGACCTTGCTCCTACGTATTCTCATTCAAAATGAGAAATCAGGGTTACGTAGTTCTAGCTGAAAGACTGTTTGTTTGTTTGAAAAAGCAGATGTTTTTTAATTTTTGGAGATTTTTATGTTTTTAATATTTTCGAGAAAAAGAAGGTAATGAGTACTAGGCCGACGCGAACGGTCGCACGAATATTCATACCTTTAAAATAGTATTTAAATATTTTTGATTATTTTTGAAAAGAGAGATAACGATATTAAGCACTAGGCCGATGCGAACGATCACACGAGCACTCATACCGTTATCTACTTATTTAGGATGACTTGAGAGCACTGAGTGCTAGGCTGATGCGGACGATCGCACGAGCACTCATACTCTCGTTTAATATTACGTAAATAAGAGAGAAAAGTATTGAACACTAGGACGATGCGAACGATCACACGAGTGTTCAACCTTTAAACGTATTTTTGAAATTTTATTTAAGAAAAGAAGAAAAAGGTTTTTTAGCACAAGGACGACGCGAGCGGTCACACGTGTGCTTAAACCTTTAAAACATATTTTTGTAAATTTATTTAAAGAAGAAGAAAAGGTTTTTAGCACAAGGACGACGCGAGCGGTCACACGTGTGCTTAAACCTTTAAAACGTATTTTTGAAATTTTATTTAAGAAAAGAAGAAAAGGCTTTTAGCACAAGGACGACGCGATCGGTCACACGTGTGCTTAAACCTTTAAAATGTATTTTTGAAATTTATTTAATGAAGAAGAAGAAGTTTTTAGCACAAGGACGACGCGAGCGGTCACACGTGTGCTTAAACCTTTAAAACGTATTTTTGAAATTTTATTTAAGAAAAGAAGAAAAGGTTTTTAGCACAAGGAAGACGCGAGCGGTCACACGTGCGCTTAAACCTTTATATATTTTTGTCATATTATTTAAAGAAGAAGAAAAGGTTTTTAGCACAAGGACGACGCGAGCCGTCACACGTGCGCTTAAACCTTTATATATTTTTGTAAATTCTTTTTAATTAAACTATAAATATTGTATTATTAAATATATATTTTAAAATAAGTAGATATTTAAAATAAATAAATAGAATAAAATAAGACAATAAAGAAAAATAAAATAATCAACAAAAAAAAGAAATGGGAGAGATTGAACGAACGTTGGGGACAGTATCAGAATAACGAGCGTTCGTTAGGTAAAGAACGAACGTTCGTTGGGGGAAAGGACGAACGTCCATTGGGGAACATAACGGACGGACGTTTAAAAATGTTCACCGATACGACGAACGTTCGTTGCAAGGAACGAACGTTCGTTGGGGAAGATATCGGACGTTGTAAAGGGCACAAAATGACGAGCGTTCGCAAGGAGAGGACGAACGAACATTGTTGAAATGACGAGCGTTCGTTAAGAGACAAAACGAACGGACGTTGTTGAAATTACAAATGGACATTGGGAACGAAGGCTGAATGACGAGCGCTCGTTGTGGAAATGGCGAACGAACGCTTGGAACGAAAGCAAAATAACGAGTGCTTGGATCGAAAGCAAAATAACGAGCGCTCATTGGTATGACGAGTGCTCATTCAAGAAATGTGGCGAACGGACGTTTTGAACGAAAGCAAAATAACGAGCGCTTGGATCGAAAGCAAAATAACGAGCGCTCATTGGTAAAGATAGTGAACGGACGTTCAAAAATGCAAGTCTTAAGGACGAACGCTCGTTGTATGAAAAGACGAACGGACGTTCAAAAATTGAAGCTTAAGAACGAACGTTCGTTATTGAAATGACGAACGAACGTTTAGACAGGGAAACCTAGTGACGAACATTCGTTATTGGAATGACGAACGGACGTTTAGACAGGGAAGCCTAATAACGAACGCTCGTCGTTGAAATGACAAGTGGACGTTTGGACAATCAAGTTCAATGACGAACGTTCGTTATTGAAACGAACGAACGTGTAGACAGGAAAGCTCAAGGACGAACGCTCATCATTGAAATGACGAATGAACGTTTAGACAAGGAAACTTAATGACGGACGTTCGTTATGACGAACGGACGTTTAGACAGGTAAGCTTAAATGACGAACGTTCGTTATTGAAAACGAACGAACATGTAGACCGGAAAGCTCAAGGACGAACGCTCATCATTGAAATGACGAACGAACGTTCAGACAGGGAAACCTAATGACGAACGTTCGTTATTGGAATGACGAACGGACGTTTAAACAGGGAAGCCTAATAACGAACGCTCGTCGTTGAAATGACAAGTGGACGTTTGGATAAGAGGCTAAATAACGAACGCACCAAAAAGGCCCAAGGTTCTTGGACGCACGCTTAATTCTGGGCCTGGCCCAGTTGAATGGTTTCTAACCTAGAATTCCTTAGGGGTTCTGCCTTCCCACTCTCATTCACTCCTTCGCGCCGGCTCGTGCTCTCTCCAGGGATCCAATATCTTCTACTCAGCACCACGACTCACTGCCATCTCCGTCATAACCGGCCACCGTCACCTCGACCAGAACAACCTTGGCCTCGCCGGCAGCAACTCGCGCCACCAAAACCACCACCAGCCACGACGTCACTGTCTCCACCTTTCTCACTTCGAAAACGGCGATTCTCAGGAAGGGTCTTCCTCCGCATTCATCTCCGATCCTCTCAGCACCATTATCCTAATTTAGTATTCTACAATGGGACGGTGAGCCTGAAGGTGGTGGTGTGGTGTTGTGTGGTGGAAGGCGACGGTGAACGACACAATGACCAATCACTGCTTTGGCTCAGTGAAGGTAAAGTATGTGCTGGTGTTTGGAGGCTGGAAATCTGTCATTGTTCTAGACTGTGGCTTTGTATAATGCAGGATGAGGATGATGGTGTTATGCGTGGGTTGGAATGGAGGTTCCAATGGAGGAATAAGGCGGTGACCGTGAGACGTTGGTAGTGGCCATGGGCGAATATGGATGATGGTTGATGAGTGGATGAAGGAATGAGGTTTGATTGAGTAAATGGAAGAATACAAAGTTTGCGTATGTGCCTGTGATGATGGGTGAGAGTTGCAGCAGGTAATGGAGATGATCACGGGTATGGGGAAATCAAGTGTTGGAGGTGAAGATTGATGATGGCCGTGGGTGTTAATATGTCTTGTGGCAGTGGGTGAATATGGATGAAGGAAGTTGGAGGTTCAGTGTCAAGAAAAGATGAAGATGGATGCTCAGAGGAAGAGGATAAACCAATGCTATGAGATTCTAAAATGGGGAATATAGCAGACTTACCATAGCATAAGCAAAATGGAATAAGCATCAAAGGCAGTTATACAGTAAGCATACATGACCACACAGGGGAGCAAGATGCTTACCTCTCAGAGCTCTAGGGCTGCTGCTTGCTGCGAGAATCCGGTGACTTCCTCTCCTTCCTCCTCTGGCCTTTGTCTTTCTTTTCCGGTGCCAATGGTGGATATCCTTCTGTGATGATCGCTGCAGATGAACGTCCCTCCTGTGCCCCCTTTCCTTTTTTTTTCTCTCTGACTCCACAAAATCCTGCCCCAAAGATCTCTGGAAAATCCTCTCCGCTAACCACCTTGTCCCCCCCCCTCCGAAATATTGGAAAAATTCTCCTTAACCACCTTGTCCCCCCTGCTGAGACACGCCTCCTTCACGCGCCCTTTTCCACGTTTTCTATTTGTTTCAATTTCACTTTATTTTTTTATTTTATTTTTTTTTATTTTCAGTTTTAATTTTATTTTTCAATTTTTTTTAATTATTTTGATTAATTAACTCTATTAAAACAAATTGAAGATAAGAAAAATATAAATTGAATTAAAAGCAATAAAAATAGAATAAAACAAAAAGGTAGAATAAGATAAAAGGAAAATAATAAATAACCAATAGAATTTTTACAACCCGGACAAAATTGAGTGTTGACAACTTCTATAGGACATCTTACACAAACTGTAGACGTCTTGATCCCGCCAGCCGCTGGGGTTGACACCACCAAGTCGAACTGTAATTCACTCTCTACTAATCCCAGTTTCTCAACGCACGCCTTCGAGATGAAGGAATGAGTTGCACCCGAATCATACAACACACCACATGGCTTTCCAAACAGTAAACAAGTACTGGTGATAAGTGTACCTGAGCGAGCAGCTTCCGCACCAGTAATAGCATACACTCTTCCTGTTGCTTGTGCACGACCACCTCTCCCTTGTTGAGTTCTTCCAGCATTTGGTGGTCTCATTACTGCTCGTCCTCCCACATTGCACTCCTGATCCAAGTGTCCGTTCCTCCCACACTTGTTGCAATGTTTTACTCCAGAAAGTTGAGGACAAGCCCATCTCAAATGTGGTCCTCCACACTGATAGCACGTCAAACTCCTTGGCTGTCCAGTTTGGCCAACAGTGACCAAGGCCTGTGATCCACCAGATGATTGAGTTGGACGAACGTATGGGGACCTTCTTACGTTCGTAGTGTTTCTGGATGCAACCTGCCCCCTATTCAATTGCTGCTTCTTCTGTTGCTCGGCCTCAGCAACATTCTTCTCCAGTACCTTTGCTCTTTCAACCATGGCAGGAAAGGATCTAATGCACAAGCAGGATATTAACACTTTCAGATCACTCCTCAGTCCGTTCTCAAACTTCCTGCATTGCCATTCTTCACTTGTTGCCATGGTATTAAAACGGACCAGATGTTTGAATTTGTTGGTGTATTCCGAGACAGACATACTGCCTTGCACCAATTGAAGGAACTCCACTTCCTTAGCAAACCGCACACTGTCAGGGAAGTACTCTTCATAAAATTTAGTTCTGAAAACTTCCCAAGAAATTGTACTTTGGGATTCTGTCAACAACATCTTCACACTGGACCACCAATGGCTAGCTTCACCCGTCAACAAATACTCTGTGAATGCCAAACGGTTTTCATTTGGACACCTCTTGGCATCATAGATCCTTTCCATATCTCTTAGCCACTGATCCGCTTCATCAGGAAGCCTCTTTCCATTGAATTTGGCAGGATGGTGCTGCAGGAAGCTTTCCAAACTCCATTCTGCATGAGGTGCAGCGTTAGAAGAAGAGGCTCCTGGGGTGCCTCTAGTAGAGGTCAGCAGGTCCATCAACTGTCTCTGAGTTGCTTCAGAGCTGATACGTGAGGCCTCCAAACTATTCAGTGCTTCCTGGTTTTGCCTCATTAAGGCAGCATTTTGCTCAATTAAGGTTGTGTTCTGTTGTTGCAGTCTATCAATGACTGTCTCCAACATTCTGATGTTGCTAGAAGTGTCAGCCTCGTTTGGCTGAGGTGGGGGAGGAAGTCTAGGCGCCATTCGTTTTCTGGACCAGAGAAAACGTACGTTAGCTATGTTCAAGAGTTAAAAATAATAACTCATCAACACACAATAAGCACACAACGAAAGTATAGTGTACTCATAACCCTACATGTCCTTAAAAGAACAAAACTGCTCTGATACCAATAAATGTAACATCCCAATAAATAGTAATTACCATTAATCAGAACTAATCACATTTACAGAAAATACAGTGCAGTCTTAATATTTACAACAGCTGCTCCAAAAGAAAACAGCACGTACAGCAATTTTTACAGTGTTCAGAATTTTTCTAAGATACCAAACCAGTTCTGGATGAACAATTCTGCAGTACTAAATACAGAACTTCCAAAATACAGCACAGAAAATCTAACATCTACTACGGAACTAGCCCCTACTGCTCAGATTTAACTTCAACTTCTACCAAGTTGGCGTCCTCCAAATTTTCTTCTTCTAGCATTGCTTCAAGGGGTGCCTCTCCATCTGCTCACATCCACAACGGATGATCATTGCATTGACAAGACGGACATACAAAACAGTAGACAACACAAGGAAATTGCAAGGGTAAGCTTAGGTAATTTAATTCAATACAATCAACATATTTTAACATAGCAAATCAATCATACATTTCATACAACATTAGACATATATCCACGCATACAGTAACTCATTCAGATTCTCATAATTAAAGACTGTCCGGACTGTATGATCCATGTATCTACAGGCGTTCCTGCACCCGGGTGATGTAGTAACTGGGATACCCTCAACAGCTGCCACCCGAGGTTAACCCTTATCAGCCCAAAGTACTATGTAGGACTAGGGCCTCCTGCCATTCTCACGCATGAACTACTCTCCTCTACATGAGGATGAGCAATCACGGAATATCAGGATGAACAGCCATCAGTAGCTTATCCATGGTCATACTACACTACTTCTCATATTCACATCATAGAGACGTTCCTCCTTGGAACGCTCATTCACAATTCATTCAAATCAAATTCATTCAAAACGTCATTCGCACATTATTATCCATTCCTCTTATTCAGATTTTCATTCTGTGTTCCACTCTCTTAATTTAAACAAAAGTTTATCATTTAATAGATCTAGATGATTGTATTACAGTACACTGCTATCACGTTTCTGAACAAAAGAAACGCACCATTATTCATTCACGGACGTTGATACAATTAACTAATTTAATTGAAATTGAGTCTAAAAGATCCAAATAATACTTAGGAAAATTCTAAGTATAAAGACTTGAAGTTAAATGAAAAGGACCATCACAGTTTAAATGAATTCAAATAAATAATCAGAGCATTAGTAAATTCGGAAACGAACACTGCCAGTCAAAGACCGAACGTTAATTAATAAATTGAACGAACGCTGTGAAGTTCGCTTACAAGCAATGATAAGGACGAGCGTTCAGTAGAAACTGAACACTGCTTAGGACGAACGCCAGGTCAATGACCGAGCACCAAATAGAACGAACGCGCATTTGAAAGAACGTTCGGTATCAGACCGAACGCTAACTAGGACGAACGCTCAATCTAAGACCAAGAGTTCATTTGGACGAACGCTCAGTATAATACTAAGCGCCACTTATGACGAACGCTGGTAAACAAAACCGAGCGTCCTAACTATACTTCACTTTATTTTCAATAATTGGACACGCTAGGCTAAGCCGAACGCTCACGCCTAACTCTTGACACTAATAACGCTCGTTCTTAATCAGAGTCCTTTCCAAATGAAAGAATCCTCATGCTAAGTGATGTTCCAGGGAAACCGAACGGTATAAGACCGTTCGATAACGAGCGTACAAGATCAATCAGAGAAGATAAGAATTTCAAGATTTTTCAAACAGATAATTTCACAGTTTTCATATGATTAGAACTTTAAAATTTCATCTTCACCATAAATCTCATACATTACAGAATTCATATTGTCATCTCATAAATCCAGACTCCAATCATATTCCAAATCATATATTACACATTCTGCATAAAATCCAACAATATTCATCATCTCATCAACCCGAATTATCCATTTTCAAGTGCAGACATATCAGCATCAACATACAGTTTCACACATTATCATTCATATACAACCAGTGCCACAGGCTCTTTCATACATACTCAAACATCAAATATTTCATGCATTTCAGACATCCAGTACACTTCATTACTGTCATGAACATCAAACCAGTATTAAATTAAATTACTAAAGCTTCCCTTACCTGGTCTAGCAGTGTACTTCCAATTGCTTAAGATTTTCTCTCGATCAATAACAGCTTTCTACCCAATGAATCACTCCACGATTTTCACTAAATCTAAGATACCAAAAATGACATAAGATTCAAACCTATAACCCATGCATGCAACCAGGATTTGGTTCGCATGACCTAAAACAGACAAGTGCAGGGACGAGAACTTACCAGTCCAGATTTTTGGTTTTTTGTTCGGTTCAAAACAATGCTCACAGTGCAGGGAAGGTTTCTACGGTGTCTGAAATGATATTGGAAGAGATGATGGTGAGTTATTTCAAAGAGGAGATGAAAGAGTGCAGAGAAAATGCAGAGAAGATGGAAGATCAGAATTCGAGAGGAAGATGATGATTGCATGTAAGGAAGAGAAGTGTTTTTCAGAGAAATCATTTTCTCTCCCTCGTCAAACGGTTGAGCAGTTACACACTGCCACCTGGTTTCCAATACAGCTTTTAGAAGCTTCCAAGATGACATATGGCATTCAGTGCATGCTGAGAGGAAGTGAGTGGATTTTGACGTGGCAAGGTGCAGTAAAAATGTGATCAGAGAATGGATTAGTGTGCATTAGTTTATCAGGTTCTCACAGGAACACTGCATGGGAGAGTTTCTTTGTGAAAGTGTTGATGTTATGTAGAAAGTTCACTGTGATCATACATTCTTACTATATTGATCCTTCTATCTTTCTATTCTTTCACTCTAGAAACTGCCCCATGGATTTGAAGGAAGCGATTTCGAGTGTAATATTTGCGTCCCCAAGATGTTCGGATATACCTGAGCTTGTGGATGTGAAGAAGCATTTTACGGCTAAGTATGGAAAAGAGTTTGTCTCAGCAGCTGTTGAATTACGCTCTGAATGTGGTGTGAATCGTTTGGCAAGTCTCTCTTACTCTTTCTTATCATGTTGAAAATCATCTCTTATCAATTCTTTTCTTTCTAATTTAGTATTGTGGTTCAGTTGGTTGAGAAATTGTCTCCCAGAGCACCAGACGGTCCAACCAAAATCAGAATACTGATTGAAATTGCAGAGGAATATAATGACAAATGGCAACCGTCTTTAGAAGAAAATGATGAGAAATTGTCTCAGGATTTACTTCGTGTTCCACTTGTTGGTGATGAAGAAGAACATCCTAGTTTACATGCTTCTTGTCAACTTAAAGAAATGCAAGATAAGTCTAGAAGTTTCTGTGAGAAGAATGGAAAACTAAATTCTTCAGGTAACTTCTTTTAATCACTTTGTGCGAAACATAGTAAGATGGTAATTGCGTAGGTGAATATTCGTGGTTGTTTAATTTGTTACAGGTACTAGAAATCAGGAAGTGGATTTTGGAAACTTGTGTTGTGAAAGCACGAGTGCTTTTCAAAAGGGTAGACATAACTGGGAGATGGAATTCAAGCATGCTGCAACTGCTGCACAGGCAGCTGCAGAATCTGCAGAACGTGCAAGCGTGGCTGCAAAAGCAGCTGCTGAACTTTCCAACCGTGAAAAGTTAATAAGGCAGTGTTCAGGTGAATGGCAGAGTTCTTGTAGAGGAGGGTTTAGAGCTGAATTATCTCTAGAATATGCTTTTCATTCTTCCAAACATCTTTCTGCTGGTTATGTTGCTAGCACATTCCGAAGAAGCGCTTTTGAGATTAATGTAAGAGAACAAAATAGCTTGGTAGGACCACACAATGAACATTTCATGAATGGTGATGATAATGTGGTGAAGCCTTACCAGAAAGTGCAGGGTGAAGCAAACAAGGAATCAAGCGGAAGTGGCTCAGATGCATACTTAGATTGTGATACTAGTGATTCTGAGGATGGAGTTTCTGAACAAAATTCAGTCATTCTTGCGCATCCTTCAAAAACTGCAATGATACCAGATAAGGAAGAGACTTCAAAACCATTAAATTGTGATAAGGATATTCCCTCAAAGGAGAAGGTACCACATGTTCATCCAAAGTTACCTGATTGTGATACCTTCGCTGCGCAATTTCCGTCTCGTAAGAAACAACTTTAATAGAATTTCAAGTTAATCTAAATCCACATCAAATAAAATAGAAAGTAAATCATCATGTAAGGTTGAAAATCCATTAATTTATTATCTTAAAGTTTTGAATAGAAAAAGATACGTTTATTATCTTAAAGTTTTGAATAGAAAAAGATACGTGATTGGATTCGTATCTCATTACATTTGGATTAATGTAGTGGTGGTGCACGAGAAACTCATTATTTACCTATAGTGTATGGTGTAATTTCCCATGTTGAATCATACTAAATATTCGGGCATCATAATATATATATATATGTTGATAGAAAGTTAATATTTTTTTTTTCAAAACTTAAATACATATTATTATGTTGAAACTAGTTGGAATCATGTATCTACCCATTAATTTTTCTTATCTGTACCCAAGAAAATGTCTCTGAAGAGCATGAAAAGATGGTGATCAAGAACTAAATGAAGCATTCTTTGTCTGAAAGATTATAAAGAAGCAACTGATATTAACTAAAAAAACTTATAATACATTCCTACCGTTATTAACTGAGACTATTAAAGAACGGTGGAATAGCCCAAAATAATTAATATGCTGTGCTAAGAGTTTACTGAGAAATGGAGAACATATCTGAGCCAAAAGTGTTCGCAAATACAGTTATATTGCAGAGTGAGGGATTACTAAAGGTAAAATGATTTTTTTTTTAAAATTTTTGTTTATATTTTATACTACTGTTTAAGTTCAGTTTTCTTGTGGCAGTATATATTGGAGACTGGCGTTTATCCACGAGAAGCAGAGACCCTCAAAGAGCTAAGAAATGCAACTGCAAAGCATCCCATGTAATTGTTCTTTGTTACCTGAATATCACTTCTATACCTAATAAGCATATCATTGACAACAAATTCTGACATATGTAATGTGACATAAGGAAAGTTTTTATGTACGTAATGTGATTTTGATTCTTAAGGGGTTTCATGGGTGCTGCACCTGATGCGGGTCAGCTAATGGCCATGCTCTTGAAGGTTTCGAATGCTAAAAAGACAATAGAAGTTGGAGTTTTTACTGGATACTCTCTTCTCCTCACTGCACTCACAATTCCAGATGATGGAAAAGTTAGTATATATATATATATATATATATATATATATATATATATATATATATATATATATATATATATATATATATATATATATATATACTGCTTGTTATGTGCCATGTGTGTTATGTTGTTAGCTCCATATTCATTTATTATGTGGTTGCCGCTGTAGATTATAGCGATGGATCCAGACAGAAAAGCTTATGAGATAGGGCTACCATTCATTAAAAGGGCTGGTGTTCAACACAAGATTGACTTCATAGAGTCTCCAGCTTTACCAGTTCTTGATAAGCTCTTAGAAGATGTAAGCTATGCATAACCACTTGCATTTGCATTTACATCATTATCAGATAAATACTAATAAAATATGAGTCCACGTCACTTTCTTTCCTAAACCTTAACTCACTTTCTTTCCTAAACCTTAAGAAAATAGATTAATAGATTTTCATTATCATGTTCAATTTTCTAAATTTTTATCTAATATGAAACTTATACTCATATTTAGATTTTTATAAAAAATTTGAAGAAAATAAATTAATGATTCTTCATCTTTATACGGTCTTCAATTTTCTCATTTTTATCTAATGTGAGGTTGGAAATCTCGTATCGACTAAAGATAACACTAAATTATAAATGGAGTGCAAATCTTATCATATAAGTCGGTTTTGTGTGATTGAGTTAGGTTTAAAATTCACTTCCTAATATGGTATCAGAATCATGGTTGAAACCTTTTCTAAGTGTGGTTAAGTTAGACTTAAAATACACTTTTTAATATAATATCTGAAACTTAGACTCACGTTTACTCTCAATTCCGGAATTTTGTGCAGGCTGAAAATGAGGGGAGTTTTGACTTTGCTTTCATTGATGCTGACAAGAACAATTACTGGAATTACCACGAGAGAGTTATGAGATTGGTGAAGATTGGTGGAATAGTTGCATATGATAACGCACTGTGGGGAGGAACTGTTGCCTTGCTTGAAAAGGCAGTTTCGAAGGATAAACAAGAGTGGAGACTGTTATCGCTTGCTTTCAATGAAGCAATTTCAAAGGATTGTCGTGTTCAAATTGCTTTTGTTTCAATCGGTGATGGAGTCATTTTCTGCAGGCGTATTGCTTGATTCTCGTCTCAACACTGCCGTCTAAACCAATAATTAACACACTTCTCAATGCAATCTCACTCACAATTTGTATCAAGCATAAACTTTAATTATTCCATCTCTTTATCTGAATTATTATAAAAGAAATTGCATCATATTAATAATTTTTTGATAATAAAATATGTATTATTTTTTTATTGATATATTTGAAATGAACCAATCCTAAATTATCATCCTAAAAAAATCTTATAAAAAAATTATTAAAAAAACATTTTCCAAAAGAATTACGTTGTTAGAGAATAGACAAAGTATAAACTTTTTTATGTGGGATAAAAAATGAACACGAGCCACACTTTTTATAATGATTAATTTTCAAAACGTAATGATGAGATTTATGACAAACGAGGTATTTATGTTATTTGTAATACTTATGCACATAGAAAAGTGAGTTTTTTTTTCTTAAAAAGGTAAATTTCATTCACTTTCCTTTCTTGGAAATGTTAAAAAATGCTAGACAAAGTGATGTACAACTTTCAAGTACTTGTTATACAAATACTAAATATATAAATATCAAAAAACAATTAATTAGTGATTTAGCTAATTTATTGGTTTGGTTTATTTTAGTTTTATTATTTTAAGATTCAATTTAATTTTCTATTTAAAAAAATTAATTTAATCATTTTTGTTCGTAATTTTTTTAATTATTTATTTATTTTTAATTAAAAAAAGGTTTAATCATTCACTAAGTCCCTATTTTCGCATGGAATCTCAATTTCGTCCCTTTCTTTCTGAAAATATCAATTGGGTCCCAATTTTATGAAAATTGCAACAAATCGATCCTTTCCGTTAAATAGTGTCAAACGGCGTTAAAAAAATTTGAGTGGATGCTGAGATGACGAACGAACGCTCGTCCACCAGCGAACGAACGCTCGTTCACCAGCGAACGAACGCTCGTCCACCAGCGAACGAACGCTCGTCGACCACCGAACGAACGGTCGTCCAGTGTGGAACGAACGGTCGTCCAGTGTGGAACGAACGGTCGTCCAGTGTGGAACGAACGGTCGTCCAGTGTGGAACGTCCGTTCGTTGGTGGACGAGCGTTCGTTCGCTGGTGAACGAGCGTTCGTTCGCTGGTGAACGAGCGTTCGTTCGCTGGTGGACGAGCGTTCGTTCGTCATCACAGCATCCACTCATCAATTTTTTTAACGCCGTCCAGCCAATTTAACGGAAAGGATCGATTTGTTGCAATTTTCATAAAATTGGGACCCAATTGATATTTTCAGAAAGAAAGGGACGAAATTGAGATTCTATGCGAAAATAGGGACTTAGTGAATGATTAAACCTTAAAAAAATATAGAATGTCACCTATTAGATAATGATAGTGTGATATGTGTAACATCCCAAAATATAGTAATTACCATAATTCAGAATTAATTACAATTAACAGCAACATAAACAGTCTTTGCATTAAACTCAGCGTTTAAAAGCCGAACGGCATCAGTACAAAAGAACGTACGTTCAAAATAGTATTCAGAGATAAACAGGACGAACGGTTTTACAAAACATTTAACCGTACGTACAACTATTCTACCATTTACATCACAAATCTAACGAGCACTCTAAGGCTCGGCCTTGACTTCCACCTCAACCAGATTTGCATCTTCCAAATTTTCTTCTTCCAGTGTTTCTTCAAGAGATGCACCACCATCTGCTCACATCCACAACGGATGATCATTGCAAGACAGGACGAACGTACAAGGACAATTGACAACACAAGGAAAACGAAAGGGTAAGCTTATAATATTTAATTCATACATCCAACATACACATTCAACATTTCAATGCACACGCACAACATACAATTTAAAATAATTCTTCATAGTACTTTATAAGTATAATAGACGACCGTCCGGACTGTATGAACCGTGTAGCTACAGGCGTCCTTGCACCCGAGTGATGTAGTAACTGGGATACACTCAACAGCTGCCACTCGAGGTTAGCTCTATCCAAAGTACCCCTAAGGAATAGAACCTCCTGCCATTCCCACACATGACTACCCCCTTCTACGTGAAGATGAGTATCACGGAATATCAGGATGGACCAAGCCAGCATTAGCTAACCACAGTCATACTTTACCAATTCAATATTCAACATATATGAGACGTTCCTCCCTGGAACGCTCGTCCAAAATCCAACATCATAGATTCAGTTCTCATAGTGTTCACACTTTAATTTATCATATTCCATCATCTTTTACATCTTTAGGTTCAGGAGTCAAAAATGACGAACGTTCAGTCCACTGAAGAGTTAGGACGAACGTCCAAATGAAGTTACTGGATATTCAGGAAGAATATATAACGAACGTAATTTCTGTTTGACCAATTAAATGAACTGACTCAACTTGAAGTGTACTGGTCCTTAGAAAATATTTGGGATAAAAACTTGTACCAGATTTAATGCACAATGGAGGGTCAAGAACACTTAGAATTTATCTTTGAAGAAATTTGCATAGGAAAAACCAATGCCAGGAATTTAACGAACGTAAATAAAATGAATAGTTAATACTTTACACGAACGCTATTTTATCAGTTATTTATCCAATCAGTACGAGCGCTTGATATGAGACCTAGCGCGATTCAGGACGGACGCTCGTTATAAGACCGAGCACTATTTAGGACGAACGCTTGGTATAATACCGTGCGCCATTTAAACGAAAGTTCGGTATCAGACCGAACTTACCAAGGACGAACGTTCAACATAAGGCCGAACGCTATTAAGAATGAACGTTCGACATAAGGCCGAACGCTATTAAGAACGAACGTTCGACATAAGGCCGAACGCTATTAAGAACGAACGCTCGACATAAGGCCGAATGTTCTCGTTTCAGCATTGTTTAATTTAAGGCGTACGACAACTCTATGTTGAGCTGAACGCTCAAACATAGTAACTCAATTGAAGACTCTCGTTCTCACACCGAATTCCTCCCAAATGAAAGAATTCAATTCTAAGTCTTTTCAGGGAAACCGAACGGTATAAGACCGTACGGTGACGAGCGTCTATTATCATAGGGAATTTATCAGATCCAGATTTTCAAATATCTTAACTTTAACATTTTTCACATGAATTAAACTCTGAAATTTCATATCCACATAATTTTCATACTTTATAACATTAATTCACGTCATCAAATCCAACTATACACTACTCATTTATCCTTCATACGCATCAAAATCAGCATGCAGTACATACAATCAAAAGCAGATTCATACAGCGCAACAGGGTTCATTCATAACAGCTCAAACATCATATTTTCATACATCCAGACCAGATCATACAACATGCAGTATAAATTAAACATATAAGCTTCCCTTACCCGGATTGGCAACCAAACTTGTCCTAGATGTAAAAGTGGCTTCGTTCAACAAGCTTTTCTTATATTCTTGACTCTTCCAAAACAAAATCTAACCACGGAATACAGAACACTTAGAATACAAGCTTGCATGAAACTAAAAACCCTATTTTTCCAGAACCTAAGGACGAACTACGGAAAGGGGACTCACCAGCTTAGATTCCAATTTTGTTCGGTCCAAAAGGAAGATCACAGCAGAACGAACACTCCTACGGTGCTGCAAACGTGATCGGAGAATAGATGTGAGTTTTACAGTAGAGAGAAGGTGACTGGTTTCAGAGAGAAGTTGGGGAAGATGAAGGGTTTGAGTCCAGAGAAAAGAGATGAGTGGTGCAGGAGAGAGAGAGAGTTTTCAAAAATCTGGTTTTGTAAATCTCACGCTCGTTTGAACGAACGTGTCCCAAGTTGACACCTGCACACCAAACTCTGATTTCAGAAACTTCTCCCGCGACACGTGGCGTGCGTGCATGTGTGGCTTGGTGCGTTTTTAATGTTGCAGAGAATGATTGTGGCTTGGTTTCAGTGCAAAGCAGAGGGGTTTATTAGATTTGGAAGTGGGTTTTAATGGCTGAGAAGTGATGTGGCGTGCATTAATGGTGAGGTGTCAGAATTAATTTATACTAATTATTAAGGGTTTCACAATATGTTAATGTTATTTTCACACAACCATAACTAAACATGTAGTACTTTATGTTTTTTTTTTCAAATTAAAAAAATTACAAATTTTATAAATTGACATAACATGTATGAATACGACATTAATGAAAATTATCAAATTAAACCTTCTTACAAAAAATTGAAAGACAAATTAAATCTAAAAATAATAAAGAGACCAAAATAAATCAAACCTAAATTACTAATTAAGAAAAAAAATCAAATATAAAGATAAACAACTTATAAAACACCTACAAAATGTATAAATGCATATATGCAAACCTAGAAATTATTATAGGTATAACTATCAATATGTTGAACTAATTATCGGTATTATATAATGAGAAAACTCAATGTCTCTAAACAATTGAATATCACCTATAAATATTTGTTTAACTAAACATATGAAACATATAAATATAAATTGTAAGACCCATAAAAAATAAAAATATATATATATATATATATAGTAGTAAATTTTAGCATTTTATTAGTAATAATAATTTTAGTGGATAGAAAAATGTAAATTTTGGATATAAAATTATAGTAATTTTATAAGGAGAAGTTAAAATTTTTGATAACTTATTTAGTATTTTTTTTTAAGAAAATCGAATAGTAAAAATTGAATAGTGAATAGTAAAAAGTGAATAGTAAATAGTAAATAGTAAAAAAAAAATAATAAAAATAAATTTTCAGCATTAAGATTCCTTAGCATGGAAGAAATTAGTAGGTAGAAACTAAGATCAGATTTGGTGAGTAAATGATTAAAATATTATTTTTTAAATAATATTAAAATAATAAATAATATTAAAATATTAATGAATAGTAAATTTTTTTTTTACCTATAAATAGCCATAGGAGGGAAGGGTATTTTGCACCAAAAAAAAAGAGGAATCAAGTGAGAGCTTGAGAAATAGAGAAGAAAGAGTTAGGGAGAAATTTTTAGTTGCAAGAAGAGTAGAGGTTCTGAAGAATTTCAGGGAAACAAATTCGGAGTAGGAGATTAAGTCTGGAATAGAGGTAAGGGGAGCTAATCTTTCTTGTATATGATTTTTATCCATGTTATGATAATGAATATGAGTTATGAGTATGTTAAAATTTTGGTAATGGTAGTTATCTATTCACTTATATAAATTTAGTTTTCATGATTATAATTTTCTTATTTTCGAGTTAGTATGGTAAAACTTTTCTTTTAATTACTTTGACCGTTGGATTTAGCTAAAATTTTAATATATGAATCCTAAGACCTATTTCTTCACTTTGACCGTTGGGATTTGTAATTAGAAGTCTGTACTTAGAGAAATAAATCCTGCATGTTTGAGTAAATTAATTACCCCTGTAGATCTGTTACTGAGTCATCTCGGTAAAATATATATTACGACTTATTTGACCGTTAGATCAACTTGAAAATTTTATATATGATTCCTAAGATATATTAATACACTTTGACCGATCGGATTATAAATTGAAAGTCTATGTTTGGAGAAAATAATTTTTAAGTTTTGAAAAAATCTGATGAACACTATATTTCTGTTCTTAAGTTATTATGGTAAAAATTTCATATATATTTTATTTACCGTTAGATTGAGCCCAAAATTTAGTATGTAATTCATAAGACATATTAAGTCATTTTGACCGTTCAGATTTGTAATTAAATGTTTGTGCTTAGGGAAAATTAGTTCCGCATTTTGAGTATAATTGAAAACCACTTAAAATTCTGCACCTAAGTTACCTCGGTAAAACCTCAATATCTATCTAGTTAACCGTTGGATCAACCTGAAATTTTAATATATAGTTTATAACAAATAGTGAATTATTGTGACCATTCAGATTTGAAATCGGAGTTACAGATTTATAGATATTAATTTCGTATCTTCTCAGAGATCTCAATATTGCTTAAATTTCTATTTTTTGATATCTATATTAAATTTCGGTGTTAATATTATATGCTGTTGTTTTAAATCTGTAAATAAGAAATTTGTTAAAAACTATTTGAGGAACACTTTGGCTAAGGAAAGACTTGGTACTTAAGTTGTCCATTGTGACGCACCTCTCTTTCCTGGAAGTCTACTCGACAAGTTTTTAACTTAAATCCTATTGAACAGATTATGTACTGTTAAATTATTGTGTAATATATCTTGTTGGAATATATTCAGTTTGTATGATTTCTGAAATAATTGGACTTTATTAGATTTGAATTTATGCATCTGAATATGATTGTGAATTATAATGATGTGATTTATGTGGAGAGTATGTGAATGTATGCGATATAGTCAATTTGTATGACTTTTGGGATGGATGGACGTGATGCATATTGGTGTATGCATTCTGATTTGGTGTTTGATGCATATTGGTGTATGCATGATGCATATTGGTGTATGCATGATGCATATTGGTGTATGCATGATGCATATTGGTGTATGCATGATGCATATTGGTGTATGCATTCTGATTTGGTGTTTGATATATATTGATGCATGCAATGTGGTTTAGTGTGTAACTCATATTTGTTTATGTAATTTGATCTGGTATAGTGAGCATAGTATGGTTTGATATCGAGGTATGTTTATTGTATTGAATTGTTAGCTCACCCTTACATGTGTGTGCATGTGAATGCGATGATCGTATAATGCGTGATATTATACGGGAGCAGATGAAGAAATGTCGTCTGAAGCAATACGAATGAAGAAAGAGATCGAAGATAAGTTAGAAGGATTCAAGTTATACTTAGGAGTTTATAGTTGAAATCTGAGTTTAAAATATGTATATCAACTGTGAATTTTTAAGTGTGAGATTACGGGATGTTACCGTAAATGTAATAATATGAATTATCCAATGTGAGATATTGGGATGTTACATTAATGGTATCAGAGCAGTTCGTCCTTAGGATGACCTCTGTGTTGTGGGTCTTCCGTGTCTTCTCTGTGAAGAATTGAGTCTAAATGGTATAATTTACCATTTCCTCCAAATCTAGGTAGTAGAGTATTGTGTCTAACTACTCATGACTTTTACCATAGATGATTTTCCTTTCTTAATTCTGAGGGTTTGAGGAAAGATATTAGAATTAGTTAAAGCCTTGATAGGGAAATATAATACTAGAGTTTAAGTTTCAAAGGATGAGTGAAGATGTTGGTGTTTAGAAGTTTCTAGAACAAAAATTAATAGATCAGATATCTTACGTTTCACAAAAAGGAGTTGAGTTCAAAGGCTAGATTTAGAGAAGCTTTGGATAAGCATGAATGTAGCAAGGTTTGAGAAATCAGTTTGGTTTAGTATATCAATAACGTTAAAAGTCAGAAGAGAAGGAAGTGTTGATGAGAAACGGAATGACATTGTGTGAGATTGGTAACATGGATTGATGTATCAGTGATGATTGGAATCTGAAGAAAGAAAATGGTGGAAGATTTGAAGAGAAAGTTAAAAAAAAAAAAAAAGAAAAAGGATAGGAATACTGAAGTAGATTAAGAATAAATCAAATATTAGACGAAGAAGAGTAGATGAGAAGTTATATAAGGAATAAAGAGGATTGAGAGAAAGTTTAATAGGAGGAGAAATTTATAAGTTAAGAGGACACGAGATCTTTTATTGGAAGGATTTTAAGCTAAATGGATGATTAAAAGGAGATGGTTAGATTTTTTTAGTAAATGTATTAGAGATAAGATTTGAGAGTATGTGATTGTGGTATGAGGAGTAGTGGAGAAAATCCAGGTACGAAAATTTTGGCTTTCGACTTATGCAAATATTTGGTATTTTTATGATAGGATTAAAATGTCATGATTTATGGTTGTAAATTTTATTGATTTTGGAATATTAAAGATAGTAGAGGTAGTGTAGGTTGAATTGATATTATTATGAACATGACAAGATAAGGAAGAAGAAGAGTTTGGAAATAGATAAAAAGGAGGGTTGCAATGTGATTAGGGAATTTGGAATAATTAAGAAGTTGTAGGTTGTGATTGGAGAAATTTCATCAGGTATAGTTATATGGTAGTATTCAAACCTCAATAGTGATGTAAAGGATGGGTAAAGATTTATATGTCGCACCTTGATCTCTATCCAGTGATGTGTATGAGTGAACTTGTTTATACTTACTTTTAGTTCGCATAAGATAAAAATTTGAGATTTGGTTAACACTAAATATCCTTGGGATATGGTTTTGATCTCGGGGAGCACATTATAATTGAGGTTGCGTTGTGGTTGATTGCCTGATAATCTCTATAGACGAGTGGTAGGAAGTAACATGGTGGTTAAATGGTTGGGAAGGTGTACTTGCCTGAAAAAGTTCTTGAATAGAGTGGTAGGAAGGGATACTTGGCACAATGGTTTTGTGCTATGACATCTTTTGATGACCCATTAATTCTTTATATCTATGGGAGTTATTTCAAGTATTAGAGGATTAATTAGTGTAACCATTAAGCTATATTTTAATGTTATAGGATGGATTTAACTTATGTGGCATACGTAGTTTATTTAAATGGGTAGGTGCAGTACTGATAAGGAAGCTAGTTAGTTTTAAATTCGGCCTTATTGATATAAGTGGTTTCATAAATTATAACATTGTTGATTGAGTGATCTGTTGAGTCTTATCAAAGATACGCAGTTGTTAGGTACTGGGTTACGGATAACATTAAGTTTGTGGATTCATATTAGGTTAGGATGTGGGAAGGTATTTTGAGGACACAATTTATATTCCTAAGATTTAGAGTTTATAAGTTAATTCTTGAAGAATGTTTTAACTTAGGCTAGTAATGGTTGCTAGGAAAATAATTAAATAAAGGTTGAGGTAATTTGGAGTATAATCTTGAAAGAAGCTTGATTATTCTAGTTTTGTTAAGTATTTCAGAAGTGTTTATCAGGTGAAGAAAATAGTGGTTCAACATTTAGTGTGAGTTAAATAAAGGATGATGACAAGTATTTTAGGGATATCTGACCAATGCAAGTGAAGGATAGATATTGTAGTCTAGAGTATGATCGAAAGGATGGTTTGGTCATGTTTCAATATGTTTTTAGAAGTTTATGGTCTTAAAGAATTGTGAGTTGATTGTTGAACATTAAGTGTAGTTAAGGGTGAAGGCAATATTACCAAGAATCAGATAAGTCCATCAAGGACGAGTGAAGGAAATGATGCATGATATTAAGTGTGGAAGGGTTCCTATGAATGTTATAAAGCATACTCAATATAGGTATTAGTTTTGGACAAGTTCTTGTTAAGTGGGTATAGAAAAGAAAACATAAGGATGAATTATTTAGTAATAGTGTTTTGGACTCCGTGTAATCATCAGAGTAATTAGAAATTTTACGGAAAATAGAAGTATAGGGTAAGGTGGAGCAATCTAGTAAAATTTTTGGTAAACATAAGTGGCTTTTGGAGGCGTACAATTTCTAGGAGTAGAAACTGTGTTGAGAAAATATAATGGAAAATTGTTACGGAAAAAGAACGATTCTTAGAGTTTTACATGGTCATGGAAGTCTTAAATAAGGATCTATAAGGAGAATCACTTTCTAGTTATAGTAGGAATGAAAAGTTTTCTCGAATCTTGTGATTATAGTTTATGAGTGATCTTGGCACAAGTGAAGAAACGGACAAGCAATTTGGAGAGAGCCCCACCTATTTTCATACATCCAAGGGATTTTAAGAATTCAGGGGCTGCCAATTGTCAACTAAAGACAAAAACAAAATCCTGAAGTTAAGGGGAAAATCTAATCTAAAACCAAGAGTAGTTCATTATAGGTTAGAGTAAAAAGTTGGAAGTTGAAAGTTTTGAGCTATAAGTGATGATTTGGCATAAGTTATTACTATGAGTGGTTAGGTTACATAAATCTGGTATGGAAGTTAATGGTTGATTATTTTTGTTTTAGGTGATGAGATTTTAAATTAAAAGGTTTTTGTAAAAGGAGGAGATTTTGGGTCTATTATTAAGTCAATTATGACTTAGGAATCTCAGTAGGTAGAAGTCGTATGTTGATTTTAGGAGAAAACCGTTAGAGTAATATCTTCTTATTAGTAAGTTCAACCACGAGTGTGGGAGAAGCTCTTCACACGAGGAAATTTCTCTTAAGCACATCAGTCAACATTCATTTAGTTTTAATGCTACTTAACTAAGAAAGTGTGTGTTAGATCTTTCTCACATTTTAGAAGTAGATGCGACTACAAAAAAAAGAAGATGTCTCATTAAGAGGGCAACCCCTAAGTATAGAAAATCATCGAATAGAATGACTTAGAGGAAAGATCATCTACTTAGTCAAAGTAGTTTGGGAAAGAAGAGTAAATGAATTTACAAGGAAATTAGAAGATAAGGTGAAATAATCATAACCTTATTTTATGTCCAATTTTCGAGGACGAAAATTTTTGTTGTTGGGGAGAATGTAAGACCCATAAAAAATAAAAATATATATATATATATATATATAGTAGTAAATTTTAGCATTTTATTAGTAATAATAATTTTAGTGGATAGAAAAATGTAAATTTTGGATATAAAATTATAGTAATTTTATAAGGAGAAGTTAAAATTTTTGATAACTTATTTAGTATTTTTTTTAAGAAAATCGAATAGTAAAAATTGAATAGTGAATAGTAAAAAGTGAATAGTAAATAGTAAATAGTAAAAAAAAATAATAATAAAAATAAATTTTCAGCATTAAGATTCCTTAGCATGGAAGAAATTAGTAGGTAGAAACTAAGATCAGATTTGGTGAGTAAATGATTAAAATATTATTTTTTAAATAATATTAAAATAATAAATAATATTAAAATATTAATGAATAGTAAATTTTTTTTTTACATATAAATAGCCATAGGAGGGAAGGGTATTTTGCACCAAAAAAAAAGAGGAATCAAGTGAGAGCTTGAGAAATAGAGAAGAAAGAGTTAGGGAGAAATTTTTAGTTGCAAGAAGAGTAGAGGTTCTGAAGAATTTCAGGGAAACAAATTCGGAGTAGGAGATTAAGTCTGGAATAGAGGTAAGGGGAGCTAATCTTTCTTGTATATGATTTTTATCCATGTTATGATAATGAATATGAGTTATGAGTATGTTAAAATTTTGGTAATGGTAGTTATCTATTCACTTATATAAATTTAGTTTTCATGATTATAATTTTCTTATTTTCGAGTTAGTATGGTAAAACTTTTCTTTTAATTACTTTGACCGTTGGATTTAGCTAAAATTTTAATATATGAATCCTAAGACCTATTTCTTCACTTTGACCGTTGGGATTTGTAATTAGAAGTCTGTACTTAGAGAAATAAATCCTGCATGTTTGAGTAAATTAATTACCCCTGTAGATCTGTTACTGAGTCATCTCGGTAAAATATATATTACGACTTATTTGACCGTTAGATCAACTTGAAAATTTTATATATGATTCCTAAGATATATTAATACACTTTGACCGATCGGATTATAAATTGAAAGTCTATGTTTGGAGAAAATAATTTTTAAGTTTTGAAAAAATCTGATGAACACTATATTTCTGTTCTTAAGTTATTATGGTAAAAATTTCATATATATTTTATTTACCGTTAGATTGAGCCCAAAATTTAGTATGTAATTCATAAGACATATTAAGTCATTTTGACCGTTCAGATTTGTAATTAAATGTTTGTGCTTAGGGAAAATTAGTTCCGCATTTTGAGTATAATTGAAAACCACTTAAAATTCTGCACCTAAGTTACCTCGGTAAAACCTCAATATCTATCTAGTTAACCGTTGGATCAACCTGAAATTTTAATATATAGTTTATAACAAATAGTGAATTATTGTGACCATTCAGATTTGAAATCGGAGTTACAGATTTATAGATATTAATTTCGTATCTTCTCAGAGATCTCAATATTGCTTAAATTTCTATTTTTTGATATCTATATTAAATTTCGGTGTTAATATTATATGCTGTTGTTTTAAATCTGTAAATAAGAAATTTGTTAAAAACTATTTGAGGAACACTTTGGCTAAGGAAAGACTTGGTACTTAAGTTGTCCATTGTGACGCACCTCTCTTTCCTGGAAGTCTACTCGACAAGTTTTTAACTTAAATCCTATTGAACAGATTATGTACTGTTAAATTATTGTGTACTATATCTTGTTGGAATATATTCAGTTTGTATGATTTCTGAAATAATTGGACTTTATTAGATTTGAATTTATGCATCTGAATATGATTGTGAATTATAATGATGTGATTTATGTGGAGAGTATGTGAATGTATGCGATATAGTCAATTTGTATGACTTTTGGGATGGATGGACGTGATGCATATTGGTGTATGCATTCTGATTTGGTGTTTGATGCATATTGGTGTATGCATGATGCATATTGGTGTATGCATGATGCATATTGGTGTATGCATGATGCATATTGGTGTATGCATTCTGATTTGGTGTTTGATATATATTGATGCATGCAATGTGGTTTAGTGTGTAACTCATATTTGTTTATGTAATTTGATCTGGTATAGTGAGCATAGTATGGTTTGATATCGAGGTATGTTTATTGTATTGAATTGTTAGCTCACCCTTACATGTGTGTGCATGTGAATGCGATGATCGTATAATGCGTGATATTATACGGGAGCAGATGAAGAAATGTCGTCTGAAGCAATACGAATGAAGAAAGAGATCGAAGATAAGTTAGAAGGATTCAAGTTATACTTAGGAGTTTATAGTTGAAATCTGAGTTTAAAATATGTATATCAACTGTGAATTTTTAAGTGTGAGATTACGGGATGTTACCGTAAATGTAATAATATGAATTATCCAATGTGAGATATTGGGATGTTACATAAATCACACGTGATAGCCAACCAAATTCTAACTTGTGTATGAATATATTTGTTTTTAATATATTAGACATCCAAATCCATTCGATTTGAATTAATATTATTTGAAATTATTATTTTTGGATAAATCAATTCAAATTTATTCAATTTAAATTTTCTTATTTAACCGAGTATTTCAATTACCATTTAATTAAAAAAAATATTTAAATATCAAATAATACTATTTAATGACTAAAAACATTTGTAGTCAACATTTAATAAAATTGAAACAAGCTGTAACATCCCAAAATATAGTAATTACCATAATCAAGATTAATTACATTAAGATAATAAACAGTGCAGTCTTACAAAAACCGAACGAGCACTAAGATATCGAACGTTCATAAAGCATACAGAAATGACGAACGCCATAATATAAAGAGTTTAAGGACGAACGGTTTTACAGGATTACAACCGAACGTCTACATCAAAACACGTAATAAACTATACTATACTGGCGAGCGCTCTAGGGCTCGGCTTTCACTTCAACATCCACCAGCGTCGCGTCCTCCAAATTTTCTTCTTCCAGCATTGTTTCAAGGGACGTTCCACCATCTGCTCACATCCACATGGATGATCATTGCATTTTGACAAGACGGAAAATACATGGACAGTAGACAACACAATGGAAAATGCAAGGGTAAGCTTACGTATTTTAAATTCATACTTCAACATTTATATTCAAACCATCATGCAATCAGCACATATCCATATAACTTCAATCAAAATATAAATAAATAAATATGCTAGACAGACCGTCCGGACTGTATGAATCTGTGTAGTTTCAAGCGTCCTTGCACCCGAGTGATGTAGTAACTGGGTAACATTAAACAGCTGCCACTCGAGGTAAGTCCGTTCTTACGTCGCCCATGTTAACTTATGGACTAAGGACCTCCTGCCGTTCCCACACATGAGTACCCCCTTCTACTTGAAGAGGCGTATCACGGAACATCAGGATGGACAGCGAGTCTAAACTTATCCACAGTCATACTTTACAAATATCAATTTCCAACCAAGAGTAGTTCCTCCTTGGAACGCTCGTTCAAATATCAATCTCATAATTTCACCCCATATAGGGTTCGTTCATTTTATAATTCTCTCGATATCACATTTTCATTCTTTGTTACACTTCCATAAAAAGACGAACGTTAATTCACTGTATGGACGAACGCTAATTGAGATCAGGACGAACACTATTTAAAACGGATGCTCGACATGAGGTCGAACGCTATTAAAGACTGACGCTCGACATGAGGTCGAACGCTATTAAAGACTGACGCTCGACATGAGGTCGAACGCTATTAAAGACTGATGCTCGACATGAGGTCGAACACTATTAAAGACTGACGCTCGACATGAGGTCGAACGCTATTAAAGACTGATGCTCGACATGAGGTCGAACACTATTAAAGACTGACGCTCGACATGAGGTCGAACGCTATTAAAGACTGATGCTCGACATGAGGTCGAACACTATTAAAGACTGACGCTCGACATGAGGTCGAACACTATTAAAGACTGACGCTCGACAGAAGTCGAACACTATTAAAGACTGACGCTCGACAGAAGGCCGAACGCTATCAACAACGTACGCTCGACATAAGGCCGAACGCTTATTTACTCAAAAGGGGGACGCTCGTTCTAGAGCAGAATTCTTTCCAAATGAAAGAATTCCATTTTAAAGTATCATAAGGAAAACCGAACGGTATAAGACCGTACAGTGACGAGCGTTAGTTAACAAAAGTAGGATTTAAGTGCAGAATTATCAACCTTAGCCAATTTTTCAGATTTCAACATTTTAACCTAAACTTTATACTTCAAATGAATCTCAGATTTATGAACTTTACACTCTCACTTCCAGATTACTTCATATTCAATAATCAACATCTTAACAATTCATACATTATAGTATTCATCCATACGATTCAACCATGCATGCAGCTCAACAATCCAGAAAATCATATCAGTACATTCATAACAGCACAACAGGGCTCGTTCATGCAGATCAGAAAATCACGCATACAAAGATTTCATACAGACAACCCAATCATGCTTTCATCCAATCATACACGTATAAATTTAAATATATGTAAGCTTCCCTTACCTGGATAGCAGTGATCTTCCAAAAGCACGATTCTAGGGTTTCCTCTAACCACTTCTACTCTCAAGTTTCGTTCCACAGTTCCCACGTAAACTAAGACACCAAAACAATCAACCAAAACTCAGACCTAGAACCCATTCATGCAACCAACTAGGGTTCGCATGAGACCAGAAAAGGACGAAGCTTAAGACAGAAAAACTTACCAGTTCCGATCCAAGTTCTGTTCGGTCCAAATGAAAGGTCTCAACTGGACGAACACTCCTACGGTTCTGGAAAGTGAATCGGAGAAGAAGAAGATGAGTTATCGAAGAGAGAAGGTTACTGGTTCTAGAGAGAGATCAGAGAATTTGGAAAATCTGATTCAGAGGAAGGAGATGAGTGATTCAGGTGAGTGGAGGGTTTTTCGAAAACTCTTTTTGCTTAACTCACGTTCGTTTGAACGAACGTCTCCCTCGCTGACACCTGCATACCAAACTCTGAATTGGAAACTTCTAACGTGACAAGTGTCGTGTGTGCATGCAGAGCTTAGTGCGCAATTAATGCACTGGACGTGTGTCGCGGCTCATTGATGGAAGCTACTAGGTGAATCAGCAGTATCATAATTACTGATTTGACATCTAATTACGTTTTAAAATTTTCCGGGATCTCACATTCCACCTATCTACAAAAATTTTCGACCTCGAAAATTAGAGACTTACCCAAGAACAGATGAGGATATAAGTCCTTCATGGCGCTCTCAACTTCCCATGTTGAATCACCCGTCTTAGCGTCCCACACCATCTTCACCAGGCGAACTTCCTTGCCCTTGTAGTACTTGGTGCGGCTATCTTCTACACGAACTGGATGCAATTCTATCGTTCGGTCTGGACGTAGCTGAATGTCCTCTAGCTCCAATACGTGTGACGGATTTGCTATATATTTTCGAAGTTGAGAGACGTGGAAGACAGGGTGAAGGTTGGCTAGTTGGGGTGGCAACGCAAGCTCATACGCCACTGGTCCGATCTTCCTCAATATCTGGTAGGGTCCAATGAACTTGGGAGATAACTTCTTTGGACGAATGGCTCGTCCCACACCAGTGACTGGATTGAGTCGAAGGAACACATGCTCCCCTGCAGCGAACTCCAGCGGTCTTCTCCTTTTATCAGCGTACGACTTCTGCCTGCTCAAAGACGTCTTCAACCTCTCCTGGATTTGCTTGACTTTCTCGGTCGTTTGCTGTATAAGCTCAGGTCCAGTTAGTACGTGCTCTCCTTCTTTGAACCAACAAAGTGGTGTTCGGCATTTCCTCCCATAGAGTGCTTCAAACGGTGCCATTCCAATGCTCGCCTGGAAACTGTTGTTATACGTGAACTCCACTAGCGGCAGAACCTCATCCCATGCGCCTAAGTGATCTAGGACGCACGTCCTCAGTAAATCTTCTAGCGTCTGGATGGTTCGTTCAGACTGGCCGTCCGTCTGAGGGTGGTAGGCTGAACTCATTTGTAATCTACTACCAAGCTCGCTTTGAAGTGACTGCCAAAACCGTGAAGTAAACCTTGTATCACGATCTGAAATTATGCTCGAAGGTACCCCATGCAGACGAACGATCTCCTGGATATACAACTTAGCTAAGTTGGTTAACGACATCTTTAAGTTGACCGCTAGGAAGTGGGCGCTCTTGGTTAGCCTATCCACGATCACCCAGATTGAATCATGATTTCTGACCGTGCGTGGTAGATGAGTCACGAAATCCATGGATATGCTATCCCACTTCCATTCGGGAATCTCTAATTGTTGAAGCAATCCGCCAGGTCTTTGATATTCTGCCTTCGCTCGTTGACAAGTTAGACATGATGCCACAAAACGAGCGACATCACCCTTCATTCCAGGCCACCAAAACGATTTCCGGAGGTCTTGATACATCTTGGTCATGCCAGGGTGTATACTAAGACGACTGTGATGACCTTCCTCCAGAATGATCCTCTTCAGTTCGCCATCATTAGGAATGCACGTCCTACCCTTGTAACGCAGCATGCCGTCCGTTCCTGTGTTGAATTCCTTATCTTTCTTTGAAACGAGCGAGTCTAGTATCTTCACCAGATCTTCATCCTCACGCTGCTTCATTTTGATTCGGTCGAACACGTTGCTAGCTATTCTAAGGTTACAGCACTTGATGCTGTTCGGTTCAAACTCAAACTGTAACCTTAGATCTCTGAAACTCTCCACCAAGCTCAACTCGCGCACCATCATAGACGACATATGCACCACTTTTCTGCTCAGAGCGTCCGCTACCACGTTCGCTTTTCCTGGATGGTAGAGCAGCTCGAAATCATAATCCTTCAAGAACTCAAGCCACCTCCTCTGCCTCATATTCAACTCCTTCTGATCAAAGAGGTACTTGAGACTCTTGTGATCACTGAAAACTTGGAACGTGGATCCATACAAGAAATGCCTCCAGATCTTCAGTGCAAAAACGACCGCTGCCAACTCCAGGTCGTGCGTTGGATAATTCCTCTCGTGAATCCTCAACTGCCGAGACGCATACGCTACCGCTCGCCTCTCTTGCATCAAAACACAACCCAGCCCTTGATGAGAAGCGTCGCAATAGACTTCAAACGGTTTAGACGTATCCGGAATAACCAGCACTGGGGCGCTCGTCAGCTTGATCTTCAGCTCTTGAAAACTGGATTCACAACGATCAGTCCAAGCGAACGGCTGATCTTTACGGGTCAATTGGGTTAGCGGCGCTACTATCTTAGCAAAACCTTCAATGAAACGTCTGTAGTAGCCCGCCAGTCCAACAAAACTACGTACCTCCGTGACCGAACGCGGACTCTCCCAATCCAATACCGCTCGCACTTTCGCTGGATCCACCGAGATGCCTCCAGCCGACACCACATGACCCAAAAACTGGATCTCCTTCATCCAGAATTCACACTTAGACAACTTGGCATATAATTCTTTCTCCCGCAACACTCCAAGTACGAGTCTAAGGTGCTCTTCATGCTCTTCTTCAGTCTTGGAATAGATGAGGATATCATCTATGAAGACAACTACAAACTTATCCAAATAGGGCCTGAATATGCGGTTCATGTACTCCATGAACACGGCTGGAGCGTTCGTTACTCCAAAAGGCATCACCACATATTCATAATGCCCATATCGCGACCTGAATGCTGTCTTCTGGATGTCATCTTCTTTAACCCTAATTTGATGATATCCGGATCTCAAATCAATCTTCGAGAATACTGCAGCCCCATGTAGTTGATCTAGCAAGTCATCTATCCTCGGCAAAGGGTACTTGTTCTTGATGGTCAGCTTGTTTAATTGCCTGTAGTCAATACACAACCGAGAGCTGCCATCTTTCTTCCTTACTAACAGCACGGGCGCTCCCCAGGGTGATACGCTCGGCCTAATAAATTTCTTCTCTATCAACTCCTCAATCTGCTTCTTTAGTTCAGATAACTCCGCAGGCGACATCCTATAAGGCTGAACCGAGATGGGAGCGGCTGTAGTCACCAAATCAATTGTAAACTCCACTTCACGCTGAGGGGGAAGTCCAGGGATCTCTTCCGGAAAAACGTCCGCAAACTCGTCCACAACTGATCGTCCCTTACCTTTTCTAGTGGACGATCGTTCTTCTACCCTTCCTCTGGATTCCTGATCCTCGTGAGTCATAATCAAGAAACAGCTGGCGCCTTCCATAATGTCTTCTTTCAGCTGACCGAGCGTCACTGAAAGAACTTCTTCATCTACACCAGGGAAGATCAACTCTTTCGCTCCACAATCAAGAAGAACACGATTGGCAGCCAACCAATCCATTCCTAAGATAACCTCCAAACCTTGAAGAGGTAAGCAGATGAGGCTAACTTTAAACCTACGCCCATCCACTTCTATAGGACACTTGACGCACATAGTGGACGTCCTAACCTCACCAGCTGCTGGGGTCGACACCACCAGATCAAACTGCATCTCGCTTACTTCTAATCCCAGCTTTTCAACACACGCCTTCGAGATGAAGGAGTGCGTTGCCCCCGAATCAAACAAAGCACAGCAGGGTCTACCAAACAGCATGCATTCACCAACAATAAGGTTACCTGAACTCGCTGCTTCAGCGCTCGTTATAGCATACACTCGCCCACTAGCTTGGGCTCGTCCTCCTCTTGGCTGATTTCTTCCAGCATTAGGTGGCCTCATCACAGCACGCCCACTCATATTGCACTCGTGATCCAGGTGCCCGTTTTTTCCACAACGAGTGCATTGCTTTACTCCCACCAACTGAGGGCATGAAGACCTATAATGTGGTCCTCCACACCGAAAACAAACAACACCTCCCTGTCCAGACTGTCCGACCGGGACTACTGCTTGTGATCCGCTCGTCTGAGAAGACTGATTTGGGCGAGCGTAAGGAGGTCTCCTCTGTACAGCACCTCCCCTGGACACCATTGGTCCCCTACTCACTGTTTGCTGCCTCTTCAACCGTTCTGCCTCTGCCATATTCTTCTCCAAAACCTTGGCTCGCTCGACCATGGCAGGAAAAGACCGAATACACAAACTTGAGATCAACACTTTCAGATCACTTCTCAACCCATTCTCAAACTTCCTGCACTGCCACTCCTCGTTAGTAGCCATCGTATTGAACCTCAGGAGGTGTTTAAAGGTGTTGGTATACTCCGACACAGACTTGGTTCCTTGTGCCAGTTGAAGGAACTCAACTTCCTTAGCGTAACGTACGCTGTCCGGAAAATACTCCTCATAAAACTTGCCTCTGAAAACCGCCCAGGTTACTGGATTCCGAGCGTCCGTTAAGATGGCCTTCATACTCGTCCACCAGTGACTTGCTTCTCCAGTCAACAAATACTCTGTAAAAGCCAAGCGGCTCTCATCCGGACACCTCTTAGCATCATAAATACGCTCCATATCTCTCAGCCACTGGTCTGCCTCATCAGGAAGGCATTTCCCACTGAATTTAGCCGGGTGGTGTTGGAGGAAACTCTCCAGGGTCCACTCAGCAGTAGGCGGGGCAGCGTTGGAAGAAGACGCTCCCGCAGTGTGCCGGGTTGATGCTAAAATCTCCATCAGCTGTCGCTGGGTTGTTTCCGAGCTAGCACGGGAAGCTTCCAGACTTTGCATGGCAGCTTGGTTTTGCTGCATCAGGGTGGCGTTTTGTTCCATTAGGGTCGTATTCTGCTGTTGTAAACGGTCTATCACTGTCTCCAACAACCTGGCGTGGTTGGACGTATCAGGTTCGTTAGGTTGGGGTGGAGGAGGGAGTCTAGGGGCCATCGTTTTCTGTACCAGAGAAAACGAACGTTAGAAGTGTCTAACAGTTAAAACATTAACTTATTAAACACACGATGAGCACACAGTAAAAACGTAATGCGCTCATAACCTACAGCGTCCTTAAGAGAACAAAACTGCTCTGATACCACTAATGTAACATCCCAAAATATAGTAATTACCATAATCAAGATTAATTACATTAAGATAATAAACAGTGCAGTCTTACAAAAACCGAACGAGCACTAAGATATCGAACGTTCATAAAGCATACAGAAATGACGAACGCCATAATATAAAGAGTTTAAGGACGAACGGTTTTACAGGATTACAACCGAACGTCTACATCAAAACACGTAATAAACTATACTATACTGGCGAGCGCTCTAGGGCTCGGCTTTCACTTCAACATCCACCAGCGTCGCGTCCTCCAAATTTTCTTCTTCCAGCATTGTTTCAAGGGACGTTCCACCATCTGCTCACATCCACATGGATGATCATTGCATTTTGACAAGACGGAAAATACATGGACAGTAGACAACACAATGGAAAATGCAAGGGTAAGCTTACGTATTTTAAATTCATACTTCAACATTTATATTCAAACCATCATGCAATCAGCACATATCCATATAACTTCAATCAAAATATAAATAAATAAATATGCTAGACAGACCGTCCGGACTGTATGAATCTGTGTAGTTTCAAGCGTCCTTGCACCCGAGTGATGTAGTAACTGGGTAACATTAAACAGCTGCCACTCGAGGTAAGTCCGTTCTTACGTCGCCCATGTTAACTTATGGACTAAGGACCTCCTGCCGTTCCCACACATGAGTACCCCCTTCTACTTGAAGAGGCGTATCACGGAACATCAGGATGGACAGCGAGTCTAAACTTATCCACAGTCATACTTTACAAATATCAATTTCCAACCAAGAGTAGTTCCTCCTTGGAACGCTCGTTCAAATATCAATCTCATAATTTCACCCCATATAGGGTTCGTTCATTTTATAATTCTCTCGATATCACATTTTCATTCTTTGTTACACTTCCATAAAAAGACGAACGTTAATTCACTGTATGGACGAACGCTAATTGAGATCAGGACGAACACTATTTAAAACGGATGCTCGACATGAGGTCGAACGCTATTAAAGACTGACGCTCGACATGAGGTCGAACGCTATTAAAGACTGACGCTCGACATGAGGTCGAACGCTATTAAAGACTGATGCTCGACATGAGGTCGAACACTATTAAAGACTGACGCTCGACATGAGGTCGAACGCTATTAAAGACTGATGCTCGACATGAGGTCGAACACTATTAAAGACTGACGCTCGACATGAGGTCGAACGCTATTAAAGACTGATGCTCGACATGAGGTCGAACACTATTAAAGACTGACGCTCGACATGAGGTCGAACACTATTAAAGACTGACGCTCGACAGAAGTCGAACACTATTAAAGACTGACGCTCGACAGAAGGCCGAACGCTATCAACAACGTACGCTCGACATAAGGCCGAACGCTTATTTACTCAAAAGGGGGACGCTCGTTCTAGAGCAGAATTCTTTCCAAATGAAAGAATTCCATTTTAAAGTATCATTAGGAAAACCGAACGGTATAAGACCGTACAGTGACGAGCGTTAGTTAACAAAAGTAGGATTTAAGTGCAGAATTATCAACCTTAGCCAATTTTTCAGATTTCAACATTTTAACCTAAACTTTATACTTCAAATGAATCTCAGATTTATGAACTTTACACTCTCACTTCCAGATTACTTCATATTCAATAATCAACATCTTAACAATTCATACATTATAGTATTCATCCATACGATTCAACCATGCATGCAGCTCAACAATCCAGAAAATCATATCAGTACATTCATAACAGCACAACAGGGCTCGTTCATGCAGATCAGAAAATCACGCATACAAAGATTTCATACAGACAACCCAATCATGCTTTCATCCAATCATACACGTATAAATTTAAATATATGTAAGCTTCCCTTACCTGGATAGCAGTGATCTTCCAAAAGCACGATTCTAGGGTTTCCTCTAACCACTTCTACTCTCAAGTTTCGTTCCACAGTTCCCACGTAAACTAAGACACCAAAACAATCAACCAAAACTCAGACCTAGAACCCATTCATGCAACCAACTAGGGTTCGCATGAGACCAGAAAAGGACGAAGCTTAAGACAGAAAAACTTACCAGTTCCGATCCAAGTTCTGTTCGGTCCAAATGAAAGGTCTCAACTGGACGAACACTCCTACGGTTCTGGAAAGTGAATCGGAGAAGAAGAAGATGAGTTATCGAAGAGAGAAGGTTACTGGTTCTAGAGAGAGATCAGAGAATTTGGAAAATCTGATTCAGAGGAAGGAGATGAGTGATTCAGGTGAGTGGAGGGTTTTTCGAAAACTCTTTTTGCTTAACTCACGTTCGTTTGAACGAACGTCTCCCTCGCTGACACCTGCATACCAAACTCTGAATTGGAAACTTCTAACGTGACAAGTGTCGTGTGTGCATGCAGAGCTTAGTGCGCAATTAATGCACTGGACGTGTGTCGCGGCTCATTGATGGAAGCTACTAGGTGAATCAGCAGTATCATAATTACTGATTTGACATCTAATTACGTTTTAAAATTTTCCGGGATCTCACACAAGCTAACGTTCATGTTAATAATAATAAAAAAATCAATATAAAAATTAACCAAAACAATAATTATGACTGGCTTAGGTAAAAAAAAATTAATTCACATATGTCAACAGATAATTTTGCTAGCTTTGGCCAATAAATTCTTGGTATATCAAGTAAGAAATAAACTAATTTGCAAAAAAAAAATCATAACAATTTATATAAAAAATAAATTTTATCGATATTAATAAAAAAACGTGATCGAATTAATTAAAAAGTAATCATCTTAATAATATTTTAATCTCCCAAACTAAAATTAAGCCGAAGAGAAAATATGAAAACTAAATATATAAAGTAAAAAACATGAAATTTTTTAAATTTGTTCTTTTTAAATAAAATTTTATATTTTATATTTTTCACTAATTCAATTACTCATGAAATTTTAATTTTTTATTGTAAGTTAAAATCCTTCTTTAAGGTCAAAGAATCTATATACTAATACTATAAACACATTTACCGTACAGAAAATAATTATCTTTGGATAATCTTTTGGAAAAAGAAAACACTTTTCAATTTATTGAATTTTCACTTTTACCCTTATTTGAAAGTGACATTCCCGCTTTTGTCCTACTTTGAAACTTCTTGAAAATGCAATCCGGAAATAGAAAATGTATTTAGGAAATATTTTGTTTATGAAAAAAGAAAATATATTCCTGATTTTTTTTTTCTGGAAATCTTTTTCAAAAGATGACTTCAGAGATTTATTTTCGGAATAATAACTTATTTGAATGATTTTTTTGAAGAAAAAAGTTTTTTTAATAATTTTTTAGATAATTTTTTTATAAGTTGTGATTGATTATTTAAAATATACGAAATAATAAAATAATAATACATAATTTATTGTCAAAAAAATTATTAAAATATAATTACTTTTTTTTTAAATATTTTCTTTTCTATCATTATTTCCCGTCACCTTTCTTTTTCTTCTTGAATCTCTAGATAAAAGGAAAAATATTATTTAAGACACCTAAATATTTTTATTAATTTAATTTTATCTTTTTTTTCTTGAAAAAAATGCAAAATTTAATATTTTTTAAGATCATTTTTACTTTTAAATTCTATGTTAAATAAATGTAAAAGTGGATAAGTTACTCTAACAAAAATAAATAAAAGCTACGAAAAGGAACAGTTAAATAAATGAATTTGGTAGTTGTGTTGAAAACGTGGGTTGCTGTTGCTATCATGGTGTTCCTGTCGGTGGCATCCAATGATTGCGAAAGGGAAGGAGAACAACGACCTCTGGTGGTTATGGTGATAACAGTGACATGCATAAGGATGAGCAACTTCTCACATCATTGTTATAAAAAAAGGTTGATAGAGTAGTTTCCATCCTCTAATGACGTCATCGGCTAAAACAAAAATTTTGTAACGTAATTGGCACCTTAATCGGGTACTGGCTTCCCTCGGAGAAGAAACATGAAATAAACCTGAAGGTGACAGCAATTTTAACTTTTTAAGAAAGTTTAGTTATTGAAAAATTTGGTAAAATTTAGAACTTCAAAATACCCACATAAAAGGACAAAGGTAGTTGAATCATTCAAGACATATTCACACCGCCTTCATTGCTTGTTGAAATGGTGGTTGCGACCTGCAACCTCCGCTTCACTTCTTTTAAAATGGCCGAAACAGGGGACGCATTGTAAGTCCAACACAAAAAAAAAAACAAAGAGAAAAACAGAGGCTTAACAAAGCATAGAGAAATGTCCGCTAATCCAGCAATACTGCAGAGTGAGAAGTTGACCAAGGTAGGCTTATCGTTCAAACAGTACTTTTTCCTTCGCTTCATTTTCAAAAATTATTCAATTCAACAATGTTGTGGCAGTATATACTGGAGACTAGCGTTTACCCTCGAGAAGCCGAGACTCTCAAAGAGCTAAGGAATGCCACCGCAACACACCCTTGGTAATTATTCTCTGCCACAATTCTGTCTCAAGACATGTTGACATTATTAAAATCAACAAAGACAAAGTCTTTTATCATAGTTAATGTCTCGGTTGAAACTCGAAAGACTGCTATAAGTTTCAGTTTTTGGTACGAGGCTTAGTCAGAATTATAACCTGTTTACTTTTACATTGCATCTTGTAGATCTGCTTCTTTTTTATGTTTCTTGCTTTTAGCTTCTACATCGTTTTAATGAATTTGTGGTGTGGTTATTGTGTTGATCGTGGTCCCCATTCTCAGGATCTACCTAGAGTTTTTCACTCATCTGAATATTTGCGGTAGCAATGTCTGTGCTCAACTAGTAAACAATAAAGGGATTTGTTTCATAAATTTAGTTACCATTTTCACTCTGCAGGGGATTTATGGGCACTGATCCTGATGCGGGTCAGCTAATGGCCTTGCTCTTGAAGCTGTTGAATGCTAAAAAGACCATTGAAGTGGGAGTTTTTACAGGATACTCTCTTCTCCTCACTGCACTAACCATTCCAGACGATGGAAAGGTTTGCACTTTTCTTTGTTATTTGGTACGTTTAATATGTCTGTTTTATGTCACCAACTCCATTGTCTGTGTGGTGTAGATTATAGCCCTGGATCCAGATAGAGAAGCTTATGAGATAGGACTACCATTCATTAAGAAGGCTGGTGTAGAGCACAAGATCGACTTCATTCAGTCTCCAGCTCTACCTGTTCTTGATAAACTATTAGAAGACGTGAGTATGATTCTGTGTTGCTGTCATGTTACTGACATAACAATGTCATATTACAAGACAGAAAATTGTCTATAATAAATTAAGACCCTAGTTTTTGTTTTTTCTTTTGTTTCTTTCTCCCTTGTACGTAAGAGGATCTAACTCCTTTTACTTTATAGTTAGTTTTTGTTTGATATTTTGGTTCTGTTTCTTCTGTTACAGGATTCAAATAAGGATAGTTTTGACTTTGCCTTCGTTGATGCTGATAAAGATAACTACTGGAATTACCACGAGCGGCTTCTTAAACTGGTGAAGATTGGTGGGTTAATAATCTATGATAACACCCTCTGGGGTGGAACTGTTGTCTGGCCTGTAGAGGATGTTCCAATACCCAAAAGAAAAAACAGGCAGGCTGTTGTAGCTTTCAACAAAGCAATTGCAGATGATTCTCGTGTTGAAATTTCTGCTGTTTCAATTGGTGATGGCTTCACTATTTGCAGGCGTGCGCAATGAACACCATTTTCGAATGTTTCGTACTATGATCCAAGTTAACTTAATGTACCATGTTTTTGGTTTTTCATTCTGCTTTTTCTGTGGGTGGTTAAAATTGATTTCCTCAAACTGTGGGGTTTCTGATTTGACTGTAATGTGAATCACCGAGTGTTGCCATTTACGATTAATAAAATAAAACGTCTGATTCTTTGTGAGAAAACTCAATGTCTCTAAACAATTGAAGATCACCTACAAATATTTGTTTAACTAAACATATAAAACATATAAATATAAATCACATGTGATAGCCAACCAAATTCTAACTTGTGTATGGATATATTTGTTTTTAATATATTAGACATCCAAATCCATTCGATTTGAATTAATATTATTTGAAATTATTATTTTTGGATAAATCAATTCAAATTTATTCAATTTAAATTTTCTTATTTAACCGAAATTACCATTTAATTAAAAAAAATATTTAAATATCAAATAATACTATTTAATGACTAAAAACATTTGTAATCAACATTTAATAAAATTGAAACAAGCTAACGTTCATGTTAATAATAAAAAAAATTCAATATAAACATTAACCAAAACAATAATTATGACGGGCTTAGGTAAAAATAATGTCTAATTCACATATGTCAACAGTTGGCCGATCAATTTTTAGTCTATTGTAACACTCCGATTTTTGAGATATCACGGTGTAATTTTTCTTTTTTAGAACATAACCTTTCCATAAAATATTCATTAATGCAGAAGCTAAACATAATTATAAACATCGCTTGAAGTCTTTAGAATATCACTTTTACATAAAAAAAATACCAAGTTTTAAAACTTTTAAATACAAAATACTAAATTCCCAAAACAAAGATTCCAACTCTCGTAAGCTACTTCAATCCGGTCTTATCTGCAAGACCATATACTCCCGTACAAGTACGATCATTGTAGGTGGAAACCACAATCACAACATGCAAAGGTGAGCAACTAGAAATAACATCATAGCATGTAACATAGTAAAACAACATGAAACACAAACCATAACTAGTCATGGTAACATATCTCCACTCATAAATAATATCACAATCACTCCATTCATAAACCAATGTCATTTTCTTGTACTTTGTCGTCCCTACCTGTTACGCAAAACAGGACGATTCGAGTCATCCTCTATCGCAACTTCGGACTATGTCCCCGACTTTTCAAGCCTTTTGGGCGAGACATTCACCTCCTTGCGCAAAAGGAAGTGACGCTCGAATCTTTGTCTCTATACGAGAGTCAACATCCTTATCGTAGCGCAATTCGAAAAGCTCACACAAACGCCAACAGTATGAGGAAAATGACATAGTTTCATGTTCACATCACAATTCCATACACCATCTCATTATCACACGTTCCTCCACAAATCATAAGATCTATCTTACTATTCTCAAAATATACATAGTCTCAACAATATGCATTGCTCACCAATCACAATACTTATAATACAAACTCAATACTTTTCATACATAGTCTCAATACTATACATTAACTCATCAAACACAAGGTTTTACTACACTATATCAAATATTACGACTTGATATACAAGACCACAACACCTTATAAAAATACTACGACTTACAAAGACATATAAAATTACTACAACTTTTATAAAATACCATTACAACACAAAAATATTCAACTTTTATTATTTTATTTATACATAATAATTCCTCATATTAAATTATGAAAATCATCTGTGTCATCTCTTAACTTATAAATACTCGCTAACAAAACAGCAAACTACTTTTATTATAGTATTATATAATTAAATTTTGTGCCAGTCAAGAGATAAATCAATTGCCAAACTTAATAATTCTCCTATTTATATATATATATATATATATATATATATATATATCATAATATAATATAAAAAGAACTTTAAGTTATCTTAACGGTTCCAGTATTTAAACCAAACCCCAAATTTCCCTCTTCTCACTTTTCTTTTCTTTAGTAGAATCTACACCATTCAATGCCAAAAAAAAAAAGTAAAAGACTAAAATGTACACTTCTCATTCTACTTTTCATGCACCCCTTTAAACATGTAAGAGGAAAGCAAAATAATCCATACACTTAATAAATATACCCCTCTCATATAGAAAAGTCAACTTTCTTCTCCTATTTTTTTCTCTCTCTCTCTTCACTTTTTACGTAAGGTAATCTCTCTTTCTTCATTTTATTTCTACTCACCAAACAAGTAACCTCATCTCATGAAACTACCCTTACTTCTCCCACACAATCCTTCACGCACATACCTATATTATATATTTTATCACAACCCCATTCTTCCTTCCTCTTCACCTATATTCATCTTATACTGCACAGGTTCATTATAACGTAAAGAAAATATCTTAAACCTTACATATCCATGATATATCCTAGCTACTCCCCTTACCTGGATTTCAGTAGAAAATTCTTAGCATTCTTATTCCCACTCACTAGCTCATGGTGGTGCAAGGGATAAAATCTCTCTCTCCAGCACTCTCTCTTTTGAGGTGAAAGGATACTACTACGGTTTATTCTCACGACTTCTGAATGTGTTTTTATTGGACTTGACCTACTATAGTTTTTAACACCCTCTCCTACTACTCTCAAATCTTACCAAAAATAATTTTCTAAAATTAAGGAAACCAACTGAAATTATAATGCCCTACAAAACTTCCACGAAGCAAATTTCTTCTCATTAAAAAAATATAACAACGTCATGCAAAAGGTAAATGAATCTATCCCAACCCAACACTATGGCATACAAAAATAAAAGAAACAAAATCGACTCTTTTCAATTATTGGTTACACCAGACGCTGTCCCACAAGACTACTACTATCAGCACCACCTCATTTACCACCAGAACCCATTCAAATTGTTGAAATAATAACACAAATAATATTATATGAACTTTACTTTAAGCATTTTGGAAATTTATGATAAAAACAATTACTAATTAATTTTTATACAATTCTAAATAATTTTATCACCCAATAACACATCATAAATAAGTATTTATTTATAAAAGGTATTAAAATAAAAATAAAAGTTATTTTTATTTTATCCGAATTTTACAAGTAAGAAATAAACTAGTTTGCAAAAAAAAGAATCATAACAATTTATGTAAAAAATAAATTTATCGATATTAATAAGAAAACATGATCGAATTAATTAAAAAGTAATCATCTTAATTATATTTTAATCTCCCAAACTAAAATTAAGCTGAAGAGAAAATATGAAAACTAAATATATAAAGTAAAAAACATGAAAATTTTAAAATTTTAAAATAAAATTTAAAAGTTTATATTTTTCACTAATTCAATTACTCATGAAATTTTAATTTTTTTATCAAAATAATATTTTTTTATTGTAAGTTAAAATTCTTCTTTAAGTCAAACAATGTATATACTAATACTATAGACACATTTACCGCAAAGAAAATAATTATCTTTGGATAATCTTTTGGAAAAAGAAAACACCTGTCAATTTATTGAATTTTCGCTTTTACCCTTATTTGAAAGTGACATTCCCGCTTTTGCCCTTATTTGAAACTTACTTCTCGAAAATGCAATCCGGAAATAGAAAATGTATTTCGGAATTTTGTTTCTGGAAAAGGAAAATATATTTCTGATTTTTTTTGGAAATCTGTTTCAAAAGCTGACTTTCGAATTTTTTTTTTGAATAATGATTTATCTCTTCCAGAAACACCGAAATATGTATTTTTTTCTATCAGAATCTATTTTTTCCGGTCAACTTTTTCCCCTTTCCGGAATCGATTTTTTGTCAGTCACGTATTCTTTAAGAAAAATAAACAAAAGCTACCACAATCAAGAGTTAAATAAATGAAGGAAAATATATTTTTAACAATTTCTTTTAATAACTTTGTTAAAGAAATGAAGGAAAATATTTTTTTAATAATTTTTTTGATATCTTTTTACAATTCTTACATCGTGATTAATCTGTTTGAAATATTTTTTTAAAATAAATTCAAACAATAACATATAAGGTAATAACATATTTCAAAAAATTATAAAAAGTTATTAACATATTAGAGTTCATAAATGAAAAAGTGGTTGTTTATTGCTACCATGGTGTTAGTCTTGGCGTTGTCCAATGACTGCGAAAGGGAAGGAGAACAACGACCTCTGGTGGTTATGGTGATAACAGTGACATGCATAAGGATGAGTGATGAGAGGGTCGCACCTCCCACAAAAATTGTGCATAAAGAATGCAGTATAGACTAGGAAGTGACTCCTAGGTCGTCTCTCAAGGACCAATTTGGGTTCAGTCTCGGATCAAACACATAGTGGGGGGGGGGGGGGAATTTTGAAAGTGTTTTTGTGATTCGAAAATGATGTAAATTAAGACTGGAAATTAAATTCAACCGAACATAATTGAAAACACTGAAATAAATGAACAAAGCATGATGACCAAACGATCCTACATTGTAACCGAACGATTTCTAAAACAAGTGAGGAAATTGGAAATGCAAAAAAAATAAAGAAGCCGAACAGAATAAATAGCATAATGAACGGAAACAATAAACCGAAATAATAGACATCACAGTGAATTGAAAAGTAAACTAAACAATGCAAAAGATAAATATCCAAATACAACTAAAACTATTAAAATGCAACACTTAAACTGAAACATTAAATGCACAATGTTGTAAACTAAACATCAAAGGCAATTAATCTAAAACAAATAAAAGATATGGATGCAACCCGTGGCCGTGAGCAGCTTCCAAGAGAATTGGAAATTAAAAATGCTTCTAATATGCAACTCTTGGCCGTGACTCACTTGCCTTCTTCAATTAAAAACCCAAAACTTCTTCATCTCAAAGTCAACCACCGGACACAATACACCCACCTACTCCCATCTAATGACCTCTTTATTCCCAAAGAAATAAAGAAAATGAGTGCTACACATTCTGCTGCGTCTTGGCCCGTCCCATCAATCAACACTTTTCTCTTAAAAGAAAATAAAGGCTAAAGAAAATAAAGGCTAATTGTGATAAAAAGAATCCCATCCAAACCGGAAAACCTGTGCTTCATTCTCCTTTGAAAGAAAACGTTTCTCTCTTTTCTCATAAAGCAATGAAAGTGATAAAAAAAAACGTAACAGCGTGCATTACCAACAATTAATCACCGTGCACTTCCAACTTAAGAATCGAAAGTTGTTCTGCTACTTCAGAATAAAAGAAAGAAAATGATAGTAACACAAAATGAAGGTGGCGGCTGGACGTGATTCAGCTCCCTGCACTGTGCACACCAATTTCTCTCCTCACCCGTAACCTTCCATACGTCCCTCTCCGTTCTTCCCCCTCTTTTTTTTTTTTTTCTTTCTCTCTTTTCGCCCCAAAAAGAAAATCTCCCTTCCCCAACAAGTGGCGGCTGGATGCCCCCAAAAAAGAACTCTAAAACGAAGGTGCCCTATGGTGGCAGCTGGACTTCTCCATGGGCCCTGCTGGATATGCAACCTCTGGCCCCTCTACTTTTTACGCTACCCTTTTACTGGATGCTCTATTCATCCGCGCACCACCCTTTGCTGCTGTACGGCTTCATTCCATAAAGTTTTGTCCCCTAGCACTTTTGACTTCCTTCAATTAATTAATCACCACAAGAATGCACCTCTTTTCCATTATGTGGGCCGTGACCTATGTGGCATGTGTTGATATGCTTGACAAAATGAATTGTCATGGGCTGTGTTGGGCCGTGTGCAGCTTGCATTTCCAATTGGTTCCCTCCATGCTTCACGGCAAAAATGAATGGTAATGTGCTTTTAGCATGAATTGGCTGTGTGATGTGTATGTGGGTTCCAAGTTTTGCTTCCAAAAATTCATGAAGTGAATGACATGTTCTCCCTCTTTCACGTGCAGCCCCATCCATTCTTTACTTCACTAAAACAGATCCACCTTCTCCACTGGACGGTGCTTGCTGGAATCAAGCTCCAAGGTGCATAAACCAAGTTCTGGAAAAATGAAAGCCACTTCCTCTGCTGGACCGTGAATGTGGCTGCTTTCTTTTTTTTCTCTTTGCTATCCAATAAAGCCAAGCTATTGTATGCCTTGTTTAAGAGTGTTAGAAGGTCTTAGCATCGTCCAATGATCAATTCCAGCCACCACAATTACTAAACAGCAAGCAAACAATGCAAACAGATTAGAAATCACTCAAACAGTAATCACTGGACTGACATATGAGAGTAAAATAAATACTGGGAACAGCACAGAACGAATTTGAACAAAGTAAAAACTATACGTTAAAATAGACATCTAGACGAAACTATGAAAAAAAATTGCATGGAAAACGGATAAGAATTGAACTCAAACGAAGACACACAAGTTGACACAAACAGCAGTAATCACTGGACTGACATATGAGAGTAAAATAAATACTGGGAACAGCACAGAATGAATTTGAACAAAGTAAAAACTATATGTTAAAATAGACATCCAGACGAAACTATGAAAAAAAATTTCATGGAAAACGGATAAGAATTGAACTCAAACGAAGACACACAAGTTGACACAACATTCACGCGGCAGCCAGCGAAAATAAAAATGGCTAAGATGCATTGGCTCAATTTCCATTTCTCATTTAGCTTTCTAATGTCCCAGAAAGTTATCCAAAATTTTCCCATAATTAATAATGCAAAACAATAAGCTCAGATAATTCAAATTAGTTAAAATAAGAATTTCCGATCAAATTAAGCACAATTAGGAAAAACAGGAAAATACCGGACGTTTAAGCATAATTCCCCGACTAATTCTAGCACATTAAACTAAGTGAAGTGAGGAAAATATTGGTTCATCAATGAGTAACTTCTCACATCATTGTTATAAAAAAAGGTTGATACAGTACTTTCCATCCTCTAATGACATCATCGGCTAAAACAAAATTTTGTAATGTAATTGGTACCTTAATCGGGTACTGGCTTCCCTCGAAGAAGAAACATGAAATAAACCTGAAGGTGACAGCAATTTTAACTTTTTAAGAAAGTTTAGTTATTGAAAAATTTGGTAAAATTTAGAACTTCAAAATACCCACATAAAAGGAAAAAGGTGTTTGGAATCATACAAGACATATTCACTCCCCCTTGATTGTTTGTTGAACAGATGAAGGAGTAGGGGTTGCAACGTGCAACCTCCGCTTCACTTCTTTTATAATGGCCGAAACGAGGGACGCATTGTATGTCCAACACAAAAAAACAAAGAGAAACAGAGGCCTAGCAGAGCATAGAGCAATGTCCTCTAATCCAATAATACTGCAGAGTGAGAAGTTGACCAAGGTAGGTTTGTCGTTCAAACAGTACTTTTTCCTTGGTTTCATTTTCATAAATTATTCAATCCAACAATGTTGTGGTAGTATATACTAGAGACTTGTGTTTACCCTCGAGAAGCCGAGACTCTCAAAGAGCTAAGGAATGTCACCGCAACACACCCTTGGTAATTATTCTCTGCCACAATTCTGTCTCAAGACATGTTAACATTATTAAAATCAACAAAGACAAAGTTTGCTATCATAGTTAAGTTAAGGTCTTGGTTGAAACTCGAAAGACTGCTATAAGTTTCAGTTTTTGGTACGAGGCTTAGTTAGAATTATAACCTATTTGCTTTTACATTGCATCTTGTAGATTTGCTTCTTTTATGTTTCTTGTTTTTAGCTTCTACATCGTTTTAATGAATTTGTGGTGTGGTTATTGTGTTGATCGTGGTCCCCATTCTCAGAATCCACCCAGAGTTTTTCATTCATCTGAATATTTGTGTTAGCAGTGTCTGTGCTCAACTAGTAAACATTAAAGGGCTTTGTTTCTTTAATTTAGTTACCATATCCAACATCAGGAAACTGTTTGTGTTATACCATTTTCACTATGCAGGGAATTTATGGGCGCTGATCCTGATGCGGGTCAGCTAATGGCCTTGCTCTTGAAGCTGTTGAATGCTAAAAAGACCATTGAAGTGGGAGTTTTTACAGGATACTCTCTTCTCCTCACTGCACTAACCATTCCAGACGATGGAAAGGTTTGCACTTTTCTTTGTTATTTGGTACGTTTAATATGTCTGTTTTATGTCACCAACTCCATTGTCTGTGTGGTGTAGATTATAGCCCTGGATCCAGATAGAGAAGCTTATGAGATAGGACTACCATTCATTAAAAAGGCTGGTGTAGAGCACAAGATCGACTTCATTCAGTCTCCAGCTCTACCTGTTCTTGATAAACTATTAGAAGACGTGAGTATGATTCTGTGTTGCTGTCATGTTACTGACATAACAATGTCATATTACGAGACAGAAAATTGTCTATAATAAATTAAGACCCTAGTTTTTGTTTTTTCTTTTGTTTCTTTCTCCCTTGTACGTAAGAGGATCTAACTCCTTTTACTTTATAGTTAGTTTTTGTTTGATATTTGGGTTCTGTTTCTTCTGTTACAGGATTCAAATAAGGATAGTTTTGACTTTGCCTTCGTTGATGCTGATAAAGATAACTACTGGAATTACCACGAGCGGCTTCTTAAACTGGTGATGATTGGTGGGTTAATAATCTATGATAATACCCTCTGGGGTGGAACTGTTGCCTGGCCTGAAGAGGATGTTCCAATACCCAAAAGAAAATACAGGCAGGCTGTTGTAGCTTTCAACAAAGCAATTGCAGATGATTCTCGTGTTGAAATTTCTGTTGTTTCAATTGGTGATGGCTTCACTATTTGCAGGCGTGCTGAATGAACACCATTCCCAAATGTTTCGTGCTCAATAAACACCATTTCCGAATGTTTCGTGCTGTGATCCAAGTGAACTTAATGTACTGTGTTTTTGGTTTTTCATTTGCTTTTCCTGTGGTTAAAATTGATTTGCCTCAAACTGTGGGGTTATTTGACTGTAATGTGAATCACCGAGTGTTGCTGTTTACTATTAATAAAATAAAATGTGTGATTCTTGGCCTACAATGGAACGTCAAGTTTGGTATCGCAGAAATAAGGTGGATACCTAAATTAGTCCAAAAACAACATCGAGGACACTTCAATCTCACAAGAAAAACTAACCATTGAATTTCTCAAGATTATAAGATGAAACACTAATACACAAAATAGCTAAAAACATCTACCGAATATAATTTTGAAACCTCTATACAGTGACTTTCTTCAGAAATTAAATTGAGTTGTTCAAAGCTACACATAACCAACAACCTATCACTAATTTTCGTAGATAAAAAATTAATAATGTTATTATATACGTAACAATGTAAGGGCAAGGATAGAAGGAATTTACAACTGCTACGCAAAGATCGAACGTTACAATTGAAAATTTACATACTTTACAAATGAACTGCCACACATATCACAAATGTTTCTGCACACATCTAAAATTAAAATATCAATAAACTTACTATTTTGAAATTTTCATATCTAACTAGTAATATGAATGATGCCGATGTTCACTGTCTTCCATGAAATATTAGAACAAGGTAATACTTAGAAATCTGGAGCTGAAATTTTCACTAGCAGAGGTATTTCTTATTTCACCCTAAATTGGATGGCAAATGCATTTGTACACGTCTATTTCAACATTCGTAGTTTACTGACGAGCTGAAAAATGTAGCAAAATAATTGGGCTTGAATTTGTTAAGCATATCATAAATGACTACTGAGAAACAGGGATGGAGATTAATTAAAACGTTGTCATCGTTTACATGAAATATCTTCTTATCCAAAACTGCAATTCTTGAGAAAAAGGAAACCACTGCGTAGAATGATAGAATTAACCCTGGACTACATGACTTGGAACTTGAAGTACATTAAGAAATAGGAGGCATAACATTCCTTCATGTTTAAAATACCATTTAACCAAAACAGGACTAATTTCCACAAAGCATCGAATGCAATTCATCATACTCTCCATGCATGAGCTGCTATCTTATAACATTCATACAGGAAAAAAAAAATCTTTGAATGTTTATCTGGAAACATAACTGAACGTGATACACAGCCAAAATAGCATGGCAACGATCATTTCAGTGAAAGTAACCAAGAACCTGGCCGCCTACATTCTTCTTAATGGCTTCTTCATGATCCAAAACACCGTCAGGAGTAGTAATCACAACATAACCCCACTGCACACAGCAATAGAAAGGCACAATTATCTTTTTCCTTTGATTTCCATTGACATATCATTCTTAAAACACAAATTATAACAACCACAATCAGACAAAAACAGCAGTCGGAAGCTGTGACACGAAAACGAATCATTAACATAAACCAACCTGATGAGTAGGAAGAGTCTGCAATCTGTAGGCTTCAAGATCCCTTGCCTTCATATCTTTTCGGTATGTAAGAGCCTTGCAATCGTTAATCCTACCTTGTAGTTCAACCGTTATCCTCCCCACTCTATGCGGATCATAGACTTGAAAGTCTTTGATATAACCTATTAGGAATTTAAGCCAAATTAACTACACTAACAGTGGCACAGTACAGAGTAACTGTTAGAATCTTAAAGAACTTTATATCGGTTCATGGACCCTTGCAATCTTAAAGATATTTCACACACGGAAAGTCATGCTCAGACTCAGACGGAAAAGGATGACAGTAACCAAATCAACAACGAAAGTCATTCAAACTCTGATGACATAAATTTCAGAGACTGAAATCACTTTTGAAAAGCGAATTCATACCATTTCATTATTGCCAGATTTGAAATTGTGAAGCAGTTAAAAGGGGTTTCGAGTTTTAGAAAAAAGAATACAAATTATAAAAATAGTGGCTGGAGAAAGAAAAGATACCATGGTTTTTCATGATTCGGAGAAATGAAGACATAACAGTGGAAATTGGCTTGAGTTCCACCATAGCTTTCCCTCTTCTCTCTGCATTCACCATACTCCTCAAGGCATCGTTCAGGATCCTCCTTCCCATCTCTCTAAATTCTCTAACCAAACCTCCTATTTCTCTCACTAGGGTTTTCGAAATGGACCGCGATATTCCAACAACAGATTTTTAACACTCTTTTGACAACGCCACGTGTTGCCACCTCATTGGTTCGTTTAAATTTTTTTTTTTTAAAACCTATGACCGTAACCCTTATTTTGAGTGAAAATCCTAAAATACCCCTTTCCCTTTCTCTGTTCCATTGCCTTTCCCTTTCTCTGTTCCATTGCAAACGAAGGTCCGTTCTCTTGAGAGGTGGAAGGTCGCGTTTCGTCTCGCTTCGTTCCATTTGCATCCTGTTGTCTCCTGGCAGTTTGGTCCCCTGTTATCGTGCGTAATGGCAAGTTCCGGTGACGATTGTCCGACGACTAAGGTAAGTGGTTTTCCATTCCATGTCGTAGCTTGGTTATTCGGTTTGGGCATCTCGTAGCATGGTTATTTGATTTGGGTTAATGTTTGGGGTTCGTATCGTTGTGTTGTGGTGCTTGGGTTATTGGGTTTCGTTGTTTTGATGATTTGATTTTGGTTTATGCAGTTGAGTGTTCGTCACTCTTTTTCGACAAAGTATATATGTACTTTGAACGAACGCTTAACAAAGGAGCATCGATCATTGATTGCGACAACTCCATTTGCTTGGTTTTTAGATGTCAATGTCAATGTTAAAGTAGGTAGAAATATACTGAGTGAGTTATTGGGTAAGTGGGACGACTGTAGTAGTGGTTTTATAGTTGGGAATAAAGTTTTGAATATAAATGAAAATGATATTTATTTAGGGTTGGGACTGAGTACAGATGGTGCAAACATTAACTTAAAGGAAGAGCTGGGCAATAGTGAATGTGTGAAATACATAGGCAAAGGAACAAAGGAATTGAATTCAATATACAAAATTCTAATGCGAAAACAAAAGAAGAAGATTCCTTGTTCTCATTTTTGTAGCCTTTACCTCCTGGTAGGGATAAGTGAGATTTTATTTCCAAAACGTAGCGGGAAAGTGTTTCCCGTAATGTTTAATGTTGTTGACAACTTAAGTGCTTTGGGTAGTTATTGTTGGGGTAGTCTAGTTTATCGTTTTCTGTTACATAGTTTGTGCAAAGCTTCAAAAGGCTTGAAGAAAGGCAAAGGTATTTCAAACGTTTACGTCAACGGTTGTGTGTACATGCTGCAGGTAATTAATAGTATTTGATGTACTTACTTAAATTGTTATTTGAATTAAGTTTGTTACAAGTTAAGATGATTTATTTGTCTTAGGTATGGTTTTTTGAGCTGTTTGTTCCACCAAAAGGTCCTATTGATAAATTTCCACGAATATTGCATTGGATGAATATAAGTGTTGGAGACAAGTTCGTTAAACGGTGTATGGAGACAGGTTTGGTAAGTTGTTTGTTATCGAAAGTTTTGTTATGTTTTCATATATTGACCAAAGTTGTGTAATCTGTAATGTGTTGTTAAATTTCAGGTTGTTGACGATGTTTATGGTGGTCCTTCAACGAAGGATAAGGAGGAAGACAGACCAACACCTAAAAGAAAGGATGCTAAATCAAGAGGAAAGAAGAAACACAAAAGAATTCGCAGAGAAACTTTTATGCGTGCCTTAGAGGAACAAGAATTTCTAATTGAAGAACTTAAAAGGAGGGTTGCAACTTTGGAGGCACAATTGGCTGAAGAGAAGGCAAGAAGGCAAAATAAAGATGACGTTGGACAAAGTGTGCCTCGTACAGAACCATCTGTGAACACTGGTTTTGTATCCCCTACTGGAAATGAACAACCTTTGAAGACGTATGTTAGGGTTGGATCACGAAGGCGTTACAAGGGAAGAGCACTTAGGACTCCATACACTGGGACCGTAGTGCTTAGAATAAAAAATGAGTGATATGTGTATTTAGTTGATTGAAAATGTTATTTGGAAAGTAATGAAAATTGTAATCATTGTAAATAGATTAAGAAAACAATGTTCAATGTATCCGATTTGGTTCAATGAAATAAAATTTGAGTTTTGGTTTGAATTGGTCTCATATTTTATGTATTCAATACCATTGTTATTATGAGTTGTGGGTTTGTCGATTTCAGAATGTCGTAATTTTTTTTGTCTCCTAAGTTGCAGGCTTGTTTGTAACATGTTGGTGTTTGAGTGGTCATTTTGAGTAACATGTGATGTGATGTGAGTCCAAGGACTGTGGGGTGACCCCTCATGAGTTGGGGGAGCAAGCTGTGCAAGGAATGAGTGAGAGTGCTGAAAAAAGGCTATGGTAATCGTTTACAGCACCCCCGCAAATGATTACCCGAGAGAAATTGCCAATTTGTACAGAAAGTCCAACACAGGTACTCACTCAGATGAACACAGGTCACCATTGGAAAAAAAGTGACTTTTAGGCACTTCTGCACCTGTCTGAGGCTGGTGCAGGTGTTCCAGTGGTGGGAGAGGGTGGCTGGTGATGTGATGTGAGTCCAAGGAGGGTGGGGAGACCCCTCATGAGTTGGTTGAGCAACCTGTGCAAGGAATGAGTGAGAGTGTTCAAAAAGGGCTCTGGTAATCGTTTACAGCACCCCTGTAAACGATTACCCGAGAGAAATTGGGCAATTGTACATAAAGTCCAACACAGGTACTCAGTCAGATGAACACAGGTCACCATTGGGAAAAAAAGTGACTTTTAGGCACTTCTGCACCTGTCTGAGGCTGGTGCAGGTGTTCCAATGGTGGGAGAGGGTGGCTGGTGATGTGATGTGAGGCCTAGGAGGGTGGGGAGACCCCTCATGAGTTGGAGGAGCAAGCTGTGCAAGGAATGAGTGAGACTGCTGAAAAAAGGGGCTGGTAATCGTTTACAGGACCCCTGTAAACGATTACCCGACACAAATTGGGAATTTGTACAGAAAGTCCAACACAGGTACTCAGTCAGACGAACAAAGGTCACCATTGGAAAAAAAAGTGACTTTAAGGCACTTCTGCAACTGTCTGAGGCTTGTGCAGGTGTTCCAGTGGTGGGAGAGGGTGGATGGTGATGTGATGTGAGGCCAAGGAGGGTGGGGAGACCCCTCATGAGTTGCAGGAGCAAGCTGTGCAAGGAATGAGTGAGACTGTTGAAATATGGGGCTCGTAATCGTTTACAGGACCCCTGTAAATGATTACCCGAGACAAATTGGGAATTTGTACAGAAAGTCCAACACAGGTACTCAGTCAGATGAGCACAGGTCACCATTGGAAAAAAAAGTGACTTTTAGGCACTTCTGCAACTGTCTGAGGCTTGTGCAGGTGTTCCAGTGGTGGGAGAGGGTGGATGGTGATGTGATGTGAGGCCAAGGAGGGTGGGGAGACCCCTCATGAGTTGGAGGAGAAGCTGTGCAAGGAATGACTGAGAGTGTTCAAATAGGGCTCTGGTAATCGTTTACAGCACCCCCGTAAACCATTACCCGGGAGAAATTGCCAATTTGTACAGAAAGTCCAACACAGGTACTCAGTCATATGAACACAGGTCACCATTGGGAAAAAAAGTGACTTTTAGGCACTTCTGCACCTGTCTGAGGCTGGTGCAGGTGTTCTAGTGGTGGGAGAGGGTGGCTAGTGATGTGATGTGAGTCCTAGGAGGGTGGGGAGACCCCTCATGAGTTGGAGGAGCAAGCTGTGGAAGGAATGAGTGAGAGTGCTGAAAAAAGGGGCTGGTAATCGTTTACAGGACCCCTGTAAACGATTACCCGACACAAATTGGGAATTTGTACAGAAAGTCCAACACAGGTACTCAGTCAGGTGAACACAGGTCACCATTAGACACAAAACTGACTTTTATGCTAATCTACACCTGTCTGAGGCTTGTGCAGGTGTTCCAGTGTTGGGAGAGGGTGGATGGTGATGTGATGTGAGGCCAAGGAGGGTGGGGAGACCCCTAATGAGTTCGAGGAGCAAGCTGTGCAAGGAATGAGTGAGACTGCTGAAAAAAGCCTCTGGTAATCGTTTACAGGACCCCTGTAAACGATTACCCGGGAGAAATTGCCAATTTGTACAGAAAGTCCAACACAGGTACTCAGTCATATGAACACAGGTCACCATTGGGAAAAAAAGTGACTTTTAGGCACTTCTGCACCTGTCTGAGGCTGGTGCAGGTGTTCCAGTGGTGGGAGAGGGTGGCTGGTGATGTGATGTGAGTCCTAGGAGGGTGGGGAGACCCCTCATGAGTTGGAGGAGCAAGCTGTGCAAGGAATGAGTGAGACTGCTGAAAAAAGGGGCTGGTAATCGTTTACAGGACCCCTGTAAACTATTACCCGAGACAAATTGGCAATTTGTACAGAAAATCCAACACAGGTACTCAGTCAGATGAACACAGGTCACCATTGAAAAAAAAGTGACTTTAAGGCACTTCTGCAACTGTCTGAGGCTTGTGCAGGTGTTCCAGTGGTGGGAGAGGGTGGATGGTGATGTGATGTGAGGCCAAGGAGGGTGGGGAGACCCCTCATGAGTTGGAGGAGCAAGCTGTGCAAGGAATGAGTGAGACTGCTGAAAAAAGCCTCTGGTAATCGTTTACAGGACCCCTGTAAACGATTACCCGAGACAAATTGGGAATTTGTACAGAAAGTCCAACACAGGTACTCAGTCAGATGAACACAGGTCACCATTGGAAAAAAAAGTGACTTTAAGGCACTTCTGCAACTGTCTGAGGCTTGTGCAGGTGTTCCAGTGGTGGGAGAGGGTGGCTGGTGATGTGATGTGAGTCCATGGAGGGTGGGGAGACCCCTCATGAGTTGGAGGAGCAAGGTGTGCAAGGAATGAGTGAGACTGCTGAAAAAAGGCTCTGGTAATCGTTTACAGGAGCCCTGTAAACGATTACCCGGGAGGAATTGCCAATTTGTACAGAAAGTCCAACACAGGTACTCAGACAGATGAACACAGGTCACCATTGGACACAAAACTGACTTTTGTGCTAATCTGCACCTGTCTGAGGCTTGTGCAGGTGTTCCAGTGTTGGGAGAGGGTGGATGGTGATGTGATGTGAGGCCAAGGAGGGTGGGGAGACCCCTCATGAGTTGGAGGAGCAAGCTGTGCAAGGAATGAGTGAGACTGCTGAAAAAAGCCTCTGGTAATCGTTTACAGGACCCCTGTAAACGATTACCCGAGAGAAATTGCCAATTTGTACAGAAAGTCCAACACAGGTACTCAGTCAGGTGAACACAGGTCACTATTGGACAAAAAACTTACTTTTAGTTTTACAGACAACTGCAGTGTTATTAAGTGGTATTGGTTAGTGTTATTGGTTAGTATTAAGTGGTATTGGTTACTGACTTTTACTCACAACTGCCATGGTATTAAGTGTATCATAAATTGAACATTACATAATAAATGTCGAGAATTGAGGAACCATTTTGAAACTAAACAACTTCATTTTATTAAATACTTGAAATGATCAAAGCAGGAACTGGAGTACATAGTTCTTTAAAATGCAGTAAAGAAAGCCTAAACAAGCAATTTTAAGTCTGAGGATTGTTTCCAGAAGCACTTGGCAAGTGTTGCAGTTGTTCTTCAATGTTCCCAACACGCGATTGCAACGCATCAAACCTTGTAGTGATGACCATGTCCATGTTTCCAAATCTTGTTTCAAGGGCATCAAATCGAGTTTCAAAGGCATCAAATCTTGTACCAACAAAGGTTTGAAGTTGTTCTATGCGGTTGATTACATTATCTAGTGTTGTAGATGAACTGCCTTGTTCATCATCTTGTCCTTGATTCTGTTGACCTTCTTGTAAGGGGGGATGGGGGGCATTGCCTTTGGGAACCCATTCTCCTTCATCATTTTGCATATAACCAAATGATGCTAGAACTTCACAACCAATTCTTTGCTTGAACTTCAGTTCTGAAATGGGATAACTTTAAGTAGGCACTTCAAAGTGTTCCATGAAGATGGTTATCAAATTTGGATACGGCAACTTTGCGTTCTCCCTTAATGCTCTTTTCATCTTATATCTAATAAGATGTCCCCAGTTAATTTGAATGGAATTGAAAAATGCCCATAGCAGCATAATATCCTCTTCGGATGCCTGACCAATATTGGTTGCACGAGGAATTAATACTCTAGTGAGAACGTAATGAAGTATCCTTGGTTGAACCTTCATTTGCCCCGCTAGTATTCTAGATTGTATGGCTGCATCGTCTCTACACACTAGTTGCCTTGCAGTGACAGAATCGTATTGTTCTTTCCACTCATCTACAACTTTGCCTTCGTAACAAACACCATCAGATGGGAGATTAGTCAGTTGTTGAAAAAGATTAGGGCTGACCCTAATTTTGACCCCTCTAACTTCGCTTCGAATAACCCCCGTATCCGATATTGACATGTTGCTATAGAACACTCTGACTAATTGTGGGTGGTAATGTCTTCTTAAACACACAAATTCAGTCAGCCCAGCTTCGTGTAATATGTCATAGAATTGAAAATTTTTTCCTTGAAAGTATTCGTCCTCTAGATACTTACTCTCCAAAATTTCCCGATTTACGAAATGTTGGGCATATTTCTCCTGTTGCTCATCCGACGAGAAGAGATCATTGGTAGGCGTAGGAGGGGATGACGATGGTGATGGGGTTGGACTCCGGCGACGGCGACGTCCACCAACGGAAGAAGATGCCTTTTGTTTCTTCTTTCCACGATCAGCCATTGTATTTCGTTTAGGGTTTTGCACTGAGAGAAGAGAGGTTTTCGAAACGAATATGAGGAAGGATGTGTTTTGGGCGGTTACGAACACGATTGCAAGTTATACACGTTATGCAGTGGGATAATTAGGTTTAATTAACTGAACACAGTAATCGATTACCAGAGCCTCGTAATCGATTACAAGGGCCTCGTAATCGATTACCAGAGCCTCGTAATCGATTACAATAACAAATACTGGTGTGGTCATATGCATCACATACATTCATTAAAGGAATTTCATCGAAGACCATTTTAACTTTGAAAAACAGAAAAAAGTTACAAAATAAGCAGCAAACAAGTTGTATATATCAGTTGATGTTGTTATCGAAATTGTTATGTACAGCTGACAACAACGACATAAATCCAAAATGACCCATTTCGGTATCTTGTGATAGTTGGATAGTGTCCGCTTCAAATTGTTCACGGTGATCACATTCAAGAACATTACTTGGTCTTTCGCCCTGAAACAACACAACTACTAAGTTAAACATAATTGATAGACTAAAAACTATTTAATAAATATTTTGACCGTAAATAATGACTCACGCATTGTTCGGTTGGTGGTGTTGAAGTGTTTGTCAATGAAGTTGACTTTCTTCTTTTGGTTTTTTTCTCAACAGTGGACTTCAACCTATTTGTGCGTGGACGTCCTTTTCGCTTAACAGTTGCAGGACTGTGTACAAGGACATCAGATGTTCCAACTGGAGTAAGTGGTATTGACGTGCATGCACCAGTATCGTATCTTAGTTGGCCTGCATCACTGATGATGTTATTTGTCATGGAAGAACTGAATCCAAATTTTGTACCCAAACAATTAAGTTCTTTTTCCAATTCAGTACTAGCTTCCTCAGACTCACATGCAACTTCAGCAATTTCATAAAAACGTTTGCACAACAGTTTGTATCTTTGCATCCGTGGTTCATTTGTCGAATTACTATACGATGCTGTTATTAGTGTGTGTCTTCTTCGAATGTTTTTGCTCCAGCGCCTCAAAATGTATTGTGAGGGAACACTGTAAACATCTTCTTGGCCAAATACCAACAGGGAATGGCGACATATAATTCCTCTAAACTCAAAGAGGTGGCAAGAGCAAGTGGTTGTCTGTGTTTTCTGTACAAATTGGCAATTTCTCTCGGGTAATCGTTTACAGGGGTCCTGTAAACGATTACCAGAGGCTTTTTTCAGCAGTCTCACTCATTCCTTGCACAGCTTGCTCCTCCAACTCATGAGGGGTCTCCCCACCCTCCTTGGCCTCACATCACATCACCATCCACCCTCTCCCAACACTGGAACACCTGCACAAGCCTCAGACAGGTGCAGATTAGCATAAAAGTCAGTTTTGTGTCCAATGGTGACCTGTGTTCATCTGACTGAGTACCTGTGTTGGACTTTCTGTACAAATTGGCAATTCCTATCGGGTAATCGTTTACAGGGGTCCTGTAAACGATTACCAGAGCCTTTTTTCAGCAGTCTCACTCATTCCTTGCACACCTTGCTCCTCCAACTCATGAGGGGTCTCCCCACACTCCTTGGCCTCACATCACATCACCATCCACCCTCTCCCACCACTGGAACACCTGCACAAGCCTCAGACAGGTGCAGAAGTGCCTAAAAGTCAGTTTTTTTTCCAATGGTGACCTGTGTTCATCTGACTGAGTACCTGTGTTGGACTTTCTGTACAAATGTCCAATTCCTGTAGGGTAATCGTTTACAGGGGTCCTGTAAACGATTACCATAGGCGTTTTTCAGCAGTCTCACTCATTCCTTGCACAGGTTGCTCAACCAACTCATGAGGGGTCTCCCCACCCTCCTTGGACTCACATCACATCACCAGCCACCCTCTCCCACCATTGGAACACCTGCACCAGCCTCAGACAGGTGCAGAAGTGCCTAAAAGTCACTTTTTTTGCCAATGGTGACCTGTGTTCATCTGACTGAGTACCTGTGTTGGACTTTCTGTACAAATTCCCAATTTGTGTCGGGTAATCGTTTACAGGGGTCCTGTAAACGATTACCAGCCCCTTTTTTCAGCAGTCTCACTCATTCCTTGCACACCTTGCTCCTCCAACTCATGAGGGGTCTCCCCACACTCCTGAAGGTGACAGCAATTTTAACTTTTTAAGAAAGTTTAGTTATTGAAAAATTTGGTAAAATTTAGAACTTCAAAATACCCACATAAAAGGAAAAAGGTGTTTGGAATCATACAAGACATATTCACTCCCCCTTGATTGTTTGTTGAACAGATGAAGGAGTAGGGGTTGCAACGTGCAACCTCCGCTTCACTTCTTTTATAATGGCCGAAACGAGGGACGCATTGTATGTCCAACACAAAAAAACAAAGAGAAACAGAGGCCTAGCAGAGCATAGAGCAATGTCCTCTAATCCAATAATACTGCAGAGTGAGAAGTTGACCAAGGTAGGTTTGTCGTTCAAACAGTACTTTTTCCTTGGTTTCATTTTCATAAATTATTCAATCCAACAATGTTGTGGTAGTATATACTAGAGACTTGTGTTTACCCTCGAGAAGCCGAGACTCTCAAAGAGCTAAGGAATGTCACCGCAACACACCCTTGGTAATTATTCTCTGCCACAATTCTGTCTCAAGACATGTTAACATTATTAAAATCAACAAAGACAAAGTTTGCTATCATAGTTAAGTTAAGGTCTTGGTTGAAACTCGAAAGACTGCTATAAGTTTCAGTTTTTGGTACGAGGCTTAGTTAGAATTATAACCTATTTGCTTTTACATTGCATCTTGTAGATTTGCTTCTTTTATGTTTCTTGTTTTTAGCTTCTACATCGTTTTAATGAATTTGTGGTGTGGTTATTGTGTTGATCGTGGTCCCCATTCTCAGAATCCACCCAGAGTTTTTCATTCATCTGAATATTTGTGTTAGCAGTGTCTGTGCTCAACTAGTAAACATTAAAGGGCTTTGTTTCTTTAATTTAGTTACCATATCCAACATCAGGAAACTGTTTGTGTTATACCATTTTCACTATGCAGGGAATTTATGGGCGCTGATCCTGATGCGGGTCAGCTAATGGCCTTGCTCTTGAAGCTGTTGAATGCTAAAAAGACCATTGAAGTGGGAGTTTTTACAGGATACTCTCTTCTCCTCACTGCACTAACCATTCCAGACGATGGAAAGGTTTGCACTTTTCTTTGTTATTTGGTACGTTTAATATGTCTGTTTTATGTCACCAACTCCATTGTCTGTGTGGTGTAGATTATAGCCCTGGATCCAGATAGAGAAGCTTATGAGATAGGACTACCATTCATTAAAAAGGCTGGTGTAGAGCACAAGATCGACTTCATTCAGTCTCCAGCTCTACCTGTTCTTGATAAACTATTAGAAGACGTGAGTATGATTCTGTGTTGCTGTCATGTTACTGACATAACAATGTCATATTACGAGACAGAAAATTGTCTATAATAAATTAAGACCCTAGTTTTTGTTTTTTCTTTTGTTTCTTTCTCCCTTGTACGTAAGAGGATCTAACTCCTTTTACTTTATAGTTAGTTTTTGTTTGATATTTGGGTTCTGTTTCTTCTGTTACAGGATTCAAATAAGGATAGTTTTGACTTTGCCTTCGTTGATGCTGATAAAGATAACTACTGGAATTACCACGAGCGGCTTCTTAAACTGGTGATGATTGGTGGGTTAATAATCTATGATAATACCCTCTGGGGTGGAACTGTTGCCTGGCCTGAAGAGGATGTTCCAATACCCAAAAGAAAATACAGGCAGGCTGTTGTAGCTTTCAACAAAGCAATTGCAGATGATTCTCGTGTTGAAATTTCTGTTGTTTCAACTGGTGATGGCTTCACTATTTGCAGGCGTGCTGAATGAACGCCATTCCCAAATGTTTCGTGCTCAATAAACACCATTTCCGAATGTTTCGTGCTGTGATCCAAGTGAACTTAATGTACTGTGTTTTTGGTTTTTCATTCTGCTTTTCCTGTGGATGGTTAAAATTGATTTGCCTCAAACTGTGGGGTTATTTGACTGTAATGTGAATCACCGAGTGTTGTTGTTTACTATTAATAAAATAAAATGTGTGATTCTTGGCCTACAATGGAACCTCAAGTTTGGTATCGCAGAAATAAGGTGGATACCTAAATTAGTCCAAAAACAACATCGAGGACACTTCAATCTCACAAGAAAAACTAACCATTGAATTTCTCAAGATTATAAGATGAAACACTAATACACAAAATAGCTAAAAACATCTACCGAATATAATTTTGAAACCTCTATACAGTGACTTTCTTCAGAAATTAAATTGAGTTGTTCAAAGCTACACATAACCAACAACCTATCACTAATTTTCGTAGATAAAAAATTAATAATGTTATTATATACGTAACAATGTAAGGGCAAGGATAGAAGGAATTTACAACTGCTACGCAAAGATCGAACGTTACAATTGAAAATTTACATACTTTACAAATGAACTGCCACACATATCACAAATGTTTCTGCACACATCTAAAATTAAAATATCAATAAACTTACTATTTTGAAATTTTCATATCTAACTAGTAATATGAATGATGCCGATGTTCACTGTCTTCCATGAAATATTAGAACAAGGTAATACTTAGAAATCTGGAGCTGAAATTTTCACTAGCAGAGGTATTTCTTATTTCACCCTAAATTGGATGGCAAATGCATTTGTACACGTCTATTTCAACATTCGTAGTTTACTGACGAGCTGAAAAATGTAGCAAAATAATTGGGCTTGAATTTGTTAAGCATATCATAAATGACTACTGAGAAACAGGGATGGAGATTAATTAAAACGTTGTCATCGTTTACATGAAATATCTTCTTATCCAAAACTGCAATTCTTGAGAAAAAGGAAACCACTGCGTAGAATGATAGAATTAACCCTGGACTACATGACTTGGAACTTGAAGTACATTAAGAAATAGGAGGCATAACATTCCTTCATGTTTAAAATACCATTTAACCAAAACAGGACTAATTTCCACAAAGCATCGAATGCAATTCATCATACTCTCCATGCATGAGCTGCTATCTTATAACATTCATACAAGGAAAAAAAAATCTTTGAATGTTTATCTGGAAACATAACTGAACGTGATACACAGCCAAAATAGCATGGCAACGATCATTTCAGTGAAAGTAACCAAGAACCTGGCCGCCTACATTCTTCTTAATGGCTTCTTCATGATCCAAAACACCGTCAGGAGTAGTAATCACAACATAACCCCACTGCACACAGCAATAGAAAGGCACAATTATCTTTTTCCTTTGATTTCCATTGACATATCATTCTTAAAACACAAATTATAACAACCACAATCAGACAAAAACAGCAGTCGGAAGCTGTGACACGAAAACGAATCATTAACATAAACCAACCTGATGAGTAGGAAGAGTCTGCAATCTGTAGGCTTCAAGATCCCTTGCCTTCATATCTTTTCGGTATGTAAGAGCCTTGCAATCGTTAATCCTACCTTGTAGTTCAACCGTTATCCTCCCCACTCTATGCGGATCATAGACTTGAAAGTCTTTGATATAACCTATTAGGAATTTAAGCCAAATTAACTACACTAACAGTGGCACAGTACAGAGTAACTGTTAGAATCTTAAAGAACTTTATATCGGTTCATGGACCCTTGCAATCTTAAAGATATTTCACACACGGAAAGTCATGCTCAGACTCAGACGGAAAAGGATGACAGTAACCAAATCAACAACGAAAGTCATTCAAACTCTGATGACATAAATTTCAGAGACTGAAATCACTTTTGAAAAGCGAATTCATACCATTTCATTATTGCCAGATTTGAAATTGTGAAGCAGTTAAAAGGGGTTTCGAGTTTTAGAAAAAAGAATACAAATTATAAAAATAGTGGCTGGAGAAAGAAAAGATACCATGGTTTTTCATGATTCGGAGAAATGAAGACATAACAGTGGAAATTGGCTTGAGTTCCACCATAGCTTTCCCTCTTCTCTCTGCATTCACCATACTCCTCAAGGCATCGTTCAGGATCCTCCTTCCCATCTCTCTAAATTCTCTAACCAAACCTCCTATTTCTCTCACTAGGGTTTTCGAAATATAGTGAACTTTATGGCAAGGGCATATTCGACATTTCGCTTACGTCAAACTATGTAAATAGTTAAAATTCCACAGTCACCCAAAAAGGATAATGACGTGGAAATGAAGTGGTATGGGGTTTTAAGTGGAGGGGTTCATTTTGTGATTTTAGAATCTGAGTTTGGGTGTCAAGAACCCTAGAGAATCGTCTCCCTTTCCAACCACTTAGAAGTGTGCCTATTGTCCATCATTGTTGGATTTTACAGTTCGTCATAACGTCTGTATGTTGTATAGTCGTCTCTCCCACTTAATGATAAGCGTTCGCCGCTGTCCAACTGTATCGATAACAAAGTCAAAATAAGTGAAAAGTTCAAGCAAAGATTTTGCACAGACAGATCAACTGTGAAAATGACATTCAAAATGAATTTTGTCTTTGCTACCATTTCCTGCATTTTGATTTTTGCAAAAAATGGTTCTTTGAACATAAAATTCTATATAAATGGCATAATAATTGTTTCGACATCAATTTTATGTTCAAAAATGGTTAAGGAATAAATTAGAATGACTCTTGTCTTTGTTACCGATGTAGTTTCTGCACTTTGAGTTTTACAAAAAGATAGTTCCTTGGATATGAAATTCTATATAAATGACATAATAATTGTCTCGACATCACTTCTATATTAAAAAATTGTTAAGGAATAAATTAGACACTTTAAGATGAATGTCATTTTTCATAGTTGACGTGTCTCTCACTTATTTTGCTTTTGCTACCAATGCAGTTTCTGCACTTTGATATTTACAAAAGATGGTTTCTTAGACATGAAATTCTATATAAATGGCATAATAATTTTGTCGACATCACTTTTATGTTCAAAAATCGTTAAAGAATAAATTAGGCACTTCAAAATGAATGTCATTTTCATAATTGACCTGCTTGTACAAAACATTTGCCTGAATTCTCCACTTATCTTCTCTTTGCTACCAATGCAGTTTTTGCACTTTGATTTTTACAGAGAATGGTTCATTATACATGAAATTCTATATAAATGGCATAACCAAATAGTCCAACGACAACGAAACGGTGAAAACGCATCCCTTTTGATGCTTGTTCCTTCCAAAGGTTCAAACGACAACAAACACTTATCGATGGATGAAAGGAATACGTCAACGGCAATACTTAGACGAATGGTAAACTCTAACAACGCATGTAAGAGAAAAAACGATTATTTAGGTTCTCTCTAACCCAAACTCAAATTCTAATTTTGAAATCACAAAATCAACTCTCCACTTGATATCCTACCTCACTTCATTTCCACTTCATTTCCACGTCATTTTTCATTTTCTAATTTATATTCCATGTGATTTTGCCACGTGACCTTTGTCAAAATATTCTCAATGTTTTCAAACTATCTTTATCCACCGAAAAACAAAACGCAAACACAAACTCTTTTCTCTCTCTCTATGTTGAATGCAATTGCGCAATTCGATTGGCGATGATGGAGGAGCTTCCGGCGTCGCTGTTGGTGGAAATTGTGAGTCGTTTAACGGACACTACCGATGTGGCGCGGTGCAGGGCGGTGTCCAAGGGTCTAAACGCGGCGTCATACGAGGTGCGGTGGCTGAACGTGGTCTGTTCCATGTCGCGCTACCTCAAGTCCCGTTCGCCGGAGACCAAGCACCTCGTCACTCCCTTCAAGACCGTTTTCTCTCACCTCGTATTCCGCTCCACCTCCACTCTTGACTCCGTCTCGCTGGGCGTCGATCGCGCCCTCGGTGGCGTCTCCTTCGACGACGTCGAGGATGAGTCCGACGATCTCTACCTTACCGACATGAACTTCATCAGAGAGTGGCTTCCATCCATTTCCCACGCTCTGAAATCTTTCTCCGTCTCCGATTTCTGGGTCCAGTCTTGTTGGCGCCGATCCGAAGCCTTGTCCCTCATCTCTTCCACCTGTTAGCTTCTTGATTCTCAATTTTTCTTTCTTCATACTTTCTTTTACAAGAATGCGGTTTCTTGCGCGTGTTTCGTATTCTTTCCGTCAGAATTGGTGTTTCAATTTGTGTTGAAGATTAACATTTGTTTAGATTACTCTGGATGAAATAATATTAAAAGAACCTAATGGTATGTTTGGAAGGTAGAATTGAAGAGAAAAACGTAATATTTGAACTTTTGTTAGTTACATTTTTTTTCCTTTCATTTTCTCTCCAACCAAAGAAAATAGTTCATCAACGTTCTTTCCTCCCTGTTAAACGTACCATCAATGTCGAAATTTGAGTAGAAGGGAAATATGATGGAAAGAAATTATTGAATTTTTATTTTAAAACACTTTCTCTTAAATCAACCAAAAAAACGTATTGTATTCATTTATATCTTCTTTCTGTCCATCCAAACATCCCATAAGAATATGAATCTAAGTTTTATTTGTCTCTCATGGAAATTTGCAATGTGTCTTATTCAGGCCATAATCTTGGGAAATTGGTCGTGAGGAATGCATGGTTATCCGTGGATGGTTTGTGTTTGATGCCAACGTTGAGACATTTGACCCTTGAGTTTGTGAGACTGGATGATGAGGACTTAAGCAGGATCAATGCTTGTTTCCCTAATTTGACTCAACTCAGTCTTATTGGGGTTGGTGGACTTAAGGAGCCTAAGATTAATTTCTTACACCTTACCACTTGTCAATGGTCAGTCTCAAATGCTCCACTTTCTTTGATCATATGTGCACCTTGCCTTGTTGATTTTGATCTCAGATGCATCAAACCTAAGTTGGTTGTCCTTGAGGCCCCTTCCTTGTCCAATTTTAATCTCTCCCTCGAGAATACTGATGAGCTCAGGTTGAAAAATTGTGCTAATATACAATGCCTTCAGCTCAGTGTAGAATGCCTCTCTCTTGGTTTTTTGTTTACTATGTTTCGTCACTGCAGCACGGTGAAGAGACTTACCTTGGATTTGGTAGGAAGAAGAAAACAGGTTGATGCAGCAGTGTTTGGGATTGATACTTTGTTGGGTTGTTTTCCGAACATAACATGTCTTAGTTTAGGTCCTGGAGCCTGGCATGTGATGGAGAATTCATTTAGACGGGGAGGTTTGGCAGATGGGATTGGTATGAAGATGATAAAACAACTTATTGCACATCTAGTTGTCCATGAAGTGGAGGGTACTCTTGCATTTATTTCTTCTGTTTTGGATAAAAGCACCCAGTTGTGTGATGTTTCTCTTCTTATCCATCGTGATGTTGATTCATATGCTGCTGGCGGCCTGATCTCTTCATGCAGAAGCAAATTCCCAAGAGTGAGATGGAGATGGGGAATATGGAAAGAAGGAATCAAGGATACTTGGGTCTCTGATGGCACCTAGTTTGGTGACTGCTATCTTTGTTATGAAAAGGGGAGTTCTCATTGATTTGTGGGTTTTATTGGCCAACTTTATTTAAAGATGCCCATAATCATGCTAGAAATTGTGATAAATGTCAAAGAGCAGGGACAATCACTAAACGTCATGAGATGGAGGATCACATTTTTGCAATTATCAGCTAGAGAAAGTACTCAAACACTATGGAGTAAAACATAAGGTAGCTGCACCCTATCATCCACAAACCAATGGACAAGCTGAGGTGTCTAACAGGGAGATAAAAAGGATCCTGGAAAAAACAGTGACTTCATCAAGAAAGGATTGGTCTCTCTGATGGACAAATTTGTAAGCACCAAAATATGATGTCACAAACTTGTTTCACAATCGGCAAGTATGACCGAATCGTTCAAGTAATAAAACTTGGTAAGACCAAGTATCGTTCTTCCCAAAGGACTCACGGCCTAGTTTAGTTATGTGGTTTCTTGATTAACTAAGACTTACAAACGAAATATTTGGGTTTAAAATGTAAGACAGAAAATAAACATGTATGCATGAATTTTGATCAATGGCAAAGACAAAAGATAAACACTTTCAATGGAATATATGAATGAATATGTTGTTGGGGGTCAATTTCATCTCATCCACTCTCATACATTTTAGGAATTCAACATTCAAATCATCATTGTTAATGCCACTCTCTAAAGTACCATTCTAGATGGCTTCTCCCTAATCAAATAGTTCATACAATTCCTAGCATTCCTAATGATTAGTTTATTTTGCGCAGGAGCTTAAGGCAACCAATATAATATTGTCAGTATAATATTGGGAGAAATTCCCCGGATCTAGATTTCCCCGTACGTGTCCGTATCAACAAAACCAATAATCATGCATTAGAATGAGTTAAACAATGCAAGCATTGAGCAAAGAGGAAAAACCCTAACTAATGATGAAAGAAAGCATATGTCTTAATTCAAAGATGTACTCAACAAATCCATATATGAGAGCTTCAAGAGATTACTTTGACTCCCCAACAAACATACAAGGTTTAGTTCACCATATTCATGGTGAACCTAGATGAATTACAATGAAAGTATGAAAGAATAAACCCAATAAAGGTGAAGAGGTAGCCTGAGCATCCAAGATCCTCCTTCAAAGGGGTGAAAGAGAGAGTGTTTGCCTCGTTTCTGCCAAAGATGCCTAACTATAGGACGTGCAAGCCCTTATATACTAATCTAGAGTTACAAAAGATTACAAAAGTCCAAGCCCAAAAAGTGCCGCTCAGCGGTATTTACCGCTCAGCGGTGATTGCGCGTCTTCTTTCTTCCCCTCAGCGGCCATTTTGCCCCTCAGCGGTTCCAACGTCACCTCTTGAGTGCCGCTCAACGGTAGTTTGCCGCTGAGCGGTGCCTTCGACTTCTCCTTTTTGCACTCTTTCTTGTCTTTTCGAATGTCCTCTCTCTTATTCTTCACTTCTTTCACCAAATTCACCTCAAAACCTGCACAAGAACACTTAAATCAAGCATAAACCTGTCCAGCTCTCTTATTTTTGAAAATATAAACAAAAGGCATGATTTCAAGCTAGTTTCTAAGTCTAAAGGTTGCTTTTAGTATCAACTTTAAGCATGAAAGTAACAGTTTTTCAACTGTTATCACTCTCAAATTGGATGATGCTCTTTGGGCTTATAGGACAGCAATGAAGACGTCTATGGGATTATCACCATTTCAATTAGTCTATGGGAAAGCATGCCATTTGCCAGTAGAATTGGAGCATAGAGCATTATGGGCTTTGAAATTCTTGAATTTTGATCCTTATGAAACTCAATGCACACGCAGAAGGCAGATTTTGGAGCTTGAAGAAATGCGATTACATGCATATGATTCATCCAAGGCTTACAAAGACAAGATTAAATTTTATCATGACAGGAAGTTGGTGAATAGAGTTTTCAATCCAGGACAACAGGTACTATTGTTCAATTCAAGATTGAAGATATTTCCTGGGAAGCTGAAGTCAAAATGGTCAGGACCATTTGTGATAAAAGAAGTGCATCTGCTGGAGCAATTGAAATATTTAATCCAGCTGCTGATGATCCACAGAGAAGTTGGGTGGTGAATGGTCAATGTCTCAAGCCTTATCTAGGGGGAGAGGTGCAACAATTTTCCACAATGATGTTGTTGGTTGATCCTTGAAAGTTAACGTCATGAGCCTGACCCAGACTTTCAAGGATCAACCAACAACATCATTGTGGAAAATTGTTGCACCTCTCCCCCTAGATAGGGTTTGAGACGTTGACCATTCACCACCCAACTTCTCTGTGGATCATCAGCAGCTGGATTAAATATTTCAATTGCTCCATGCGGATGCACTTCTTTTATCACATATGGTCCTGACCATTTTGACTTTAGCTTCCCAGGAAATATCTTCAATCTTGAATTAAACAATAATACCTGTTGTCCTGGATTGAAAACTCTATTCACCAACTTCCTGTCATGATAAAATTTAATCTTGTCTTTGTACGCCTTTGATGAATCATATGCATGTAATCACATTTCTTCAAGTTCCAAAATCTGCCTTCTGCGTGTGCATTGAGTTTCATAAGGATCAAAATTCAAAAATTTTAAAGCCCATAATGCTTTATGCTCCAATTCTACTGGCAAATGGCATGCTTTCCCATAGACTAATTGAAACGGTGACAATCCCATAGACGTCTTCATTGCTGTCCTATAAGCCCAAAGAGCATCATCCAATTTGAGAGACCAATCCTTTCTTGATGAAGTCACTGTTTTTTCCAGGATCCTTTTTATTTCCCTGTTAGACACCTCAGCTTGTCCATTGGTTTGTGGATGATAAGGTGCAGCTACCTTATGTTTTACTCCATAGTGTTTGAGTACTTTCTCTAGCTGATAATTGCAAAAATGAGAGCCTCCATCACTGATCAACACTCTTGGAGTGCCAAAGCGTGAGAATATCTGCCTCTTCAGGAATTTAATTACCGTGCTAGCATCATTTTTAGGACAAGCTAATGCTTCCACCCATTTACTCACATAATCCACTGCTACCAGAATATATTCATTGTTGAAAGATGGAGGGAACGGTCCAACAAAATCAATTCCCCAACAATCAAAAATCTCAACCTCTAAAATACCCTGTAAAGGCATCTCATGACGTTTAGTGATTGTCCCTGCTCTTTGACATTTATCACAATTTCTAGCATGATTATGGGCATCTTTAAATAAAGTTGGCCAATAAAACCCAGATTGAAGGACTTTTGCTGCTGTTCTTTCTCCATTAAAATGTCCTCTATAAGGTGAATCATGACAATGCCAGAGAATTCCTTCTGCTTCTTCATTTGTAACACATCTCCTTAGAAGATTATCTGCTCCAATTTTGAACAAATAAGGATCATCCCAAACAAACTGCTTGGCATCTGATGAGAGGGTCGCACCTCTCACAAAAGTTGTGCATAAAAGAATGCAGTATAGTATTAGGAAGTGACTCCTAGGTCGTCTCTCAAGGACCAATTGTGGTTCAGTCTCAGGTCAACACGTAGTGGGGGATTTTGAAAGTGTTTTTGTGATTCAAAATGAACTAAATTAAAAATGAAACTTAAATACAACCGAATATAATTGACAACATTAAAGTGAGTATTAAAATTAAATAAAGAAAAAAAAATAAAAAAGATAAAAAACCTAGCGGCATTTAAATATACCCACATTCCAGCTAAAGCAATTGAAGCAGTGAAATAAATTGTTAAAGAAAAGGACATCCATAAACCATCAATTGCAAAGCATTAATTCACGTGCAGCAAGAATGAAAATTCAATGCACGTTTTCATGAACCAATTGAATGTGAACTTTTAGCTTAACATTAAATGCATTTCATCACGAAAATCAATGAATTAAAATACGTAAGCAATAAAGTGATTTAAATAAACATGCTGCTTCTTGAATGCATATATAAAATATAATTTATACTTATTGAATTCAAACGTGAAAGTGAAGAAGATGAGAATGAAATGAGCTAGCTGCTTCAACCTAAATCCACTTTAATATATAAGATATGAAAATAAAATTTGACTCAAGCGTGAAAGAGTAAAAACCGAACACCTCTTCCTTGCTGCACATCACGGACCACACTCCGTTTCTTCATTCAATCTCGGACACCGTGAACACCACTTCTTTCTTTTTCCAAAATTAAAATTAAAACCCAAGATCGGACACCGTGAACACCACTTCTTTCTTTTTCCAAAATTAAAATTAAAACCCAAGAGCTACTGGAAGAGAAAGAAAATGAGAGCCTCCAGCAAGCCGTGACTACCTTCCAGCTTCCAAACAGTGTTCCGTAACAGCATGCTACTCCTACCAAAAGTGAATGAATCCTCTAGCCGTAACCCTCCATGTGCTGCAATTTTCCAGCCTCCGTGACTCAGTGTTCTTCTTTTTAAACTAAAAAAAATCCTCCAACTTAGGTGGCGGCTGGACCATCCTCTATCCAGCCCTAGGCAGAGACACACCTCAGCTGTGTGCTTCCATGAAATGAAAGATGAAAAACCCCCAAAATTCCACGTGCAGCAGCCCTAATGGAGTGTCGGAGGTGATAGTTTGAAGTTAGGTAGCGGCCGTGAGGTGACAGGTGTTAGAGATGAACATGAGATGGATGATGATAGGAAGTGGTATCTAGATGAAGATGAGGGTGATGAGCGGAGAAGAAAATAGCCTTGGCAGGGTGTGTGGTTGGGAGTGATGATCCGAGGGGTGGCGAATGAATATGGTTGATGATTGGGTCCAGAGAGTTCAGGGTCAAATGATGGTGATGAAGCTGGTTGCCCCCGTGGAGAGTGGTCTGTGTGAGAGTAAATGATAATGATCCCCCCAAAATGAGGGGAGTCCTGTGCTGGAGATGGTGGCCTCCCTTTTTTTCGAATCTCCCTTTTCTGTAGTGGTGTATCAGCTTTACAGATGGAATCTGTACAGATATGCGGTGCAGGATGGGCACTACAGAAGTGCCAGATGGGGCAGCCATTCCACATGGTGCTCGTGGGAGACAACCCAACAGTGAAAGTGTCAGAAGAATATTCTCTTGAAACTCTGAGTGGCTTTCCAGGCGGACAGGGCTGAAAGTGGGGATCATTGCTGTAAAGCTGCAGCCGCCAAGGTTTTGGACGTTCGGTCTGCCAAAAGCGAACGAACGCTCATATCACATAAACGAGCGCTCGGTCAATTTGAAAACGTAGCAGACCTTCCATTTTGCATTCTTTATTCATCACACCATTTTTCCTCCCATGTGCCGTGTTGATGAGCACCTTTGCCATCTTTTTTATTTATTATATATTTTTTTAACAATACATATACATATATAAGTATTTAAGAAAATATTCCTGAACAAAATGAAAAAGGAAATAAACATGAAAACTTTGATAATTAAAACAAATAAGTAAATATACATAGATAAAATGATAAAGATAAATACGATAAAAACAAAGATAAAAATAAAGGATAAAATTAAAACATAATAATAATAATAACAAAAGTAATCAATAAAAATAACAAAAAAAAGAAAAGAAAATAACAACAAGAACCTTCCCTCTTTTTTTTTATTTTTTCTTTTATATATATTTTTTATTTTTTTTAGTTTTATGAGGAAAATAAATTTATTTAATCAACCCGGACGAAATTGAGTGTTGACAGCTGCCCCTCTTTACTTAGATTTTACTAGATCATATGACAAACAAAGTTTTCATATTATCAGAGTAAAAGATAAGTAAAGATAGAAATACTAATTTCGTCCGTATTTCAAAATAAACAAGTGACAAATAGAGAATTTAAAACAAATATGAACAAAGCTAAGAGAATTGAGGTGTGACAGCCTCGTGGAGGGTGTACCAATGCTACAGATGAACGAGGACTAAATTTTTGTTTTTTTTTTGTTTTGTTTTTTTGTTTTGTTTTTTTTTGTTTTCGAGTGCATAAATAAAATGAACAAGATAAAAATGAATGAGAAATTTGAATTTGATTGGGTTCGACCATTGTCATGCAGAGGGTCATTTGAAAAGATTAAAATCTGGACTTGACCATTGCCATGCAGAGGGTCGTTTGAAAAAAGTAAAATTTGTACCTGACCATTGCCATGCAGAGGGTCGTTTGAAAAGATTAAAATTTGATTTGACCATTGCCATGCAGAGGGTCATTTGAGAAAATTAAAAAATATGTACTGACCATTGCCATGCAGAGGGTCGTTTGAAAAAGTAAAATTTGATTTGACCATTGCCATGCAGAGGGTCATTTGAAAAAATTAAAATTTGGACTTGACCATTGCCATGCAGAGGGTCGTTTGAAAAGATTAAAATTTGATTTGACCATTGCCATGCAGAGGGTCATTTGAGAAAATTAAAAAATATGTACTGACCATTGCCATGCAGAGGGTCGTTTGAAAAAGTAAAATTTGATTTGACCATTGCCATGCAGAGGGTCATTTGAAAATTTGGACTGACCATTGCCATGCAGAGGGTCATTTTGAAAATTTGGATTGACCATTGCCATGCAGAGGGTCATTTGAAAAATTTGGTCTGACCATTGCCATGCAGAGGGTCATTTGAAAAATTAAAAATTGGGCTCGACCATTGTCTTACAGAGGGCCGAGACACCAGTGACAGAAAGTAAAATTGGGCACGACCATTGTCTTACAGAGGGCCGAGACACCATTGACAGAAAGTAAAATTGGGCACGACCATTGTCTTACAGAGGGCCGAGACACCAATGACAGAAAGTAAAACTGGGCACGACCATTGTCTTACAGAGGGCCGAAACACCAATGACAGAAAGTAAAACTGGGCACGACCATTGTCTTACAGAGGGCCGAGACACCAATGACAGAAAGTAAAACTGGGCACGACCATTGTCTTACAGAGGGCCGAAACACCACTGACAGAAAGTAAAACTGGGCACGACCATTGTCTTACAGAGGGCCGAAACACCATTGACAGAAAGTAAAATTGGGCTCGACCATTGTCTTACAGAGGGCCGAGATACCAATGGACTCGACCATTGCCTTGCAGAGGGTCGTTTGAAAAACTGGATTTGACCATTGCCATGCAGAGGGTCGTTTGAAAATCTGGACTTGACCATTGCCTTGCAGAGGGTCGTTTGAAAATCTGGACTTGACCATTGCCTTGCAGAGGGCCGAGATCGCAGAAGAAAACTTGAATTCAACCATTGCCATGCAGAGGGTCGTTTGAAAAACTGGATTTGACCATTGCCATGCAGAGGGTCAAAATATCATTGAAAGAATGTAAAAAATGTGATTGTTTTGAATTGGAAACCTTTTCATTTGTTTTTTTTTTGAAATTTTTGAGATGTTGAATTTTTTGAGATTTTTCTTCAAGTAGAAATGAGTGTCCTTTTTGATGAAGAAAATGTTTTTTTTTTGTTTTTGCATGAGGTTGAAACTATGAATTAAAACGAATAAACAAGGTGTTGCATTTTTGTACAAGGATAAGAGAAACATGGTTGATGAAAATTTTGAAATTTGAAGAGAAAACTTTGATGTATGTTGATTTTTTGTCTTTTTGAAGGAAGGAGATTTGATAAACATTCATGAAAATATATACATGATGCAGACTTGTAATTTTTTTTTTTGTTGTTTTTTTTTTTTGTGATGGAAAATTATGAAATTGTGACACTTTTTTCTGAGTCAATTTGTTTTCTTTGAAATCATCAAATTTATGAGGACTTTTGTAACATCCCAAAATTATACAGTCAGCAACTATATAATAGAATATTAACATGTATTAATATGATAAAACAGTTTTACAATTAAATAGAGCAGTGTGCAAAAATGGCCGAACGGCCTTACATATACACATAAAATGACGAGCGTTCACGAAAGCATAAGGACGAACGGTTTACAAAACAATGACCGAACGTCTTAATATTTACAATCAGAAGAAGAGCGCTCGCTCACAGCCACTCGCTCTAATAACTAAAACTAACTAAAAACCGAACGCCTTCACTGTTCGGCCTTCACTTCCACGTCTACTAGATTTTCTTCAACTAGGATTTCTTCTTCAAGCGCTTGCTCCAGAGAAGCATCTCCATCTGCTCACATCCACACGGATGATCATTGCATTTGACAAAACGGATATACATAGACAGACAACACAATGGAAATGCAAGGGTAAGCTTATTGAATTTAATTCAAATCAAACATATATTTCATACTTATCAAATACAGCAAGTAAATTCACAAACATATACATTCAATTCATACAATAATTCCATCCAAATCCTGATGCTAGACCGACCGTCCGGACTGTATGAATCCTGTGTAGCTAAGGCGTCCGTGCACTCAGGTGGGGTAACTGGAATGCTCATCAGTAGCCACCTGAGGTTAGTCTGTTCTGTCCAAGTTACAGTTATGGACTAGACCTCCTGCCATTCCCACGCATGACATACTCCTCTCTACTTGAGAACGAGCACTCACGGAATATCAGGATGAACCACCATCTAAGCTTACCACGTTCATACTTACAAATCTCAATTTCCATTCAAGAGTCGTTCCTCCCTGGAACGCTCGTTCAAATTCCACAATCACAATTTCAGTTCTTATAGTGTTCGCACATCTTAATTCTTCCTCTTAAATACATTTTCATTCTATGTTCCACTTGCATAAAAAGACGAACGTTCAAGCCTCTTCATAACGAGGACGAACGTCCAGAGCGAGACCAAAAGGAGTTCATTTACAAAGGAATCAGGCTGACTCATCTTTCACGACAAACGTTATTAAAATTTGAATCAGTTAAATGAACTGATTCTAGAACAATTAAACTTAGAATAATTCACTTGTCAAGATTTCAGATTCAATTCAACTGAATGAGGATAAAATACGAGTACTAAATGTACCAAGAACAATTTAATTGGAATAACCGCCTGCCAGTAAATGACCGTACGCGGTACACAAATTTACTGAAAGTTAGGACGAACGCTATTTAAGTTTTAAGACGAACGTTAAGAAAATTTAGAACGAACGCTGTTTCGGTTCGTTGGCGATTACGGAAAGAACGAACGTTCGGTATAGGACCGAGCGTTACTTATAACGAACACATTGAGACGAGCGTTCGATATAAGACCGAGCGCCACTTAGGACGTACGTTTTGGGTTGAGACTATTCACTGGTTCAAAATCATAGAAGTTTGGAATTTAATATAGCTCAAATACTTAAAGTTTATGTCTTAATAATTTGACTAAGAGTTCAAGGATATACTTACAGGCTTCTCAAATTCTCACCCAACACTCCTGAAGTCTACGTTTGGCCGAACGCTCAAACGTAAAGCTATATATAAGAGGGCGTTCGTCCTCAAAGGGAAATCCTTTCCAAATGAAAGGGTTCGACTATTTCAAAGAATTTACCAAGACTACCGAACAGTCAAAGACCGTTTCGATAACGAACGTTTATTTTCATAGACTTAAATAATCAAACTCATCTTACGGTATACAAAATTTTCCAGTATAAGCTTTCATACATCAATTTACTCAAATCATAATACAAATCCATACATTTTCACACATCATCTCATCGTACAACTCATTTTCCAATTAAATCAAACCATAGAACATTGCATCATTTTCATACATCATTTCAGAATCATTTTCATAGACCAACAGTCCAACATCATGAATCATATTTCAAACATCACATAAACGCACATGCAGTACAGAAAATCACATGAATTAAATCTAATAAGCTTCCCTTACCCGGATTCAGTAATGTGCGTTCGTTCTCCAGAAAATCAGATCCCAGTACACCCTCTTCTACCCTTTACGATTCAACCCAAAATTCCTTAAACTAAAATTACAGAAAACCAAATAATGGTTCAGAGAAGACGCATGCAAAATCAGAGTGAGGCTTGCATGTGACTAAGGAAGAACAATGGAGCAGTTGAAACTTACCCGTTTCAGAATCCAGAAACGTTCGGTTCAATTTGAAGCTCACGGTGCAGGGATGGTTCTCACGGTGCTGAAACGTGAACGGAGCAAAGGATGGTGAGTTGCAGAAGAGAGAAGGAGAGAGTTCTAGAGAGATGGAGGAGAAAATGAAAAGCCTGAGTTTGGAAAGGGAGAAGGTGCGCGTAGAGAGTAGGAGATTTTCCAGAAAAAATTACTTTTGTTCAAATCCCACTGTCAGACGGACTAGCGCCCCTCTGAACGACACCTGCACCCCACCACTGACTTCAGAAGTTTCCAAATTGACAAGTGGCGTGCATGCAGGGCTCGTTCTTAGTGGATTTTTAATGCATTGGGTTACGTGGCATGGTGCATTGATGGAAGCAGAGAGGTGAATCATCACCAAATTAATGAGACGTGACAACTTTCAATTTTTCTTTTAGTAATGGATGTCCAATTCTAAAGTCAAATGTTCAAAATGAAGCTCGTGTGCTAGCCATTTCTTAATGAAATATTAGTGCGTACATGCTTGACATCAGGGGTTGGGACAAATATGTGGAGGATGATTGGAAGGATTTGGAGAGTACTAGATGGGCCACTCGGGCCTCTTACTCCTCAAAACAATTACAAATGCCCATGTGAAGTCGTAGATACTCAAAAGTTTCCCCATTTTGGGGGCATGGTAAAAAGATAGGTATGGGCAAATGTATCTGTGAATTGTGAGGGAATAAGTCATGAATCAGGGAGTGAGAATATCATGTGGGATTTGCAAATTGCCCCAATTTTGGTGGTTCTAGATTTTTGAAGTTAGGGGCGAACCAAGATCATGCGAGGCCCAACAAGGGATGCCCTAGTCTTTGTATGAGCTTTGAATATTCAGATGAAAAAAATTTGAGATTTAACAAAGTTGCTCAATACTCTGAATGGGTCGAAACATATGAAAGTCACATAGTTGCCCCGGTTTTGGGTATGAGTCAATTAAGCGAGGTTCAAAAAGAGGTTGCCCCCCACTTTGGGTTTACGAATGATAAGATGGACTCAAAATCATACAAAGCCCCAAAATGTCTGCCCCTGTTTTGAGGGTGGATCCATGAATTTCAGTGCGGACAAATCTGAGAAGCCCAACAAGGGATGCCCCGGTCTTGGTACGAACTTTGAATATACAGATGAAACAAATCTGAGACTAACAAAGTTGCCCCAAGTTTGGGAATCGGGGGAAGAGTTTGAATGGGATTTGAATATGTTCAGGAATTTGTGATGGATATGGAAAGGATTGGCTAGAAAAGATTGCCCCAAATGGTTTGATTTTCCTTTGTATAATTTTGATCAATAGGGAGTTTCCTTCATCCGAGGACATTTATTTTTCATCATCATTTTTTTTAACTGCATTGTTGGTCATTTTTGTCTTGTCTCAAAATTAAGCTTTATGAAAATTTAAGCAACCATTATTCAATCCGTGTGGACTTTTATTGGGCTTGTAATGTGGCTTGGGCTAAGGGGTATTGAAAGAAAGGATATAAAGGCCCAAATAAATGTTTGTGGGTATTTTTTTTTTGAAAAAAAACAAGAGTTACCATCTACACTTTGTATCAGCTATTTGTCAAATCTGTTTTGACTATTTTGCCCTTTCTCAAATTTCAATCTTTGTTTGTCATCACTTTGTGATTTTTTCATTTTTTCTTCACTTTTGAGGAATTCTCTTCATTTGATCACTAAGTGTGTTTCTTTGCAATTTGAGTCGACTTCTACTGTGATGGTAACCCTTGTTTGGGTAAAATTTTTTGAAAAGAAAGTTCTTATTGGCTCAAATTTGGTAACAATGGTTATAGCTTTTATTTTTTTGGATGAAAAAAAATGGCCACACATCATTTCAAATTTTGATTGTTTTATTTTCACAAGATTAATTAGGAGACAAGAATAAATGATCTCAACAAGAGTCATTTTTTTTTATATATATATTTTTTTTACGAAATCAAGGATCCCCCAAATGAAAGCCAGTGGAAGTAATGGAAAATCTGCCCCAGTGTAAAACTTTGCGTTTATTTGGGCTCAAGAACATGATTGGGGTCAATCTTTTGGTTAAGTGAAGGTTGAAGGACGATGTTTCCAAGCAATGTACACACGAATACTTCCTAAGAATATGAGATTTGATCATTTGACAATAGGAGATTATGACATCCATTACATTTTTTTTTTTTGAAATCTCATAAAATGGATGACTTGCATCGAAAATAATTGACTCAACACTTGACATGATATGCATATTTTTTTTGGGTTTTATGAATGAAGAAATGTAATATGAAGTAAAAGGATGATACTAGCTAAAGTAAAATTTTTTTTTTTACAGGAAATTGGGTTTGGAGGCCAGTATGAAAACTGGGCTTGCGGGCCAGTATGGAAAACTGGGCTTTGCAGGCCAGGCAAGCTGGACTCTATGGGCCAGTATGGGAACTGGGCTTTTATGGGCCAGTGTGAAAATTGGGCTTAGTGGGCCGTTATAGTTGGCCTTTGTGGGTCAATATGAAAAACTGGATTTTGTGGGCCAGCGGGGAAAACTGGGCTTTGCGGGCCAGTGTAGGAATTGGGCTTTTATGGGCCAGTGTAGGAACTGGGCTTTTATGGGCCAGTGTAGGAACCGGGCTTTTTGGGCCAGTGTGGGAACTGGGCTTTTATGGGCCAGTGTAGGAACTGGGCTTTTATGGGCCAGAAACTGGTCATCTTTAATTCTTAACTTTTTTTTTTTTTTTTTACAACAAATTCCAAGAAAATCATGCATGATAATTTGGAAGACTGTACTGAAAATACATTGTTAACAATTTGTAACTTCCACAATTATGCTGCTTTTTATTTGACAAATATATTACTGAAGGAAAATTATGCAATTTACGGAAAGAAATCTTTTTTTTTTATATTATTTTTTATTTTCTGACACGGGAGAATCCAGATCGGATCGGACCCGAGGAGAAGTAACATAGAAGGAAGTTGGACTTACCAGGCACATTGACCCAATGGATCAGATGACCTGAGCCGTGTGAACTTGACACAAGAAGATGACAAAGAAAACACATTTTTTCATTTTTCATAGTTTATGAAACAAGCTAAAAGAAATTCATTTTTTCCATTTTTCATTATCAGAGGATTTCACAAGATTGAACTAAAGAAAATTTTGCAACACTACTAGACTCAATGGGCCCAACACTATTCTTTTTACAACCATGACAAAATCTTCAGACAAGGGTCTGAATTCCTCTATTTATTTTTGCACAAATACTTGTTCACACAAATGGAAAGAAAAATTATGAATTGAAAACACAAAATCTCCATAAACATGTATTTTTATTTTCCAGAATTTCAGATGCACTGGTTCAAGAGAAACCACATATGACAACGGGGCCTAATGGGCTTAAAAACTGTTCATCTTTCAATCTCAGATTTTTTTTTTTAAAAAAAACCACAAATTCAAAGAAAATCACACATGACAACTTGAAAGATTGTACTCTAAAGACATTGTTGAAAATTTGCACTTTGATACTTTTTTGAGATTTTTTTTTTTTTGGAAAACTAGGTCAAGCTTGGACCTGCAGAAAAATGAATGTAGATAGTGAGCTTAATGGGCCGGACAAACCCAATACCAAAGCGACTCAAGGAACTGAAATTGATTTTTACATTTTTTTGTTTTAAATGAAATATGACATATGTGAAAATTATGCAAGGGAAATATTTTTTATATATTTTTTGAGAAAACAAGCTAAAGAAAAACAAGTATTCAAAATGGGCCCAAATGGGTTCGACAACTGCTCTTGCACTAAAATGTTTTTTTTTTTTTTTTAAATGAACTTGACTCCTTTTTTGACATTTTTACAACAACCTATTATACAAATGCAAAATATGAAAACAACATATTTTTGACATTTTTCAAAAGAAGTAAACTCAAGAAAAATGAAAAAAAAACATGAAGGCATTGGGCCTAATGGGCTCGAGCACTGTTCTTTTTTTTCAAAATATTTTCAACTACAAACTCAAGGAAAATCACACAGGACAATTTGAACAAAAGTACTAAACAGAAAGTGTTCAAAATTATCATTTTGATATTTTTTATTTTTTGAGGTTTTGATTGGCTTTTATTTTACAGGACTACAAAGAAAAAAAAGGGTCAAACTTTGACCTGAAGCAAATCGAACCAAATGCAAGGCAGTCTCAGCTTAACAGGCCAGACATACCCAAATGTGAGTGCCACACAAGGAATTGAAAATATTTTTATTTTTATTATTTATTTTTTTGTTTTAAACTGAAGTCTGACATTATGTGAAGATTATGAAACATGATGAGGGAAACATTTTTTTTATTTTATTTATTTATTTGAGAAAACAAAACTAAGGAAAACAATACACTGAAAATGGGCCGAGACAGGCTCAACGACAACTATTCCTACTATCACACTGAAAAAAATTAAATCTAACTTGATTTTTTTTTTACAAATCTAAGAATGATACATTATTCAACAGCAAAAATGTGAAAACAAAATATTTTTGACATATTTTCAAAAGAAGTAGACTCGAGAGAAAACCACAAAGGCCATTGGGCCTAATGGGCTCGAGCACAGTTCCCTTTTTTCAATATTTTTTGTTTTTAGATTTATTCAAATGTAGAAGAAGAAGGAATAAAATCAAACAAAATGGTGTGATGTGAAATTACAAACATGCCAAAATAATTCTTCACTCAAATTTATATTTCAGAAGAATTGGGTTCAAAGAAGGCTAACTTGACACTGAGGCCCAATGAACCTGAAAAATGTCCTTTATCGTGCAGATGAAAAAGAATTTTGAACACTTCAAATTTTACATCACTCCACTTATTATTTTTGAAGATTTTCTTATTTATCATATTTTTTTTATATTTTGTTTTATTATTTTTTTGTGAAATCGGATCATCTAAGAAGTCTTGTGTTGGGCCGGATTGACCCAACAAAACCCTACCCGTTTTCATTTTTTTTTCATTTTTTGAAATTTGAAATCAGAAAGACCGGGACTGTGGATGTCCCCGGTAGCGATGACCGGAATTGTGGACACAGTGGAAAATTCGGCTACAAATCAAGCGTTCCTCCGCGTTGGCCGGCATTTCAGTCTGACCACTCTCTCTCCTGCTCTCCCCTTCTCTCTCTATCTTTCTCTCTCTCTTCCCTGAGCGTCCTTCGAGAGCGTCTGAGTTCTGCGAGGCTCCTCCGTCCCTGCCTTCGAAGGCCTCCGAGTCCTCCAACGAGCTTCTTCCTGTGTGCCTTCCGCTTCCGGGTAAGTCTTCTGAACTCTTAATCTCTCTTTCCTTTAAGCTTTTCTTTCCTTTCTCTCCTTTTCTTTATGCTTTCTGTTCCTCTTTTACTCTCCCTTTTCTTGCTTTCCTTTATGATTTCTCTGCTTTCCTTCCTTTGCTTTCCGTTTGTTGCTCTTTCTGCTTTCATGTTTTTTCGTTCCCTTTTGCTTTCCATTTTTTGCTTCTTTCTTTCCGTTATGCTGTTCAGCTTTTCCTTTTAAGCTTTCTGTTCTTCTTTGCCTCTTCCCCTTTTCCTTCTTTCTTTATGCTTTCCCTGCTTTCCTTTCTTTTCTGTACCCTTCTCTTTTTGAATTTTCTTCATTTTTGTAAACTTAAAACACTTAAAACACAACTGTCTTAAAACTTAATGAAATAAATTAGCCCTTTATGATTTTTTATTTGACACACTTAGTCTAACATTTCCAATCAATTACTTGTACGAAACCATTAAGAAAAAAAAAGGCTAAAAAAATATTTACAAATAAAGAAAATTAACTTCGGGAATTTGCAAGAAAAACAGGGGTTCGGGAATTTGCAAGAAAAACAAAAATTTTTTTTTTGATTTGTTCTTTGCGGCTTTCATTCTCCACGACACCCTATTAGGATTTCCAGAAAACCTTGGAGATACTTTCGTAATGAAAGTTCACATTAAAAGTCATGAATGGAAATATGATATCGATGAGCATAGCCCTCATAGCAACACAATTCAAAATATGAGCATAGACAAAATCAGTTGCCTTTTACAATAACCTCTGCTTTTCCAGATAGTACTAGAGTCCTCTTCATCTGTCCATGGCATTTGCAGAGGCGAACTCACGCCTTGCCACGACGCTCAATTGACTTTCTTCAAACTTTAAAAATCCTAAATGTAAGACCACTGAATCGATCAAAGATTGCACTTTATGTTTTACAGCCTTGAGTGCCTCTATTGAGTGTCCACGCACTCCTCCATGATAATCACACCTTGCATTTATGACCTAGTTCTTTGGGTATGGGGGTCGTGTAGGCCTATTTAGACAAATCCTCGATGAGGTTACTGCGGAGAAGATATATCAATAGCTCGGTATGGGTCATGGGGAGCGGAGTGAAGTTGTTGACCTTCTCATCATGATTTGCAATTTCTTCGGTCAATGCCCGATTGGACCCGTAGGGACGCGACATGGCCATGCAAGAAGATGAAGGACCCAAGCAGTCCTCCAAGCTCTCCTTTCAGTGAAATTTCGCCTCCAACGAACCAAAGACGTTTTTTCCCTTCGCCTCTTAAGGTTAAATAGACATATCGGTAAAAGTCGCGCCTGGCACCCTCTCATTCGCGCTTGGGCATGAAGCTCTCTGGAAAAAATCGCGCCCGAGCGTTCACTGAAATCTTGACGAACCGATATCTTGACGAGCGTCCACTTATGTCGAGCGATTTTCAGGACGAGCGTCCACTTAGACGAGCTTCAACTTGTGTTGCCGGACGAGCGTCCAACTCTTGGTGCTGGACGAGCGTCCTCTTCATAATGTAGGTCGAGCGGCCGATTCTCTTGGACGAGCGTCACGAGTGTCAATCTGTACGAGCGTTCAACTCAATTTGGTGGCCGAGCGTCCGCATCTGCAAGCATCCACGAGCGTCCGCTTCACGAACGAACGTCCAACTCTTCTGGTGAACGAGCGTCCACCACTATTCGGTGGACGAGCGTCTTCTACTATCTATAGGACGAGCGTCCACTTGTGTTGCCGGACGAGCGTCGAACTCTTGGTGTTGGACGAGCGTCCTCTTGATAATGTAGGACGAGCGGCCGCTTCTCTTGGACGAGCGTCCAATCTGGACGAGTGTCAATCTGGACGAGCGTTCAACTCAATTTGGTGGCCGAACGTCCGCATCTGCAAGCATCCACGAGCGTCCGCTTCAAGAACGAACGTCCAACTCTTCTGGTGGACGAGCGTCCAGTGCTGTTGGCTAGACGAACGTCGGCTTCTCCCGATGGACGAGCGTTGAACTCTCTCGTTGGACGAGCGTCCAACTCTAAGTGCAGGACGAGCGTCCCCTTCTAATCTCTGGACGAGCGTCCCATGCTGTTGGCTGGACGAGCGTCCCATGCTGTTGGCTGGACGAGCGTCCCACGCTGTTCTTAGTGAGGTACTCTCTGTCGTCCATAGGGTGATTGTCCGCGTGCTTGCGTCGAGCGTTTCTGCACTTTGGTTCGGCTCCACACCTTGTCAGAGACTCTTCCACCTTCAACCTCTCATTGCTTATCAATTGTTCATGGTGGTTGTAAAGTACTTAAAAATACAGTAGTGACCTTCTTGTTGCTCAGAGGCGATTCTACTTGAGCAGAAATTTCTCTCCATCTTTGGGCATATTCTCTGAATGATTCATACTCCTTCTCTATCATGCTCTATGAGATGTCTCATCATGTTATATTTGCACTGTCTCAAGAAAAAAAATCATCCACCGGATTCTCCCTAGGCCGATGCATCAAGGTTCGAGATGAGTACTCCCATTAGAGGCAATGCCAGCCAATCTCTCAGAACAGAAGAATTATTAACCTTCCATTACATGCATGAACCATTATTTTGGCACTACCATCAGATCCGAGGCTATTCAAACTTTGCAACATTTTCAAACTTGGCATTTCATCCACCTTCTATGGCTTTCATAATTTTTCAACACTTCAAATTTGTGCCTCACAACCTCAACATTGATGTGATGACATGGTGAGAAGATTTCAACTCAGGTGGCTTTGTCCTCCTAGTGCTTACAATAACTCTCCTAAGGACCATGAAAATGGTTGCCCCCAAACTCGTTTCCTACTTCAACTGTGTCCCCTTTTACTTTTTTTTGAGCGTCAAGATGTCTCAAGTCCACTTCTGAGGGTGGAGTATAATTCGGGGGACGACCATAGGAAGGGAAAGTTTGTATCTCTGGAACTCTTTGTTGTGGTCATTGTGCGCACGAATCTTCAGGGCTTTGTAAGGCATTCAAGGCCTCTAAGATTTGACTCATTTGTTCCTTCAACTGGTTGATATCGGCCTTCATTCCCTCTTGAACTTCTCCTTGGTTCTCCATGGTTTTGCCACTGGTTTGAGTCCTTTAGGGATGTCGTAGAAAGTTGGTCGTTTTTTTTTTATTTTTTTAAAAAAAAATTTATTTTTTATTTTTAAGAAAAATACATATATATACATGTGAGAAAAATTTAAATAATTTTATTTGAAACGAAAATATTGCATGTTCAAAGCAAAAATTTTCGGTGTTTTTAAGTTAGATGAACAATGCTAGGCAAAAAGAGAAAGAAAGAAGGAGTAAAGAAAAGATAAAAAATGTGATGCATGCTAATGACAGGTGGAAATCATAAGATCACGACAGCGTTAATGATGGAAATTGATACAAGTCGATACCATACAACATCTCAGGTCTTTCATATAGAGAAAGTCTGACAAAACATTGAATCACTTTCTAGCTTGAGCAATGAAAGTCTTTATTTCACCTACTAACCATTTACAATGGTTAATAAAAAGCATTATCTCTTGAGGCGGGTTACAAAAATGGGTCATGGCTTCGGCGTCCAACACCATCCTGGGAATGTCTTCAATTGCTCCGTTTGCCAACATAGCCAATTGGGAAAAGTTTCTCTTCCAATGCTTCACAGCTTCCTCTTGTGCTGCGATGTGATCTTTCATTTGCTTCACCAAGGCTTGATGCCTTTCTTCAAACTCCATTGATCTCCACCTTTCCTCTTGCTCCTCAAGGTACTCCTCCATTTGTTTTATCATGATTCGATGTTCTTTTTCGGCTTCTGCTAGCTTCCAACGTTCCTGGTTCATACCTGCCTCAAAAGTCATGGCCATGTCATCCACCCTGCGCCCCGCTTTTTCTACCTGAATCTACGCTTCTCTTAATCTTTTCAAGGCCTCACGCTTATCCCTTTTGGCTTCTTCGTAGAGGTGCTTCCACTGTTTTCCTTCTTCTAACGCCGCATTCCTCTCATTCACCCTCATGGATAATTCCTTACTTGCAGCTGCAAGATCCTGTTTTATTCGGAATGTATAATCTCTCTCGGCCTTCTGGCTTTTGACAATGTTTTCATAAGACCGTGACTTTTCTTCGTTATCATTCCTCATATCCACAAAATCATTGCGAGCCTTCTGTAATTCATTTTCCAACCTAGCGTTCCTCACACTCAATTTCTCCACCTCAGCCTTCAGCTGTTTCACCTCTTCACTTTCTGTGGCTTGGGATGTTCCTTCACTCGCCGATTGATCATTGATGGGCTTGAAAGGCAACTTGACTTCTCTTACCCTCTCCAGAATCCAGGTATGATAACTAACCCTGCTATCCATCACTCCACTCCTGAGGTCCTTCTCTGCTCGCACCACATTTTCCCAGGCACTTCTGACTCTCCTCAACATTTCAGTACAATGTCCGTCCTCATAGTAGATGAAGAAGGCTGTGAGATAATCTGGTGAAGGCGCTCCCTTCAGAGGGTATCCGAACTGTCTTTGGACCAAAACAGGATTGTAGTTAGTACAATACCTAGCGCCTATGAGAGGTATGTTAGGGAAGTTGCCACAATGTTGGATATATGGTTTAGTCTCAAGCCAAGGAAGGCGCCATTTTACGTTTCCTTCTCTCAAACCGGCAAAGAAAAGAGCCCACCCATTACCTCCTTGATGCGACATATTCTCAGGTGAATTTCTAACATCGATTACCCCCTTAAATACTCGTGCCGTCATCCACGAATATAACGCTGGCAAACAACAAAGAATCCTCTTCCCTTTTCTCTCATGGCAAAAACTCATAGTCCCATACACATCTGTGAGGACTGCTGTTACGGGGTTTTCTGATCTCGTCTTTTTTGCCATGAAGACATCAATAGCAGTGTAATCTATAAAGTCTTCCAGCTTGGGAAACAGGACAATGCCAAACACAGTGAGGGCTAGTACATCCATGAAGGTCTCCCATTCTTCCCTATCGCCCGGGTCGTGCAAATATTGCTCAAGGTATCCTTGTGTCAGCCCACGCTCTTGATGCCTTGTTACCAACCTATCTTTGAGTTCTTGGGGCTGTAGTTTCATTATGGCAGCGATAGTTGATATAGAGGCGTGATGCTCCAAGTGCTGATACGGCGTGGTACCCTCTAGTGGTAAACCAAGGATATGCTCAAACTCTTCTATAGTTGGTGCTAGTTGGAAGTCTTGAAAGGTGAAGCATCTTAGCGGGGAGTCATAATACTGCGCTAGGGCTGTGATAGCGGGCAACTGTACCTCCACTTCCATTAGGCCCAACAGGTTTCCATATTTCTTTTTGAAGGTTTCTCTATTTACGGTCGTTAGCCGTTTTCCCAAACTTATGAGCCCTGTCAGATTCCCCCCATGAATCCTCAGGCGAGGTTTCTTTCTTAAAATGATAGAATCGGTCTGTTGTGTAGCACCAGATCTTGTATCAACTTCCATCTTGTAGTAAATCAAGTGAACACCTGTGATTTCCCCTATCACCAGCATGTCACCAAATGATGTATGGACATGATGCATAATAACAATAAAGAAGTAAAACATGACCACCAACACCAATGCATGCGTAGCATGAAAATGCCATGTCATTATTTTCAAAAGGAACAAACAAGGTGAGGGCAACAGTACACATTTCTCCCTTTGTGCCCTAGTTGAGGGTAGAATGACTAAAGTTCTAAGGCCAAATAAATGCACTCACAAGGATAGCTTCCTAATGCTTAAATCAAGGCCACCAGAGCTATGGCTCTTTCCACTGTTTCTCCACAACAGTCAGAGTAATCAACTAGATGTGGAGACACAAATGAAGAGAACAGACTCTAGCTGGGGTCCTCACGATAGCCAAACAGGAAGTATGTCCCAAATGACACCGCTACACAACCCCTCTATTTCTAAGTTGCGCTCAGACCCGGGTATAGGGCCTCACTCATGATATGCATATTGTATGTGTGTGAAGGGAGAATGCAATTGTACACCCCAAACCCTAACCTGCAAAACAACCAGAAGATTCCCAGGCAGATATAACATGTTTTCTACCCTAGGGTTCAATATAATCAAAACAAACACACATGCAATTATGCCAAATATCAAACAAAGATAAAGAAAAAGGGGAAGAAAAACACAAAGAAAAACCACATTGAATTCGCACATCTAATTAAATGGCCTGACTCTCTTACGCACGTCCCCAGTGGAGTCGCCATCTGTCGCAACCGGAATCGCGACGGGACGACGATCCGTAAAAGAAACGACGGTTTCGAAAAGAGAGATTGGAGTCGCCACCATAGTTTATTCTGGAAAACTACAGAAAAAACCATACAATGATAAGGCATGGTTAATTAGAACCAGATTCTTGGTTCGCGAGTCGGCATAATCTTGAACGTTCGGTTTTGATGTATTAGTGTGCGTTCGGTTTTAAATTCAGAATCCTTAATTTAGATCTGGAACGTTCGGTTGTAAATTGATATTCGTAAGGTTGGATCATGAACGTTCGGTCTTAGTGTACTAGAAATTGTAGCGTTCGTTCTTTTAGGATTCGGATTTAGCGTTCGTCCAATATGGTGTTCGATAAAATAGCGTTCGGCCTAAGTACTCGATCCCAGCGTTCGGCCTTAGTATCAATCTTAGCGTTCGTTCTTAAAGTTTTTTCGGTGAAATAGCGTTCGTCCTAAGTATCAATCCCAGCGTTCGACCTAATGGTGTGATCAGTGAAATAGCGTTCGGCCTGTTAGTAAATAGCGTTCGGCCTGATAGTATAGGGTTTGATAACGTCCGTCCAAATAGCGTTCGGCCTATTGATTGGTAATTAGCGTTCGTCCGATGTTTGGCAATTAGCGTTCGTCCATTTGGCAATTAGCGTTCGTCCGTGTTGTTCACTTAATAGCGTTCGTCCTGGGTGGTGAATAGTGCTCGTCCAAATAGTATTTTGCAAATAAGTTGGATTCCAAGTTCCTTTGCTCTTGGGTTGAATTATGTGTACCAATGGTTGGAATATTGTCTGTGACGTGATTTATTTGAAAATATGTGAATGTATGAAATATGTTGGATTTGTTGTGATAATATGGTGGTATCTGAATATTCATAATTGTGGTTAAGTTTCAAAGTAACAATATGATTCATGGACGTAATTCCATGATCCTCAAGGAGAGGATACATGGTGGTGTTTTGGGGGGTTGTATAGAATGATTACATGGTAGCTCAGTTTTGGGGGTCATCCTGAAGCTCCAATGGTCTTTCTTCTCATGTAGAGAGGATTGAACCATGTGGTGAGGAGTAGCAGGAGGTCCTAGTCTTGGGTGCTTCCATATGACCCAAGGTGAGTGATAATGGATTAACCTCGTGACTGTGGCCAGGCGGTAGTGCCCCAAAGTTTCACCAGGCGGTAGTGCCAGGGCGGTAGTGCCCAAGTTTCATAAAGCCACCACGGGTGCAAGACCTGCCATAGCTCGGTAATCATTCTAGTCCGGACGAGTCGGGGTATAAAGTAACAAGTCTTGTGATGTCAGTTTACCATGTTTGGATGAATGTTTACATGTCATGGGAGTGTGTGAATATGGATCAATGAGTATGCTTTAATTGTTATTTTATATGAACCTATGAATGATTTCATGAATTAATTGTGCTAGGAGATAACATGTTTTTATATCTAGCTCACCCTTGCATTGTTTGTGTTGTGTGCCAATTTGGATTATGTTATTCGGCGATGATCATCCACTTGGATGGGAGCAGAGGTCGTCGAAGAGAGTTTCCCTTGGAGCAGGAGCTGGAGGTTGCTGATGTTGCAAAGTAATCTTCTTAGAAATTTCCTGATTGATCATTTGTAGCGATCAATCCTTTCCAACTGTTCAAGTTTAAATTTTCACTCCTTTTAATTGGATGATTGAAATTTAACAATTAAATTACACGTCATATTCTGAGTGTTCTCTATATTTGAATGTTGACGTCTTTATTATGTAATATTTATTATTATATAATCGGGATGTTACACCTCAGCTGTGTGCTTCCATGAAATGAAAGATGAAAAACCCCCAAAATTCCACGTGCAGCAGCCCTAATGAACCAGCCCTCTTTGATGAATGCTCCCCAATTAATTCTTGCTACACCCCCTTCAAAGACGTGGCAGCCCTCCTTTCTTTAGAGCCTAATAATGAATCCTCCAATGCTTCCAACCGTGTGATCGTCCAAGCTTTGCTGCTGTCCACGTGAAAAAAATGATTCTTCTTTGGACACCCCCTGTGCCTCCCATTCTCCGCGTGAAAACCCTCCAATTCAAAATCTCTCCAAGCTTGCTGGATAGGAGTTGCTGGACCGTGATGCTTGTTGGACGTGGACCTGCAACCAAGCTGTTGGATGCCATTGTTGAAGTTGGAGCGTAACGTGCAGCCGTGGGCTTCACTTCCACTTGTGCACCTCCCGGATGTGTTCCTCATTCACGTTTCTACTGCTTCAAGGCTTCTTCCCGTGAAGCCCTTGCTGGATACACCCCCTATGCTTCCATTCTCAGCGTGAAGGTCTTCTCCTGCCTCTGCTGCTGGACAATGCTGGACACACCCCTGTTGGACCATTGTTGAAGCTGGAGCGTGAAGAATGGATGAGCTGCTTGTGGGCCTCGTTGATGTGTACACCCAAAATTCAATCCGTGCACCTATCTTGCCGGACCGCTTCTGGACTTCAATTTGCTGGATGGGCCCGCTGCTGCCAGCCTTGCTTTGCTGCACGTTGCCAATTCTTCCCAACGCTGGATGAATCAGCCCATCACGCCACTTCCAAGCTGCTGGATGCACCGCAATGTGTGCGTGCTTCTCCAATTGAAAGCTGGATGTGCACCCTTGCTGCTTCCCATTCTCCGCATCAAGCTGTTGTGATGGACCGAGAAAATGAGCGTGGACGTGTGCTGGACTTCCTTCTTCATGCACCACCCCCTTTTGATGGAACATTCTCATGGGCCACCGCATGCTCTCTTTCTTTCCAAGCCACCTGGACAATCCTTTCACTTCAATGCTGGACACTCATTGTGGATGTAACCCTTCCAGCTCTCCAAGTCCAAAACAAAATCAGCTACTCTCTTTCTTCAAGAATAAATTACCGCATGCACCTCCAAAAACTAAATCCACACCTCCTCAATCATTTTAACTTAAATTATAATTGATGTGGCATTTTCTTTTCACCTCCAAATGTCCCAAATATTATCCAATAATTTCCCTACAATTAATAATGCAAATAATTAGTCTCAGATAATTCAAATTAATTAAAATAAGAATTTTTGATCAAATTAAGCACAATTAAGAAAAATGGGAAAATACTGGACATTTAAGCACAATTTCCTGATTAAATTCGGTACAATAAGCTAAGTGAAATTGAGAAAATATTGACTCATCAAAATAGACCACACTTAGTCTTTTGCACTCCTGGGCAAAATCAAGACGCAAATCAAGGAATAGTTCAGAGGACATCCAGGGAAATGACACAACTCAGCAAACAGAAAACAAAGACTAACAATGACAGAAACAGAATTACACAGTTCTCAAGGAATCTGGACCAAGAAAGGAAGTAGACAATATCCAACACAAAATCAAAGAAAGCAGATACTCATGAAATCATCCAAGCAATTCAAAACATGGCAAAATGATTAATCAGTTCAAGAGGTGAATCAAAAGTAACAAAACCTCACAGATGCACTATCAGTGTTTCTCTCAAGTGTCTAAGGTAAAGAATTGTCAACTCAATGCACTCAAGAAAGCAAGCAACAACAGACTTGGCAAATCTCTATTATCAACACTCAAAACATATGCATGTTCAAATCAAAAGGTCTTTTATGGATGTAATGGGGCCAAGGACAAGGGAGGATAAAATATGGATAGAAAGCTACAAACCAAAAGAAATAGAGGAGCAATGGGGAACAAGTGAAAATACAATCAAATTACACCCAACCCTCTAATTCAATCCTCTTCTTGACTCAATTATTCACAAATTTTTTATTTTTCTCATTTTTCTCACTTTTTTTTTCCATCCTGTCTCTTTCTTTTCTCTCTTTAGCACACAATTGTAAGAGACAAGATATAAATCATATTTCAGAACACAAAACAAGAAGAGGAACCAACTAGCCAATTCATATGAATCCCCAAGAATACCACACTTGTTCCCAAAACATTTCCAAAGCTCCAAAATTTCCTAAGCTTAAGGTAATCATTGTTTTTCACTTAGGGCTAGTGTATGAGCTTCAAACAAAGAAATGTGGAATGTATAGGCTCAAAATGGGTTATCAAAGGATTAGAACAAGGTAAGCTTATTTGGCTAGAGAGGCTCAAGGACAAAACTGCCTTTATCACTTCCAAACATGCATATCAATCAAGAATTATCAACAAGAGTCAAGCCAAGGCATATGTACAAGCAATCAAGAGACATATCACACACAAGAAAGAACATCAAGTGGCTCAAATTCTCACATAGGGTATTTGTCACAATCAAATCAACCTCTTAAAAATCATAATCATCTTCCAAAGCAGAGAAAAGCAAGGATTTCCAAACAATCAGAGTATCAATGAAGTGAAAGACACATCTACAACCTAAACAAAGTCTAGAAATCAAGAGAAACATGCAAACTGTACACAAGACAAAACCAAACTACCTAGAAAAGAAAAAAAATTTAACACGAAAAACAAAAACTAACAAAGAAAAATCAGAATCTCCCCCAATAGACCACACTTAAACTACACAGTGTCCTCAATGTGTCATAAGCATAAGATCAGAAATCAGAACAATCAACAGATCATGGACAAGTGCAATAAAAGTAGGAAAAGGAGGAGAAGAGAAAAGGGAAAACTCCCCTGATCATGGTGGCAGTTGCCAATTTTGGACTATCAGGGAGATGTCTTCCACCACAGGATCCAACAAGGAAGTTTTGAGGAAGAACTGTTTCATCCTCCAAATTTGATCGAGCAGGGAAATGTCTTCCACAGCTGGATCTAAGAAGTGATTGTTGATGAGCAGGTTCAGCTGGTGCCTATTGATGTTGAAATTGTTGTGTATGTAAGCACCTTTTTCTTCCACTGTGGGTGCATGTTGGTCAATTTCATGTGTACCTCCTACAACATGGTTAATACAATGTGGCTCTACAGAAATTACATGCAGGGGTATAACACCCAATCCAAGCGTAACAGGCTGAACCTCAGATATACTCTCAGAACATGGATCACTTTCAAATTCAGAAACAATATCAACCACAGACTCAGATTCATGTTCAGTGCATGAAGAATAAACATACGAATTTGATATCAAAAATTGGTTCTCATCATGCAGAGAGGGGGAATTAAAAACAGACTCATCAACAATATAATCATCAACATACCTATCAACAACATAATCATGAATAGCACATTCATCAATAGAATAATCAATTTGAGGTATGTTTACGTCCACTTCCCTAAAGATTGGAAAAGTGGTGGAAGATGAAAATGGTCTACCTGGTTCAAAATTGCTGCTTATACCTGCCTGGTCCTCAAAATCTTTGTCAGTCTCCTCTGGTTCAAGAGTGGGGACATAGGGCGGTAGGAAAGTAGGTGGCGCAACAGTAAGCTCATGACTCTTCTCCCCATCTTCTATGTTGATGCCACTATCATCATCATCTGGAATCTGAACAGTCTGAAATGGTAACTCTGAATCTTGAGACTGTTCCTGATTTAATTGAGTAGCCATCTGCCCTATCTGGTCATTCAAGCTCTAAATGGACTCTCTGGTCTCTTGCTGAAACTGCAGGTTCTGCATGGTCAACTGCTCCAACAACTCCTGCAATGTAGGCTCAGAAGTAGAAGGCTGAGGAGCTATTTCGGCAGAAGCATCATATTGCTGACTCTGATATTGCTGGACTGGTGGAGGCATGAAAGTACTCTGGAATGGTGGTTCTTGATATTGATGTTGTGGAGCATTGTACCATCCCAAGGTAGGGTCATTCCATCCAGGACCGTTGTTGTATCCATCTTGCACATGGGAGAATTTGCTCAGAAATTTATGCTCAAGATCTTCCCATCTGGTAATGGATCCTGGAAGAAGAGAGTCTTTCCAATCTTTTGCTGCTCTTTCTAATGAGTGCGGGAATACCCTTAAGAAAACTAGATCATCCGGGACATTTGGAAGTTTCATTAAAGAGCAAATTCGATAAAACCTATCCAAATGTTCATGTGGGCATTCATCTACAAGACCATAAAACTTGGGCAACAAATTCATCAGTCCAGTGGTGAGAACTAAATGATCACCATCCTCATTAGGTGGAACCGGCTCCCAAAGAGAGCTCTCAGAAGTTGGAGGATGAGCCATATTGTTCTCAGCATAAAAGTCAGCAGAATTACAATCAGAGTAATATGCAGAATAAGATTCATAGCTAGAGGCATCGGCAGAATAAGCAGTATTCACATAATCAAAATTGGTAGACATGGAAAAATAAAAATACTAAAAAAATTACGAAACAAATAAAACACAAGACAATTTTTTTTTAAATGACAGACAAAACACATACAACACGCATACAGAAAACAGAACATCACATCACAACACAGAAACAAAACACACACAACAAAAACATAACAGATGAAACATATATTAACACAACATATATAAACACACACAACAAAAACCCAAGACTGAACCTTTGGTCCCCGGCAGCGGCGCCATTTTGATGAGAGGGTCGCACCTCTCACAAAAGTTGTGCATAAAAGAATGTAGTATAATACTAGGAAGTGACTCCTAGATCGTCTCTCAAGGACCAATTGTGGTTCAGTCTCAGGTCAACACGTAGTGGGGGATTTTGAAAGTGTTTTTGTGATTCAAAATGAACTAAATTAAAAATGGAACTTAAATACAACCGAATATAATTGACAACATTAAAGTGAGTATTAAAATTAAGGTTTAATCATTCACTAAGTCCCTATTTTCGCATGGAATCTCAATTTCGTCCCTTTCTTTCTGAAAATCTCAATTGGGTCCCAATTTTATGAAAATTGCAACAAATCGATCCTTTCCGTTAAATAGTGTCAAACGGCGTTAAAAAAATTGATGAGTGAATGCTGAGATGACGAACGAGCGCTCGTCCAGCAGCGAACGAGCGCTCGTCCAGCAGCGAACGAGCGCTCGTCCACTGAACGAACGGTCGTCCAGTGTGGAACGAACGGTTGTCCACCAGAGAACGGACGCTCGTCGACCTCTTACTGCTGGACAACCGTTCGTTCCACACTGGACGACCGTTCGTTCGGTGGTCGAGCGCTCGTTCGCTGCTGGACGAGCGTTCGTACGCTGCTGGACGAGCGCTCGTTCGCTGATGGACGAGCGCTCGTTCGCTGCTGGACGAGCGCTCGTTCGCTGCTGGACGAGCGCTCGTTCGTCATCTCAGCATTCACTCATCAATTTTTTTAACGCCGTCCAGCCAAATTAACGGAAAGGATCGATTTGTTGCAATTTTCATAAAATTGGGACCCAATTGAGATTTTCAGAAAGAAAGGGATGAAATTGAGATTCCATGCGAAAATAGGGACTTAGTGAATGATTAAACCTAAAATTAAATAAAGAAAAAAAAATAAAAAAGATAAAAAACCTAGCGGCATTTAAATATACCCACATTCCAGCTAAAGCAATTGGAGCAGTGAAATAAATTGTTGAAGAAAAGGACATCCATAAACCATCAATTGCAAAGCATTAATTCACGTGCAGCAAGAATGAAAATTCAATGCACGTTTTCATGAACCAATTGAATGTGAACTTTTAGCTTAACACTAAATGCATTTCATCACGAAAATCAATGAATTAAAATACGTAAGCAATAAAGTGATTTAAATAAACATGCTGCTTCTTGAATGCATATATAAAATATAATTTATACTTATTGAATTCAAACGTGAAAGTGAAGAAGATGAGAATGAAATGAGCTAGCTGCTTCAACCTAAATCCGCTTTAATATATAAGATATGAAAATAAAATTTGACTCAAGCGTGAAAGAGTAAAAACCGAACACCTCTTCCTTGCTCCACATCACGGACCACACTCCGTTTCTTCATTCAATCTCGGACACCGTGAACACCACTTCTTTCTTTTTCCAAAATTAAAATTAAAACCCAAGAGCTACTGGAAGAGAAAGAAAATGAGAGCCTCCAGCAAGCCGTGACTACCTTCCAGCTTCCAAACAGTGTTCCGTAACAGCATGCTACTCCTACCAAAAGTGAATGAATCCTCTAGCCGTAACCCTCCATGTGCTGCAATTTTCCAGCCTCCGTGACTCAGTGTTCTTCTTTTTAAACTAAAAAAAATCCTCCAACTTAGGTGGCGGCTGGACCATCCTCTATCCAGCCCTAGGCAGAGACACACCTCAGCTGTGTGTGCTTCCATGAAATGAAAGATGAAAACCCCCAAAATTCCACGTGCAGCAGCCCTAATGAACCAGCCCTCTTTGATGAATGCTCCCCAATTAATTCTTGCTACACCCCCTTCAAAGACGTGGCAGCCCTCCTTTCTTTAGAGCCTAATAATGAATCCTCCAATGCTTCCAACCGTGTGATCGTCCAAGCTTTGCTGCTGTCCACGTGAAAAAAATGATTCTTCTTTGGACACCCCCTGTGCCTCCCATTCTCCGCGTGAAAACCCTCCAATTCAAAATCTCTCCAAGCTTGCTGGATAGGAGTTGCTGGACCGTGATGCTTGTTGGACGTGGACCTGCAACCAAGCTGTTGGATGCCATTGTTGAAGTTGGAGCGTAACGTGCAGCCGTGGGCTTCACTTCCACTTGTGCACCTCCCGGATGTGTTCCTCATTCACGTTTCTACTGCTTCAAGGCTTCTTCCCGTGAAGCCCTTGCTGGATACACCCCCTATGCTTCCATTCTCAGCGTGAAGGTCTTCTCCTGCCTCTGCTGCTGGACAATGCTGGACACACCCCTGTTGGACCATTGTTGAAGCTGGAGCGTGAAGAATGGATGAGCTGCTTGTGGGCCTCGTTGATGTGTACACCCAAAATTCAATCCGTGCACCTCTCTTGCCGGACCGCTTCTGGACTTCAATTTGCTGGATGGGCCCGCTGCTGCCAGCCTTGCTTTGCTGCACGTTGCCAATTCTTCCCAACGCTGGATGAATCAGCCCATCACGCCACTTCCAAGCTGCTGGATGCACCGCAATGTGTGCGTGCTTCTCCAATTGAAAGCTGGATGTGCACCCTTGCTGCTTCCCATTCTCCGCATGAAGCTGTTGTGATGGACCGAGAAAATGAGCGTGGACGTGTGCTGGACTTCCTTCTTCATGCACCACCCCCTTTTGATGGAACATTCTCATGGGCCACCGCATGCTCTCTTTCTTTCCAAGCCACCTGGACAATCCTTTCACTTCAATGCTGGACACTCATTGTGGATGTAACCCTTCCAGCTCTCCAAGTCCAAAACAAAATCAGCTACTCTCTTTCTTCAAGAATAAATTACCGCATGCACCTCCAAAAACTAAATCCACACCTCCTCAATCATTTTAACTTAAATTATAATTGATGTGGCATTTTCTTTTCACCTCCAAATGTCCCAAATATTATCCAATAATTTCCCTACAATTAATAATGCAAATAATTAGTCTCAGATAATTCAAATTAATTAAAATAAGAATTTTTGATCAAATTAAGCACAATTAAGAAAAATGGGAAAATACTGGACATTTAAGCACAATTCCCTGATTAAATTCGGTACAATAAGCTAAGTGAAATTGAGAAAATATTGACTCATCAGCATCATGCAGAAATTTCTTTCTTTGTTGCCAAGTTAAGTCTTCCGGCATGACTGTTGCAGCTTTGAAATTCGCCATATCAGCAAACCAGGGCCTCTGCTGAATATACATGAGTGATTCATCTGAAAAAGATTCCCAGATTTCAGATTCCTTGCTAGTGACTTCATTGTTGACTAACCGTGACAAATGATCAGCAATTAAGTTCTCACTTCCTTTCTTGTCACGGATTTCTACATCAAATTCTTGCAATAGTAGTACCCACCTAATCAAACGTGGCTTAGAATCTGGTTTTGTCAACAAATATTTGATAGCTGCATGATCTGTATAAACAATCACCTTAGACCCAATAAGATAAGGTCTAAATTTCTCTAGAGCATACACAATGGCAAGAAATTCTTTCTCTGTGGTAGCATAATTCAATTGAGCATTGTTCAGAACCTTGCTAGCATAATAAATTGGATGAAACTTTTGTTCTTTCCGCTGGCCAAGGACAACTCCTATTGCATAATCACTTGCATCACACATTAATTCAAAATTTTGATTCCAATCCGGCGCTACAATTACTGGAGTTGACACTAACTTCTTCTTCAATATGTCAAAAGCTTTCAGACAGTCTTCATCCATCATAAAAGGAACATCCTTCATCAAAAGATTACTCAATGGTTTAGCAATTTTTGAGAAATCTTTAATGAATCTTCTATAGAATCCAGCATGACCAAGAAAACTTCTAATCCCCTTTACATTTGTTGGTGGAGGTAGTTTCTCAATGACTTCTACTTTAGCTTTGTCTACCTCAATTCCTTTAGCAGAGATTTTATGCCCCAATACAATTCCTTCAGTTACCATGAAATGACATTTCTCCCAATTAAGAACAAGATTTGTCTGAACACATCTTTTGAGGACAGTGTTCAAATTAGCCAAACATCTTTGGAAAGAATTTCCAAAAACTGAGAAATCATCCATGAATACCTCAATGCATTTTTCTAAGAGATCTGCAAAAATTGCCTGCATACACCTCTGAAACGTAGCTGGAGCATTACATAATCCAAAAGGCATCTTTCTATATGCAAAGATACCAAAAGGACAAGTAAAAGCCGTCTTCTCCTGGTCTTTTGGATCTGCCACAATTTGGTTGTATCCAGAATATCCATCTAGAAAACAATAGAAAGCCTGCCCTGATAACCTTTCTAACATCTGATCCATGAAAGGAAGAGGAAAATGATCTTTCCTAGTAGCTTTATTCAGCTTCCTGTAATCAATGCACATACGCCAACCAGTGACTGTCCGAGTAGGAATAAGTTCATTCTTATCATTATAAATTACTGTCATCCCACCTTTCTTTGGAACCACCTGTACTGGACTCACCCATTCACTGTTAGAGATTGGATAGATGATACCAGCTTCTAACAGTTTCAACACTTCTTTTCTGACCACCTCCTTCATAACAGGATTTAATCTTCTCTGTGGTTGAGCACTTGGTTTATAATCTTCTTCCATAAAAATTTTGTGCATGCAGTAAGTTGGGCTAATACCTTTAAGATCTGATATTGACCACCCAATTGCTTCTTTGTTAGCTTTCAGAATTTCTATCAATTGCTCTTCTTCTTGTAGAGATAAAGAGTTATTGATGATGACTGACTTTGTTCCATCTTCTTCTAGAAAAACATATTTCAGATGTGACGGTAATCTTTTTAATTCTGGTGTCTATGCTTTGACTGCTTCTTCCTTATCAATTATTTCGAATATTGGATCTTCCTCTGGACTCTTTTTCAATGTTTCTAAGTCCATCAAACATTCATAAATCAATTTCTCTTCTTCTTCATCTAAATCTTCACATGCATTAATGAGAGTTTTTTCCAATGGAGAAATATTTCGCACCATCCTTTCTTGCACCATACAAACTTCATCAAGTTCATCAAATTGAAAACATGCCTTGTCATCATTTGGATATGTCATGGCCTTGGACACGTCAAAAGTGACTTCTTCATCATCAACTCTCAATTTAAGCTTCCCATTCTCTACATCAATCAAAATTCTAGCAGTCTTCATAAAAGGTCTCCCAAGAATAAGAGGAACATCACTATTTCCTTCCATCTCCATCACAATAAAATCCACTGGGAATACAAATTTGTCAACCTTCACTAGAACATCTTCAATCACTCCATATGGATATTTAAGAGACCTGTCTGCCAATTGAAGAGCCATTCTGGTTGGTTTAATTTCCAACCCCTGAATTGTTTTGCACATGGATAGCGGCATTAGATTAATGCTAGCTTGCAAATCAATCAATGCTCTTCCAACTTTCACATCTCCTATGGTGCATGGAATAGTGAAGCTTCCCGGATCTTTAAGTTTAGGAGGTAGTTTCTGTATGATTGCACTACAGTTACCCTGTATATTGATAGTTTCCTTCTCAATGTACTTGTGTTTCTTTGTGAGGAGTTCCTTCAAAAACTTTGCATATGCTGGCATCTGTTGCAATGCTTTAGAGAATGGTATAGTGATCTCCAACTTCTTAAACAATTCCATGAATCTTTCCAACTGCTTTTCTTTCTCCTTCCTTGAATAACTCTTTGGATAAGGAAGTGGCTTTTCATACTCTTTTTCTTTTTGTCTCTCCTCTCTCTCTTCTCTCTCTCTTTTTTCTCTCCTCTCCTCTTCTTCTCTCTTCTTTTTCTCTCTCTCAACTCTTTCTTTCCACTCACATGTTTCTTTTTCACTCTCACTCTCATTTTCTTTCTCCTCTCTTTCTTGTTGTCTCTCCTCTAACACTCTACCACTTCTGGTCACAACAGTTTTACACTCCTTTCTGAGATTATCATATTTCATCTCATCAACTATTCTCTCAACATAAACCTCCATATTTTTAAATGCAGCATCCACATTATGACAATAAGACGCATTCGTCTTCAAGAATCTTTGGAAAGTCTCTTCAAGCTTTGTTGTTTTCTCAACTGGAGTAAATTGCATCTGCCATTTTTGTTGTTGCACTTGAACCATTGAGACCTGTTGTATTTCCTGTGGTATTTGAGAAAGTTTCATAGTTACCTCTTCAAGCTGTTGAGAGATAATTCTATTTTGAATAAGCAAAGCCTCATTTGATTGTAACAACTCCTTCTGACTAAGATCTCCTGTTTCAATGTTGAATTCGTTGTCATTAGTAGCCATATTTTCAATAATTTCAGTTGCTTCCTCTGGAGTTTTCCATTTAATGTTTCCTCCTACTGAGGCATGAAGCATCATCTTAGTTCGTGAACCAAGACCTCCAAGGAAAGTTAGGACTACTTCTTCTTCTTTGAAACCATGCATAGGAGTTTTTCGTAACAGACTTTTGTATCTATCCCATGCATGCCCCAGTGATTCTTCCATGCCCTGCTTAAATGAAGATATCTCTTGCTTGCCTTTTGTTACCTTTGATTGTGGAAAGTACTTGTTTAAAAACTTGGTTACCACTGCTTCCCACTCTGTGAAACTTCCTTCTGGAAAAGAATTTAACCAAAGCTTAGCATTGCCTCCTTATGAGAAAGGAAACAAACTAAGTTTGATCGCTTCATCTGGCACCCCATTAATCTTGACTGTGTTGCAAATCTCATTGAAAGTAGTGAGGTGCTCATATGGGCTTTCATGAGATAACCCATTAAATTGGTTACTTTTCACCAGTTGGATCAGTGCTGGTTTGACCTCCATGTTAGCTGCATTGACTCTAGGTCTAGCTATGCTGTTAAAGTGCTGAGGTCCAGCTATATTGGTGTAATCAGCAAGAGTTCTTCTAACATTGTTATTCTCCATATTTTCTGTGCTATTGTCAGAACCTTGTGGTGATGGTTGTAACAGAGTTTCCGGAGGAGCAAAAAGTTCTCTAGATGTTCGGATTCTTCTCCTCCGTCTACTGTCTTCTAATCCTTCAAGCAGAGGTTCTGTTGTTTTCTTGCTCCTAGTTCGAATTGCCTCCTGCATACACAAGAACACAAAACCCTAGAAAAGATTTGGTTAGCACAAAAAGATATAAGAGAAGATATAAGATTCAGAAAATAAAAATAGAAAACAGAAAAACAGAAAACAGAAAAATAAAATCAAATAAAATACAAACTGAAAAATATAAAGAGAAAATAAAATAATACAAAAAAAATTCGAAATTTAAAATAAAATAAAAAAATAAGTCAAAGATAATCAATAATCACACAAATTAACCAGTTAAACCACGAGTCCCCGGCAACGGCGCCAAAAACTTGATGGACAAATTTATGATCACCAAAATATGATGTCACAAAATTGTTTTTCAATCGGCAAGTGTGAACGAATCGTTCAAGTAATAAACTTGGTAAGACCAAGTATCGTTCTTCCCAAAGGACTCACGGCCTAGTTTAGTTGTGTGGTTGTTTGATTAGCTAAGACTTAAAGACGAAATATTTGGATTTTATATGCAAAAGACGAAAATTAAATATGTATGCATGAAGTTTTGATCAATGGCAAAAAGCAAAGGATAAACACTTTCAATGAAATATATGTATGAATATGTTGTTGGGGTCAATTTCATCTTATCCACTCTCATATATTTTAGGAATTCAACATTCAAATCATCATTGTTAATGCCACTCTCTAAAGTACCTTTCAAGAAGGCTTCTCCCTAATCACGAGTTCATACAATTCCTAGCATTCCTAATGATCAGTTCATAAGTGCAAGAGCTTATCGACAACCAATATAATATTGGGAGAAATTCCCCGGATCTAGACTTCCCCGTACGCGCCCGTATCGACAAAACCAATAATCATGCATCGAATGAGTTAAACAATGCAAGCATTAAGCAAAGAGGAAAAACCCTAACTAATGATGAAAGAAAGCATAGATCTTAAATAAAAGATGTAAAAACAAATTCCATATATGAGAGCTTCAAAAGATTACATTGATTCCCCAACAAACATACAGATTTTAGTTCACCATATTCATGGTGATCGTAGATGAATAACAATGAAAGAATGAAAGATAAAACCCTAGAAAGGTGAAGAGGAAGCCTGAGCATCCAAGATCCTCCTTCAAAGGGGTGGAAGAGAGAGTGTTTGCTTCGTTCCAGCCAAAGATACCTAACCCTAGGAAACCCTAAAGCTTATATATTATTCGTAAATTACAGAAAATTAGGTCCAAGCCCATAAAAGTGCCGCTCAGCGGTAAAATGCCGCTCAGCGGTAAAATACCGCTCAGCAGTAAGTGCGTGTCACGTTTCTTCCCCTCAGCGGCCAGTTTGCCCCTCAACGGTCCTCCCGTGAACTCCAGAATGCCGCTCAGCGGTAAACTGCCGCTGAGCGGTGACTTCGGCTTCTCCTTTTGCACTTTTTGATGTCTTTTCTCATTCCATATCTCTCCTTCTTCACTTCTTTCACCAAATTCACCTTAAAACCTGCACAAAAACACTGAAATCAAGCATAAACCTGTCCAGCTCTCTTATTTATGAAAATATGAAGAAAAGCATGATTTCAAGCTAGTTTCTAAGTATAAAGGTTGCTTTTAGTATCAATTTTAAGCATGAAAATAACAGTTTTCAACTGTTATCAAGCGGCACTCAGGAGCTCACGGGAGGACCGCTGAGGGGCAAAATGGTCGCTGAGGGGAGAAAACTACTCACGCACTCACCGCTGAGCGGCTAATTGAATGATTTGAAAGAAGAATTGAAGTACCGAATGATTGGAGTGCTGAAAAGTCAACCAGAAACCAGAAAAGTCAACCAGTCAACCAGAAAAGTCAACCAGTCAACTAGAATACGAAAAAAGTCAACTAGACGAGTTTTGGGCCAGTTTTATGCGATTTTATGATCTATTTGGGCCTGGACCCGTTTTCTATTATTTTTATGTCCTATTTAAAGGCCTAGATGTCTTAGGGTTTGTATCTTTGGCAGAAACAAAGCAAACACTCTCTCTTCCACACCTTTGAAGGAGGATATTGGATGCTCAGGCTACCTCTTCACCTTTCTAGGGTTTTATCTTTCATTCTTTCATTATTGTTCATCTAGGTTCACCATGAATATGGTGAACTAAACCTTGTATGTTTGTTGGGGAATCAATGTAATCTTTTGAAGCTCTCATATATGGAATTTGTGCTTGCATCCTAATCCAAGATTTATGCTTTCTTTCATCATTAGTTAAGGTTTTTCCTCTTTGCTTAATGTTTGCTTTGTTTAACTCATTCAATGCATGATTATTGATTTTGTCGATACGGGAACGTACGGGGAAGTCTAGATCCGGGGAATTACTCCCAATATTATATTGGTTGTCGTTAAGCTCCTGCACTTGATGAACTAATTATTAGGAATGCTAGGAATTGTATGAACTCGTAATTAGGGAGAAGCCTTCTTGAAAGGTACTTTAGAGAGTGGCATTAAAAATGATGAATTGAATGTTGAATTCCTAAAGTATATGCGAGTGGATAAGATGAAATTGACCCCCAACAACATATTCATATATATATATATTTCATTGAAAGTGCTTGTCTTTTGCTTTTGCCATTGATCAAAACCTCATGCATACATATTTACTTTTGTCTTTTGCACAGTAAAATCCAATTATTTCGTCCTTAAGTCTTAGCTAATCAACAAATCACATAACTAAACTAGGCCGTGAGTCCTTTGGGAGAATGATACTTGGTCTTACCGAGTTTATTACCGAGTTTATGATCACCAAAATATGATGTCACAAACTTGTTTCACAATCGGCAAGTATGACCGAATCGTTCAAGTAATAAACTTGGTAAGACCAAGTATCGTTCTCACAAAGGACTCACGGCCTAGTTTAGTTATGTGATTTGTTGATTAGCTAAGACTTAAGAACAAAATAATTGGAGTTTAATATGCAAGACAGAAAATAAACATGTATGCATGAGTTTTTGATCAATGGCAAAAGCAAAAGACAAACACTTTCAATGAAATATATATATGAATATGTTGTTGGGGTCAATTTCATCTTATACACTCTCATATACTTTAGGAATTCAACATTCAAATCATCATTGTTAATGACACTCTCTAAAGTACCTTTCAAGAAGGCTTCTCCCTAATTACGAGTTCATACAATTCCTAGCATTCCTAATAATTAGTTCATCAAGTGCAGGAGCTTAACGACAACCAATATAATATTGGGAGTAGTTCCCCGGATCTAGACTTCCCCGTACGTTCCCATATCGACAAAATCAATAATCATGCATTGAATGAGTTAAACAAAGCAAGCATTAAGCAAAGAGGAAAAACCCTAACTAATGATGAAAGAAAGCATAAATCTTAGATTAAGATGCAAGCACAAATTCCATATATGAGAGCTTCAAAAGATTACATTGATTCCCCAACAAACATACAAGGTTTAGTTCACCATATTCATGGTGAACCTAGATGAACAATAATGAAAGAATGAAAGATAAAACCCTAGAAAGGTGAAGAGGTAGCCTGAGCATCCAATATCCTCCTTCAAAGGGGTGGAAGAGAGAGTGTTTGCTTCGTTTCTGCCAAAGATACAAACCCTAAGACATCTAGGCCTTTAAATAGGACATAAAAATAATAGAAAACGGGTCCAGGCCCAAACAGATCATAAAATCGCATAAAACTGGCCCAAAACTCGTCTGATTGACTTTTTTCGTATTCTGGTTGACTGGTTGACTTTTCTGGTTGACTGGTTGACTTTTCTGGTTTCTGGTTGACTTTTCTGCACTCCAATCATTCGGTACTTCAATTCTTCTTTCAAATCATTCAATTAGCCGCTCAGCGGTGAGTGCGTGAGTAGTTTTCTCCCCTCAGCGGCCATTTTGCCCCTCAGCGGTCCTCCCGTGAGCTCCTGAGTGCCGCTCAGCGATAAACTGCCGCTGAGCGGTAACTTCGGGTTCTCCTTTTGCACTTTTTGATGTCTTTTCTGATTCCATCTCTCTCCTTCTTCACTTCTTTCACCAAATTCACCTTAAAACCTGCACAAAAACACTGAAATCAAGCATAAACCTGTCCAACTCTCTTATTTATGAAAATATGAGTAAAAGCATGATTTCAAGGTAGTTTCTAAGCATAAAGGTTGCTTTTAGTATCAATTTTAAGCATGAAAATAACAGTTTTTCAACTGTTATCACAACCCCAAACTTAGAACTTTGCTTGTCCTCAAGCAAGCAAGATGTAACTCAATCTTCTACCAATTCATATGATGGCTCACTTCATTCAAAATTCCTCTTTTCAAGATAAGTAGCAACTTCAATCAAACTTATGACCAAGAGTTAAATCAAGATGTGCACATGCTTTAGTGTTCACAAAGTCATTTAAATTCCAACAAATGGCCTTGGTCACATGATGCAAAACAAGCAATTGATTCAATCATAGAAAACCTGGGCAAAGTCATTCATGCTTTCAAAGTAATAGCATTCAACAATAACAACTCTGGAGCTCAAAACCTCACATATAAGCTCATTCACATTTGACATACACATCCTGCTTAATCTCAAAACCACAATCGTAATATCCTGCATTTGTTCACAAAGCTTGTGAATCACCTGTATAAGCATTTTATGTGCACATCATCTCAACATCAATCAATCAAAAAGCATCATCAAGCATTACTTATCAAACAATCACAGTTAATAGCAAACCATCATAACAAACCAGGTGTCCAATAGAGTACATCAAACCCTAATCTAAAAACATAAAATACTTACAGGATACTGGGTTGCCTCCCAGTAAGCGCTTGTTTAACGTCACGAGCCTGACCCAAACTTTCAAGGATCAACCAACAACATCATTGTGGAAAATTGTTGCACCTCTCCCCCTAGATAAGGCTTGAGACATTGACCATTCACCACCCAACTTCTCTGTGGATCATCAGCAGCTGGATTAAATATTTCAATTGCTCCATGCAGATGCACTTCTTTTATCACAAATGGTCCTGACCATTTTGACTTCAGCTTCCCAGGAAATATCTTCAATCTTGAATTGAACAATAGTACCTGTTGTCCTGGATTGAAAACTCTATTCACCAACTTCCTGTCATGATAAAATTTAATCTTGTCTTTGTAAGCCTTGGATGAATCATATGCATGTAATCGCATTTCTTCAAGCTCCAAAATCTGCCTTCTGCGTGTGCATTGAGTTTCATAAGGATCAAAATTCAAGAATTTCAAAGCCCATAATGCTCTATGCTCCAATTCTACTGGCAAATGGCATGCTTTCCCATAGACTAATTGAAATGGTGATAATCCCATAGACGTCTTCATTGCTGTCCTATAAGCCCAAAGAGCATCATCCAATTTGAGAGACCAATCCTTTCTTGATGAAGTCGCTGTTTTTTCCAGGATCCTTTTTATCTCCCTGTTAGACACCTCAGCTTGTCCATTGGTTTGTGGATGATAGGGTGCAGCTACCTTATGTTTTACTCCATAGTGTTTGAGTACTTTCTCTAGCTGATAATTGCAAAAATGTGATCCTCCATCACTAATCAACACTCTTGGAGTGCCAAAACGTGAGAATATCTGCCTTTTCAGGAATTTAATTACCGTGCTAGCATCATTTTTAGGACAAGCTAATGCTTCCACCCATTTACTCACATAATCCACTGCTACCAGGATATATTCATTGTTGAAAGATGGAGGGAAGGGTCCAACAAAGTCAATACCCCAACAATCAAAAACCTCAACCTCTAAAATACCTTGTAAAGGCATCTCATGACGTTTAGTGATTGTCCCTGCTCTTTGACATTTATCACAATTTCTAGCATGATTATGGGCATCTTTAAATAAAGTTGGCCAATAAAACCCACAAATCAATGAGAACTCCCCTTTTCATAACAAAGATAGCAGTCACCAAACTAGGTGCCATCAGAGACCCAAGTATCCTTGATTCCTTCTTTCCATATTCCCCATCTCCATCTCACTCTTGGGAATTTGCTTCTGCATGAAGAGATCAGGCCGCCAGCAACATATGAATCAACATCACGATGGATAAGAAGAGAAACATCACACAACTGGGTGCTTTTATCCAAAACAGAAGAAATAAATGCAAGAGTACCCTCCACTTCATGGACCACTAGATGTGCAATAAGTTGTTTTATCATCTTCATACCAATCCCATCTGCCAAACCTCCCCGTCTAAATGAATTCTCCATCACATGCCAGGCTCCAGGACCTAAACTAAGACATGTTATGTTCGGAAAACAACCCAACAAAGTATCAATCCCAAACACTGCTGCATCAACCTGTTTTCTTCTTCCTACCAAATCCAAGGTAAGTCTCTTCACCGTGCTGCAGTGACGAAACATAGTAAACAAAAAACCAAGAGCGAGGCATTCTACATTGAGCTGAAGGCATTGTATATTAGCACAATTTTTCAACCTGAGCTCATCAGTATTCTCGAGGGAGAGATTAAAATTGGACAAGGAAGGGGCCTCAAGGACAACCAACTTAGGTTTGATGCATCTGAGATCAAAATCAACAAGGCAAGGTGCACATATGATTAAAGAAAGTGGAGCATTTGAGACCGACCATTGACAAGTGGTAAGGTGTAAGAAATTAATCTTAGGCTCCTTAAGTCCACCAACCCCAATAAGACTGAGTTGAGTCAAATTAGGGAAACAAGCATTGATCCTGCTTAAGTCCTCATCATCCAGTCTCACAAACTCAAGGGTCAAATGTCTCAACGTTGGCATCAAACACAAACCATCCACGGATAACCACGCATTCCTCACGACCAATTTCCCAAGATTATGGCCTGAATAAGACACATTGCAAATTTCCATGAGAGACAAATAAAACTTAGATTCATATTCTTATGGGATGTTTGGATGGACAGAAAGAAGATATAAATGAATACAATACGTTTTTTTGGTTGATTTAAGAGAAAGTGTTTTAAAATAAAAATTCAATAATTTCTTTCCATCATATTTCCCTTCTACTCAAATTTCGACATTGATGGTACGTTTAACAGGGAGGAAAGAACGTTGATGAACTATTTTCTTTGGTTGGAGAGAAAATGAAAGGAAAAAAAATGTAACTAACAAAAGTTCAAATATTACGTTTTTCTCTTCAATTCTACCTTCCAAACATACCATTAGGTTCTTTTAATATTATTTCATCCAGAGTAATCTAAACAAATGTTAATCTTCAACACAAATTGAAACACCAATTCTGACGGAAAGAATACGAAACACGCGCAAGAAACCGCATTCTTGTAAGAGAAAGAAAGTATGAAGAAAGAAAAATTGAGAATCAAGAAGCTAACAGGTGGAAGAGATGAGGGACAAGGCTTCGGATCGGCGCCAACAAGACTGGACCCAGAAATCGGAGACGGAGAAAGATTTCAGAGCGTGGGAAATGGATGGAAGCCACTCTCTGATGAAGTTCATGTCGGTAAGGTAGAGATTGTCGGACTCATCCTCGACGTCGTCGAAGGAGACGCCACCGAGGGCGCGATCGACGCCCAGCGAGACGGAGTCAAGAGTGGAGGTGGAGCGGAATACGAGGTGAGAGAAAACGGTCTTGAAGGGAGTGACGAGGTGCTTGGTCTCCGGCGAACGGGACTTGAGGTAGCGCGACATGGAACAGACCACGTTCAGCCACCGCACCTCGTATGACGCCGCGTTTAGACCCTTGGACACCGCCCTGCACCGCGCCACATCGGTAGTGTCTGTTAAACGACTCACAATTTCCACCAACAGCGACGCCGGAAGCTCCTCCATCATCGCCAATCGAATTGCGCAATTGCATTCAACATAGAGAGAGAGAAAAGAGTTTGTGTTTGCGTTTTGTTTTTCGATGGATAAAGATAGTTTGAAAACATTGAGAATATTTTGACAAAGGTCACGTGGCAAAATCACATGGAATATAAATTAGAAAATGAAAAATGACATGGAAATGAAGTGGAAATGAAGTGAGGTAGGATATCAAGTGGAGAGTTGATTTTGTGATTTCAAAATTAGAATTTGAGTTTGGGTTAGAGAGAACCTAAATAATCGTTTTTTCTCTTACATGCGTTGTTAGAGTTTACCATTCGTCTAAGTATTGCTGTTGACATATTCCTTTCATCCATCGATAAGTGTTTGTTGTCGTTTGAACCTTTGGAAGGAACAAGCATCAAAAGGGATGCGTTTTCACCGTTTCGTTGTCGTTGGACTATTTGGTTATGCCATTTATATAGAATTTCATGTATAATGAACCATTCTCTGTAAAAATCAAAGTGCAAAAACTGCATTGGCAGCAAAGAGAAGATAAGTGGAGAATTCAGGCAAATGTTTTGTACAAGCAGATCAATTATGAAAATGACATTCATTTTGAAGTGCCTAATTTATTCTTTAACGATTTTTGAACATAAAAGTGATGTCGACAAAATTATTATGCCATTTATATAGAATTTCATGTCTAAGAAACCATCTTTTGTAAATATCAAAGTGCAGAAACTGCATTGGTAGCAAAAGCAAAATAAGTGAGAGACACGTCAACTATGAAAAATGACATTCATCTTAAAGTGTCTAATTTATTCCTTAACAATTTTTTAATATAGAAGTGATGTCGAGACAATTATTATGTCATTTATATAGAATTTCATATCCAAGGAACTATCTTTTTGTAAAACTCAAAGTGCAGAAACTACATCGGTAACAAAGACAAGAGTCATTCTAATTTATTCCTTAACCATTTTTGAACATAAAATTGATGTCGAAACAATTATTATGCCATTTATATAGAATTTTATGTTCAAAGAACCATTTTTTGCAAAAATCAAAATGCAGGAAATGGTAGCAAAGACAAAATTCATTTTGAATGTCATTTTCACAGTTGATCTGTTTGTGCAAAATCTTTGCTTGAACTTTTCACTTATTTTGACTTTGTTATCGATACAGTTGGACAGCGGCGAATGCTTATCATTAAGTGGGAGAGACGACTATACAACATACAGACGTTATGACGAACTGTAAAATCCAACAATGATGGACAATAGGCACACTTCTAAGTGGTTGGAAAGGGAGACGATTCTCTAGGGTTCTTGACACCCAAACTCAGATTCTAAAATCACAAAATGAACCCCTCCACTTAAAACCCCATACCACTTCATTTCCACGTCATTATCCTTTTTGGGTGACTGTGGAATTTTAACTATTTACATAGTTTGACGTAAGCGAAATGTCGAATATGCCCTTGCCATAAAGTTCACTATATTTCGAAAACCCTAGTGAGAGAAATAGGAGGTTTGGTTAGAGAATTTAGAGAGATGGGAAGGAGGATCCTGAACGATGCCTTGAGGAGTATGGTGAATGCAGAGAGAAGAGGGAAAGCTATGGTGGAACTCAAGCCAATTTCCACTGTTATGTCTTCATTTCTCCGAATCATGAAAAACCATGGTATCTTTTCTTTCTCCAGCCACTATTTTTATAATTTGTATTCTTTTTTCTAAAACTCGAAACCCCTTTTAACTGCTTCACAATTTCAAATCTGGCAATAATGAAATGGTATGAATTCGCTTTTCAAAAGTGATTTCAGTCTCTGAAATTTATGTCATCAGAGTTTGAATGACTTTCGTTGTTGATTTGGTTACTGTCATCCTTTTCCGTCTGAGTCTGAGCATGACTTTCCGTGTGTGAAATATCTTTAAGATTGCAAGGGTCCATGAACCGATATAAAGTTCTTTAAGATTCTAACAGTTACTCTGTACTGTGCCACTGTTAGTGTAGTTAATTTGGCTTAAATTCCTAATAGGTTATATCAAAGACTTTCAAGTCTATGATCCGCATAGAGTGGGGAGGATAACGGTTGAACTACAAGGTAGGATTAACGATTGCAAGGCTCTTACATACCGAAAAGATATGAAGGCAAGGGATCTTGAAGCCTACAGATTGCAGACTCTTCCTACTCATCAGGTTGGTTTATGTTAATGATTCGTTTTCGTGTCACAGCTTCCGACTGCTTTTTTGTCTGATTGTGGTTGTTATAATTTATGTTTTAAGAATGATATGTCAATGGAAATCAAAGGAAAAAGATAATTATGCCTTTCTATTGCTGTGTGCAGTGGGGTTATGTTGTGATTACTACTCCTGACGGTGTTTTGGATCATGAAGAAGCCATTAAGAAGAATGTAGGCGGCCAGGTTCTTGGTTACTTTCACTGAAATGATCGTTGCCATGCTATTTTGGCTGTGTATCACGTTCAGTTATGTTTCCAGATAAACATTCAAAGATTTTTTTTTTCCTGTATGAATGTTATAAGATAACAGCTCATGCATGGAGAGTATGATGAATTGCATTCGATGCTTTGTGGAAATTAGTCCTGTTTTGGTTAAATGGTATTTTAAACATGAAGGAATGTTATGCCTCCTATTTCTTAATGTACTTCAAGTTCCAAGTCATGTAGTCCAGGGTTAATTCTATCATTCTACGCAGTGGTTTCCTTTTTCTCAAGAATTGCAGTTTTGGATAAGAAGATATTTCATGTAAACGATGACAACGTTTTAATTAATCTCCATCCCTGTTTCTCAGTAGTCATTTATGATATGCTTAACAAATTCAAGCCCAATTATTTTGCTACATTTTTCAGCTCGTCAGTAAACTACGAATGTTGAAATAGACGTGTACAAATGCATTTGCCATCCAATTTAGGGTGAAATAAGAAATACCTCTGCTAGTGAAAATTTCAGCTCCAGATTTCTAAGTATTACCTTGTTCTAATATTTCATGGAAGACAGTGAACATCGGCATCATTCATATTACTAGTTAGATATGAAAATTTCAAAATAGTAAGTTTATTGATATTTTAATTTTAGATGTGTGCAGAAACATTTGTGATATGTGTGGCAGTTCATTTGTAAAGTATGTAAATTTTCAATTGTAACGTTCGATCTTTGCGTAGCAGTTGTAAATTCCTTCTATCCTTGCCCTTACATTGTTACGTATATAATAACATTATTAATTTTTTATCTACGAAAATTAGTGATAGGTTGTTGGTTATGTGTAGCTTTGAACAACTCAATTTAATTTCTGAAGAAAGTCACTCTATAGAGGTTTCAAAATTATATTCGGTAGATGTTTTTAGCTATTTTGTGTATTAGTGTTTCATCTTATAATCTTGAGAAATTCAATGGTTAGTTTTTCTTGTGAGATTGAAGTGTCCTCGATGTTGTTTTTGGACTAATTTAGGTATCCACCTTATTTCTGCGATACCAAACTTGACGTTCCATTGTAGGCCAAGAATCACACATTTTATTTTATTAATAGTAAACAGCAACACTCGGTGATTCACATTACAGTCAAATAACCCCACAGTTTGAGGCAAATCAATTTTAACCATCCACAGGAAAAGCAGAATGAAAAACCAAAAACACAGTACATTAAGTTCACTTGGATCACAGCACGAAACATTCGGAAATGGTGTTTATTGAGCACGAAACATTTGGGAATGGTGTTCATTCAGCACGCCTGCAAATAGTGAAGCCATCACCAATTGAAACAACAGAAATTTCAACACGAGAATCATCTGCAATTGCTTTGTTGAAAGCTACAACAGCCTGCCTGTATTTTCTTTTGGGTATTGGAACATCCTCTTCAGGCCAGGCAACAGTTCCACCCCAGAGGGTATTATCATAGATTATTAACCCACCAATCTTCACCAGTTTAAGAAGCCGCTCGTGGTAATTCCAGTAGTTATCTTTATCAGCATCAACGAAGGCAAAGTCAAAACTATCCTTATTTGAATCCTGTAACAGAAGAAACAGAACCCAAATATCAAACAAAAACTAACTATAAAGTAAAAGGAGTTAGATCCTCTTACGTACAAGGGAGAAAGAAACAAAAGAAAAAACAAAAACTAGGGTCTTAATTTATTATAGACAATTTTCTGTCTCGTAATATGACATTGTTATATCAGTAACATGACAGCAACACAGAATCATACTCACGTCTTCTAATAGTTTATCAAGAACAGGTAGAGCTGGAGACTGAATGAAGTCGATCTTGTGCTCTACACCAGCCTTTTTAATGAATGGTAGTCCTATCTCATAAGCTTCTCTATCTGGATCCAGGGCTATAATCTACACCACACAGACAATGGAGTTGGTGACATAAAACAGACATATTAAACGTACCAAATAACAAAGAAAAGTGCAAACCTTTCCATCGTCTGGAATGGTTAGTGCAGTGAGGAGAAGAGAGTATCCTGTAAAAACTCCCACTTCAATGGTCTTTTTAGCATTCAACAGCTTCAAGAGCAAGGCCATTAGCTGACCCGCATCAGGATCAGCGCCCATAAATCCCTTGCATAGTGAAAATGGTATAACACAAACAGTTTCCTGATGTTGGATATGGTAACTAAATTAAAGAAACAAAGCCCTTTAATGTTTACTAGTTGAGCACGGACACTGCTAACACAAATATTCAGATGAATGAAAAACTCTAGGTGGATTCTGAGAATGGGGACCACGATCAACACAATAACCACACCACAAATTCATTAAAACGATGTAGAAGCTAAAAACAAGAAACATAAAAGAAGCAAATCTACAAGATGCAATGTAAAAGCAAATAGGTTATAATTCTAACTAAGCCTCGTACCAAAAACTGAAACTTATAGCAGTCTTTCGAGTTTCAACCAAGACCTTAACTTAACTATGATAGCAAACTTTGTCTTTGTTGATTTTAATAATGTTAACATGTCTTGAGACAGAATTGTGGCAGAGAATAATTACCAAGGGTGTGTTGCGGTGACATTCCTTAGCTCTTTGAGAGTCTCGGCTTCTCGAGGGTAAACACAAGTCTCCAGTATATACTACCACAACATTGTTGGATTGAATAATTTATGAAAATGAAACCAAGGAAAAAGTACTGTTTGAACGACAAACCTACCTTGGTCAACTTCTCACTCTGCAGTATTATTGGATTAGAGGACATTGCTCTATGCTCTGCTAGGCCTCTGTTTCTCTTTGTTTTTTTGTGTTGGACATACAATGCGTCCCTCGTTTCGGCCATTATAAAAGAAGTGAAGCGGAGGTTGCACGTTGCAACCCCCACTCCTTCATCTGTTCAACAAACAATCAAGGGGGAGTGAATATGTCTTGTATGATTCCAAACACCTTTTTCCTTTTATGTGGGTATTTTGAAGTTCTAAATTTTACCAAATTTTTCAATAACTAAACTTTCTTAAAAAGTTAAAATTGCTGTCACCTTCAGGTTTATTTCATGTTTCTTCTTCGAGGGAAGCCAGTACCCAATTAAGGTACCAATTACATTACAAAATTTTGTTTTAGCCGATGATGTCATTAGAGGATGGAAAGTACTGTATCAACCTTTTTTTATAACAATGATGTGAGAAGTTACTCATCCTTATGCATGTCACTGTTATCACCATAACCACCAGAGGTCGATGTTCTCCTTCCCTTTCGCAGTCATTGGACGACGCCAAGACTAACACCATGGCAGCAATAAACAACCACTTTTTCATTTATGAACTCTAATATGTTAATAACTTTTTATAATTTTTTGAAATATGTTATTACCTTATATGTTATTGTTTGAATTTATTTTAAAAAAATATTTCAAACAGATTAATCACGATGTAAGAATTGTAAAAAGATATCAAAAAAATTATTAAAAAAATATTTTCCTTCATTTCTTTAACAAAGTTATTAAAAGAAATTGTTAAAAATATATTTTCCTTCATTTATTTAACTCTTGATTGTGGTAGCTTTTGTTTATTTTTCTTAAAGAATACGTGACTGACAAAAAATCGATTCCGGAAAGGGGAAAAAGTTGACCGGAAAAAATAGATTCTGATAGAAAAAAATACATATTTCGGTGTTTCTGGAAGAGATAAATCATTATTCAAAAAAAAAAATCAAAAGTCAGCTTTTGAAACAGATTTCCAAAACAAATCAGAAATATATTTTCCTTTTCCAGAAACAAAATTCCGAAATACATTTTCTATTTCCGGATTGCATTTTCGAGAAGTAAGTTTCAAATAAGGGCAAAAGCGGGAATGTCACTTTCAAATAAGGGTAAAAGCGAAAATTCAATAAATTGACAGGTGTTTTCTTTTTCCAAAAGATTATCCAAAGATAAATATTTTCTTTGCGGTAAATGTGTCTATAGTATTAGTATATACATTGTTTGACTTAAAGAAGAATTTTAACTTACAATAAAAAAATATTATTTTGATAAAAAAATTAAAATTTCATGAGTAATTGAATTAGTGAAAAATATAAACTTTTAAATTTTATTTTAAAATTTTAAAATTTTCATGTTTTTTACTTTATATATTTAGTTTTCATATTTTCTCTTCAGCTTAATTTTAGTTTGGGAGATTAAAATATAATTAAGATGATTAGTTTTTAATTAATTCGATCATGTTTTCTTGTTAATATCGATAAATTTATTTTTTACATAAATTGTTATGATTTTTTTTTTTGCAAACTAGTTTATTTCTTACTTGATATATGTAAAATTCGGATAAAATAAAAATAACTTTTATTTTTATTTTAATACCTTTTATAAATAAATACTTATTTATGATGTGTTATTGGGTGATAAAATTATTTAGAATTGTATAAAAATTAATTAGTAATTGTTTTTATCATAAATTTCCAAAATGCTTAAAGTAAAGTTCATATAATATTATTTGTGTTATTATTTCAACAATTTGAATGGGTTCTGGTGGTAAATGAGGTGGTGCTGATAGTAGTAGTCTTGTGGGACAGCGTCTGGTGTAACCAATAATTGAAAAGAGTCGATTTTGTTTCTTTTATTTTTGTATGCCATAGTGTTGGGTTGGGATAGATTCATTTACCTTTTGCATGACGTTGTTATATTTTTTTAATGAGAAGAAATTTGCTTCGTGGAAGTTTTGTAGGGCATTATAATTTCAGTTGGTTTCCTTAATTTTAGAAAATTATTTTTGGTAAGATTTGAGAGTAGTAGGAGAGGGTGTTAAAAACTATAGTAGGTCAAGTCCAATAAAAACACATTCAGAAGTCGTGAGAATAAACCGTAGTAGTATCCTTTCACCTCAAAAGAGAGAGTGCTGGAGAGAGAGATTTTATCCCTTGCACCACCATGAGCTAGTGAGTGGGAATAAGAATGCTAAGAATTTTCTACTGAAATCCAGGTAAGGGGAGTAGCTAGGATATATCATGGATATGTAAGGTTTAAGATATTTTCTTTACGTTATAATGAGCCTGTGCAGTATAAGATGAATATAGGTGAAGAGGAAGGAAGAATGGGGTTGTGATAAAATATATAATATAGGTATGTGCGTGAAGGATTATGTGGGAGAAGTAAGGGTAGTTTCATGAGATGAGGTTACTTGTTTGGTGAGTAGAAACAAAATGAAGAAAGAGAGATTACCTTACGTAAAAAGTGAAGAGAGAGAGAGAGAAAAAAATAGGAGAAGAAAGTTGACTTTTCTATATGAGAGGGGTATATTTATTAAGTGTATGGATTATTTTGCTTTCCTCTTACATGTTTAAAGGGGTGCATGAAAAGTAGAATGAGAAGTGTACATTTTAGTCTTTTACTTTTTTTTTTTGGCATTGAATGGTGTAGATTCTACTAAAGAAAAGAAAAGTGAGAAGAGGGAAATTTGGGGTTTGGTTTAAATACTGGAACCGTTAAGATAACTTAAAGTTCTTTTTATATTATATTATGATATATATATATATATATATATATATATATATATATATATATATATATATATAAATAGGAGAATTATTAAGTTTGGCAATTGATTTATCTCTTGACTGGCACAAAATTTAATTATATAATACTATAATAAAAGTAGTTTGCTGTTTTGTTAGCGAGTATTTATAAGTTAAGAGATGACACAGATGATTTTCATAATTTAATATGAGGAATTATTATGTATAAATAAAATAATAAAAGTTGAATATTTTTGTGTTGTAATGGTATTTTATAAAAGTTGTAGTAATTTTATATGTCTGTGTAAGTCGTAGTATTTTTATAAGGTGTTGTGGTCTTGTATATCAAGTCGTAATATTTGATATAGTGTAGTAAAACCTTGTGTTTGATGAGTTAATGTATAGTATTGAGACTATGTATGAAAAGTATTGAGTTTGTATTATAAGTATTGTGATTGGTGAGCAATGCATATTGTTGAGACTATGTATATTTTGAGAATAGTAAGATAGATCTTATGATTTGTGGAGGAACGTGTGATAATGAGATGGTGTATGGAATTGTGATGTGAACATGAAACTATGTCATTTTCCTCATACTGTTGGCGTTTGTGTGAGCTTTTCGAATTGCGCTACGATAAGGATGTTGACTCTCGTATAGAGACAAAGATTCGAGCGTCACTTCCTTTTGCGCAAGGAGGTGAATGTCTCGCCCAAAAGGCTTGAAAAGTCGGGGACATAGTCCGAAGTTGCGATAGAGGACGACTCGAATCGTCCTGTTTTGCGTAACAGGTAGGGACGACAAAGTACAAGAAAATGACATTGGTTTATGAATGGAGTGATTGTGATATTATTTATGAGTGGAGATATGTTACCATGACTAGTTATGGTTTGTGTTTCATGTTGTTTTACTATGTTACATGCTATGATGTTATTTCTAGTTGCTCACCTTTGCATGTTGTGATTGTGGTTTCCACCTACAATGATCGTACTTGTACGGGAGTATATGGTCTTGCAGATAAGACCGGATCGAAGTAGCTTACGAGAGTTGGAATCTTTGTTTTGGGAATTTAGTATTTTGTATTTAAAAGTTTTAAAACTTGGTATTTTTTTTATGTAAAAGTGATATTCTAAAGACTTCAAGCGATGTTTATAATTATGTTTAGCTTCTGCATTAATGAATATTTTATGGAAAGGTTATGTTCTAAAAAAGAAAAATTACACCGTGATATCTCAAAAATCGGAGTGTTACAATAGACTAAAAATTGATCGGCCAACTGTTGACATATGTGAATTAGACATTATTTTTACCTAAGCCCGTCATAATTATTGTTTTGGTTAATGTTTATATTGAATTTTTTTTATTATTAACATGAACGTTAGCTTGTTTCAATTTTATTAAATGTTGATTACAAATGTTTTTAGTCATTAAATAGTATTATTTGATATTTAAATATTTTTTTTAATTAAATGGTAATTTCGGTTAAATAAGAAAATTTAAATTGAATAAATTTGAATTGATTTATCCAAAAATAATAATTTCAAATAATATTAATTCAAATCGAATGGATTTGGATGTCTAATATATTAAAAACAAATATATCCATACACAAGTTAGAATTTGGTTGGCTATCACATGTGATTTATATTTATATGTTTTATATGTTTAGTTAAACAAATATTTGTAGGTGATCTTCAATTGTTTAGAGACATTGAGTTTTCTCACAAAGAATCAGACGTTTTATTTTATTAATCGTAAATGGCAACACTCGGTGATTCACATTACAGTCAAATCAGAAACCCCACAGTTTGAGGAAATCAATTTTAACCACCCACAGAAAAAGCAGAATGAAAAACCAAAAACATGGTACATTAAGTTAACTTGGATCATAGTACAAAACATTCGAAAATGGTGTTCATTGCGCACGCCTACAAATAGTGAAGCCATCACCAATTGAAACAGCAGAAATTTCAACACGAGAATCATCTGCAATTGCTTTGTTGAAAGCTACAACAGCCTGCCTGTTTTTTCTTTTGGGTATTGGAACATCCTCTACAGGCCAGACAACAGTTCCACCCCAGAGGGTGTTATCATAGATTATTAACCCACCAATCTTCACCAGTTTAAGAAGCCGCTCGTGGTAATTCCAGTAGTTATCTTTATCAGCATCAACGAAGGCAAAGTCAAAACTATCCTTATTTGAATCCTGTAACAGAAGAAACAGAACCCAAATATCAAACAAAAACTAACTATAAAGTAAAAGGAGTTAGATCCTCTTACGTACAAGGGAGAAAGAAACAAAAGAAAAAACAAAAACTAGGGTCTTAATTTATTATAGACAATTTTCTGTCTCGTAATATGACATTGTTATGTCAGTAACATGACAGCAACACAGAATCATACTCACGTCTTCTAATAGTTTATCAAGAACAGGTAGAGCTGGAGACTGAATGAAGTCGATCTTGTGCTCTACACCAGCCTTCTTAATGAATGGTAGTCCTATCTCATAAGCTTCTCTATCTGGATCCAGGGCTATAATCTACACCACACAGACAATGGAGTTGGTGACATAAAACAGACATATTAAACGTACCAAATAACAAAGAAAAGTGCAAACCTTTCCATCGTCTGGAATGGTTACAGACATATTGAACGATAAGCCTACCTTGGTCAACTTCTCACTCTGCAGTATTGCTGGATTAGCGGACATTTCTCTATGCTTTGTTAAGCCTCTGTTTTTCTCTTTGTTTTTTTTTTTGTGTTGGACTTACAATGCGTCCCCTGTTTCGGCCATTTTAAAAGAAGTGAAGCGGAGGTTGCAGGTCGCAACCACCATTTCAACAAGCAATGAAGGCGGTGTGAATATGTCTTGAATGATTCAACTACCTTTGTCCTTTTATGTGGGTATTTTGAAGTTCTAAATTTTACCAAATTTTTCAATAACTAAACTTTCTTAAAAAGTTAAAATTGTTGTCACCTTCAGGTTTATTTCATGTTTCTTCTTCGAGGGAAGCCAGTACCCGATTAAGGTGCCAATTACGTTACAAAATTTTTGTTTTAGCCGATGACGTCATTAGAGGATGGAAACTACTCTATCAACCTTTTTTTATAACAATGATGTGAGAAGTTGCTCATCCTTATGCATGTCACTGTTATCACCATAACCACCAGAGGTCGTTGTTCTCCTTCCCTTTCGCAATCATTGGATGCCACCGACAGGAACACCATGATAGCAACAGCAACCCACGTTTTCAACACAGCTACCAAATTCATTTATTTAACTGTTCCTTTTCGTAGCTTTTATTTATTTTTGTTAGAGTAACTTATCCACTTTTACATTTATTTAACATAGAATTTAAAAGTAAAAATGATCTTAAAAAATATTAAATTTTGCATTTTTTTCAAGAAAAAAAAGATAAAATTAAATTAATAAAAATATTTAGGTGTCTTAAATAATATTTTCCCTTTTATCTAGAGATTCAAGAAGAAAAAGAAAGGTGACGGGAAATAATGATAGAAAAGAAAATATTTAAAAAAAAAGTAATTATATTTTAATAATTTTTTTGACAATAAATTATGTATTATTATTTTTTTATTTCGTATATTTTAAATAATCAATCACAACTTATAAAAAAATTATCTAAAAAATTGTTAAAAAAACTTTTTTCTTCAAAAAAATCATTCAAATAAGTTATTATTCCGAAAATAAATCTCTGAAGTCATCTTTTGAAAAAGATTTCCAGAAAAAAAAAATCAGGAATATATTTTCTTTTTTCATAAACTAAATATTTCCTAAATACATTTTGTATTTCCGGATTGCATTTTCAAGAAGTTTCAAAGTAGGACAAAAGCGGGAATGTCACTTTCAAATAAGGGTAAAAGTGAAAATTCAATAAATTGAAAAGTGTTTTCTTTTTCCAAAAGATTATCCAAAGATAATTATTTTCTGTACGGTAAATGTGTTTATAGTATTAGTATATACATTCTTTGACCTTAAAGAAGGATTTTAACTTACAATAAAAAATTAAAATTTCATGAGTAATTGAATTAGTGAAAAATATAAAATATAAAATTTTATTTAAAAAGAACAAATTTAAAAAATTTCATGTTTTTTACTTTATATATTTAGTTTTCATATTTTCTCTTCGGCTTAATTTTAGTTTGGGAGATTAAAATATTATTAAGATGATTACTTTTTAATTAATTCGATCACGTTTTTTTATTAATATCGATAAAATTTATTTTTTATATAAATTGTTATGATTTTTTTTTTGCAAATTAGTTTATTTCTTACTTGATATACCAAGAATTTATTGGCCAAAGCTAGCAAAATTATCTGTTGACATATGTGAATTAATTTTTTTTTACCTAAGCCAGTCATAATTATTGTTTTGGTTAATTTTTATATTGATTTTTTTATTATTATTAACATGAACGTTAGCTTGTTTCAATTTTATTAAATGTTGACTACAAATGTTTTTAGTCATTAAATAGTATTATTTGATATTTAAATATTTTTTTTAATTAAATGGTAATTGAAATACTCGGTTAAATAAGAAAATTTAAATTGAATAAATTTGAATTGATTTATCCAAAAATAATAATTTCAAATAATATTAATTCAAATCGAATGGATTTGGATGTCTAATATATTAAAAATAAATATATCCATACACAAGTTAGAATTTGGTTGGCTATCACGTGTGATTTATATTTATATGTTTCATATGTTTAGTTAAACAAATATTTATAGGTGATATTCAATTGTTTATATAATACCGATAATTAGTTCAACATATTCATAGTTATACCTATAATAATTTCTAGGTTTGCATATATGCATTTATACATTTTGTAAGTGTTTTATAAGTTGTTTATCTTTATATTTGATTTTTTTTCTTAATTAGTAATTTAGGTTTGATTTATTTTGGTCTCTTTATTATTTTTAGATTTAATTTGTCTTTCAATTTTTTGTAAGAAGGTTTAATTTGATAATTTTCATTAATGTCGTATTCATACATGTTATGTCAATTTATAAAATTTGTAATTTTTTTAATTTGAAAAAAAAAACATAAAGTACTACATGTTTAGTTATGGTTGTGTGAAAATAACATTAACATATCACACTATCATTATCTAATAGGTGACATTCTATATTTTTTTAACTAAAAATAAATAAATAATTAAAAAAATTACGAACAAAAATGATTAAATTAATTTTTTTAAATAGAAAATTAAATTGAATCTTAAAATAATAAAACTAAAATAAACCAAACCAATAAATTAGCTAAATCACTAATTAATTGTTTTTTGATATTTATATATTTAGTATTTGTATAACAAGTACTTGAAAGTTGTACATCACTTTGTCTAGCATTTTTTAACATTTCCAAGAAAGGAAAGTGAATGAAATTTACCATTTTAAGAAAAAAAAACTCACTTTTCTATGTGCATAAGTATTACAAATAACATAAATACCTCGTTTGTCATAAATCTCATCAGTACGTTTTGAAAATTAATCATTATAAAAAGTGTGGCTCGTGTTCATTTTTTATCCCACATAAAAAAGTTTATACTTTGTCTATTCTCTAACAACGTAATTCTTTTGGAAAATGTTTTTTTAATAATTTTTTTATAAGATTTTTTTAGGATGATAATTTAGGATTGGTTCATTTCAAATATATCAATAAAAAAATAATACATATTTTATTATCAAAAAATTATTAATATGATGCAATTTCTTTTATAATAATTCAGATAAAGAGATGGAATAATTAAAGTTTATGCTTGATACAAATTGTGAGTGAGATTGCATTGAGAAGTGTGTTAATTATTGGTTTAGACAGCAGTGTTGAGACGAGAATCAAGCAATACGCCTGCAGAAAATGACTCCATCACCGATTGAAACAAAAGCAATTTGAACACGACAATCCTTTGAAATTGCTTCGTTGAAAGCAAGCGATAACAGTCTCCACTCTTGTTTATCCTTCGAAACTGCCTTTTCAGGCAAGGCAACAGTTCCTCCCCACAGTGCGTTATCATATGCAACTATTCCACCAATCTTCATCAATCTCATAACTCTCTCGTGGTAATTCCAGTAATTGTTCTTGTCAGCATCAATGAGGTAATAAACAAAGTCTTTTTTTGTGTGACTCAAGCAACAACAGTAACAATACAATATTCATAATTGAGTGTTGTAGCTCTCTTCGACTGTCATAAGGTATAATGCTACTTCAATCTAATGCTCACAATTGTCAAACCAAGCTTTATATGCAATTAAATAAGAATAACTTCTTACAGCAATTGGTTTACATATAAGGTCTTATTCTCTGATTATTTTACAATAACCCCTCTAAGTTTCCTACCATTATATATTTACGCAAAGGTCCATTAAAACAGTGAAATAAAATTTACTTGGTACAAACAAACAGCAACAGTGTCGTAGAAGCTATGTTTACGCATTTCAAGTCGAAAAAATGGTAGAAAACTTATGATGTTTGTGCAGTGTTTGATTATAGAAGAAGATTATGGTGATTTGAGTTTGATTTGTGATGATGCAGCAAAACCGCATTGAAGCTTGCGGTTTCACGGTTGTATCTTTTGAAGAACAAGAGCGAATTGCATGTGTGGAATCTCCGGAAAGAATTGGCTGACTTTCTTCGCTCTGGCCACAACCATGCTGCCAGAGTCAAGGTAATTAATCACTATCATCTTCTCTGTTTATTTTTAATTTCAATTTCAGTTTCTAAATTTTCATGTCAAAAACTTTTAATTTTATAAATAAATGTTAAATAATTTATTATATGATGACAGAGATGAAATCAGTACAAAGATTATGACCAATATAAATTTACATGAAAGTTAAGAAATTAAAAGGATAATTAATAATATTCATTTTTAATATATGTTTTTTTAGAAATGCAATTTTGTATTTTCTCATCTTTGTTTTAATTAATCCGGTTACTAATGTTAAAATGTTCAGACATTTGAATTTTAGTATTCATTCATATGTATTATGATTATTTTCTTTTAAAATATAATTAAAGTGTAGTTTATCAATACATTTCTCTTAAATCTAGTCTTATATTTGTGTATATGTACGAGTTGTTTTTTTTTTTTTTAAATCTGTGTTAAGAAAATTAATTAGTTATTATTATATTTTAAAAAATAATTTATTTATATAATTATATTTTAGTGTTATAATTATATATAATTATAATATAATATTTAAATACAGAGTTAGATAATATAAAAAATTTAAATAATTATTTATTGGAATATGTTAACGTATTATTGGTAAAAATAGAAAAAAAATAAAAAATAACTTGTAAAGAGACCAAAGCAGTAATACTACATTTTTTTTAAATATAGTGTATAGTTAAATCTATGGATTTTTTTTTTCAATTCTTTATACAGTTACCCCCAGTTATTTTTTTAGAAAGAGTTTTAAATGTTGCAATTTTAATTTTCTTAAAATACCACTAAAATATAGTACTCTAAATCAGTCTTAAAAAAAACGTCCACTTAAAATCTGTGATTCTTATTTTTACTTAACGACTCTCATATATGATTTTTTTTTCAATAAATTTTGTAAAAAGACAAAGACACATTTTTATGATATTTTATACTCTCAGCTTTCAAAAGTAATTTCCAAGAAGCTAAAAAGGGGAATAAATAATGAATGATGAATAAATAAGAAAAGGTTATTCTCCATATATATCTTTTGCTTTTCTTTTCTTTTAATTATTTATTAACTTCTCCTTTACGTGTTTTCAGGTTGAATATGTGGTGATGGAAGAGAAGACCATGGGAGCATACGATCTTATTAAGATATACTGTGAACTTATTACAGCACGTTTGCCAGTGATTGAATCACAAAAGTCTGTAAATTTCACCAAATAACTTTATAATATCTTTTTATACTTTCCTATTTTATTTTTATCATTTTAAATTTTATATAGGATAAAAATGAAAAAATAGAATTTTTTAGAAAAACAAGAACTATAAATTTATTCTTTTAAAATTTTGGATTAAAATTTTAAGTTGGGAATAATTTCAGTATTCAGGTCTTGTTAGTGCTGCTTCTTCCTAAAAATCATTAATATTTTTCATAAAAATATACATGAAGATACTTATGTATAAATACATTTTTATGTTTATTTGACACAAAAATGAGTTTAAAAATATAAACTTTTGTATTTAAAAAAAGAGAGTAAAAAATAACTAAAAATAGCGTCAAATAAATATAAAAAATAAATGTAAAAATTTAAGTGTTTCAAAGAATATTTTTTATTTATGTATTTATATATCATGACATTTAAAGGGAACACTGCATGGGAGAGTTTCTTTGTGAAAGTGTTGATGTTATGTAGAAAGTTCACTGTGATCATACATTCTTACTATATTGATCCTTCTATCTTTCTATTCTTTCACTCTAGAAACTGCCCCATGGATTTGAAGGAAGCGATTTCGAGTGTAATATTTGCGTCCCCAAGATGTTCGGATATACCTGAGCTTGTGGATGTGAAGAAGCATTTTACGGCTAAGTATGGAAAAGAGTTTGTCTCAGCAGCTGTTGAATTACGCTCTGAATGTGGTGTGAATCGTTTGGCAAGTCTCTCTTACTCTTTCTTATCATGTTGAAAATCATCTCTTATCAATTCTTTTCTTTCTAATTTAGTATTGTGGTTCAGTTGGTTGAGAAATTGTCTCCCAGAGCACCAGACGGTCCAACCAAAATCAGAATACTGATTGAAATTGCAGAGGAATATAATGACAAATGGCAACCGTCTTTAGAAGAAAATGATGAGAAATTGTCTCAGGATTTACTTCGTGTTCCACTCGTTGGTGATGAAGAAGAACATCCTAGTTTACATGCTTCTTGTCAACTTAAAGAAATGCAAGATAAGTCTAGAAGTTTCTGTGAGAAGAATGGAAAACTAAATTCTTCAGGTAACTTCTTTTAATCACTTTGTGCGAAACATAGTAAGATGGTAATTGCGTAGGTGAATATTCGTGGTTGTTTAATTTGTTACAGGTACTAGAAATCAGGAAGTGGATTTTGGAAACTTGTGTTGTGAAAGCACGAGTGCTTTTCAAAAGGGTAGACATAACTGGGAGATGGAATTCAAGCATGCTGCAACTGCTGCACAGGCAGCTGCAGAATCTGCAGAACGTGCAAGCGTGGCTGCAAAAGCAGCTGCTGAACTTTCCAACCGTGAAAAGTTAATAAGGCAGTGTTCAGGTGAATGGCAGAGTTCTTGTAGAGGAGGGTTTAGAGCTGAATTATCTCTAGAATATGCTTTTCATTCTTCCAAACATCTTTCTGCTGGTTATGTTGCTAGCACATTCCGAAGAAGCGCTTTTGAGATTAATGTAAGAGAACAAAATAGCTTGGTAGGACCACACAATGAACATTTCATGAATGGTGATGATAATGTGGTGAAGCCTTACCAGAAAGTGCAGGGTGAAGCAAACAAGGAATCAAGCGGAAGTGGCTCAGATGCATACTTAGATTGTGATACTAGTGATTCTGAGGATGGAGTTTCTGAACAAAATTCAGTCATTCTTGCGCATCCTTCAAAAACTGCAATGATACCAGATAAGGAAGAGACTTCAAAACCATTAAATTGTGATAAGGATATTCCCTCAAAGGAGAAGGTACCACATGTTCATCCAAAGTTACCTGATTGTGATACCTTCGCTGCGCAATTTCTGTCTCGTAAGAAACAACTTTAATAGAATTTCAAGTTAATCTAAATCCACGTCAAATAAAATAGAAAGTAAATCATCATGTAAGGTTGAAAATCCATTAATTTATTATCTTAAAGTTTTGAATAGAAAAAGATACGTTTATTATCTTAAAGTTTTGAATAGAAAAAGATACGTGATTGGATTCGTATCTCATTACATTTGGATTAATGTAGTGGTGGTGCACGAGAAACTCATTATTTACCTATAGTGTATGGTGTAATTTCCCATGTTGAATCATACTAAATATTCGGGCATCATAATATATATATATATATGTTGATAGAAAGTTAATATTTTTTTTTTCAAAACTTAAATACATATTATTATGTTGAAACTAGTTGGAATCATGTATCTACCCATTAATTTTTCTTATCTGTACCCAAGAAAATGTCTCTGAAGAGCATGAAAAGATGGTGATCAAGAACTAAATGAAGCATTCTTTGTCTGAAAGATTATAAAGAAGCAACTGATATTAACTAAAAAAACTTATAATACATTCCTACCGTTATTAACTGAGACTATTAAAGAACGGTGGAATAGCCCAAAATAATTAATATGCTGTGCTAAGAGTTTACTGAGAAATGGAGAACGTATCTGAGCCAAAAGTGTTCGCAAATACAGTTATATTGCAGAGTGAGGGATTACTAAAGGTAAAATGATTTTTTTTTTAAAATTTTTGTTTATATTTTATACTACTGTTTAAGTTCAGTTTTCTTGTGGCAGTATATATTGGAGACTGGCGTTTATCCACGAGAAGCAGAGACCCTCAAAGAGCTAAGAAATGCAACTGCAAAGCATCCCATGTAATTGTTCTTTGTTACCTGAATATCACTTCTATACCTAATAAGCATATCATTGACAACAAATTCTGACATATGTAATGTGACATAAGGAAAGTTTTTATGTACGTAATGTGATTTTGATTCTTAAGGGGTTTCATGGGTGCTGCACCTGATGCGGGTCAGCTAATGGCCATGCTCTTGAAGGTTTCGAATGCTAAAAAGACAATAGAAGTTGGAGTTTTTACTGGATACTCTCTTCTCCTCACTGCACTCACAATTCCAGATGATGGAAAAGTTAGTATGTATATATATATATATATATATATATATATATATATATATATATATATATATATATATATATATATATATATATATATATATATATATATATATATACTGCTTGTTATGTGCCATGTGTGTTATGTTGTTAGCTCCATATTCATTTATTATGTGGTTGCCGCTGTAGATTATAGCGATGGATCCAGACAGAAAAGCTTATGAGATAGGGCTACCATTCATTAAAAGGGCTGGTGTTCAACACAAGATTGACTTCATAGAGTCTCCAGCTTTACCAGTTCATAAAATATGAGTCCACGTCACTTTCTTTCCTAAATGTGAGAACCTGATTTAATTAGCACACAAATCTACTCTCTGATCCTCATTTAATGCACCGTGCCACGTCTAAATGCACTCACACTTCCACTGCATGCGCCTGCCATGTGTCACGGTTGGAGCATTATGAAAATGTTAGTGGGAGACAAGTGGCGTGTGGAGGATGGGGAGTTCATTCTGCATGGGAAGAGAAAAATAATTCTGAAAACTCTCCCTCTTCCTCCTGCATGCTTCATCTTCTTCCCAGAAGTTCTGCTTTCAAATTCTCTGCTCTCTCTCTAAACCGTTTTCATCTTCTCTCTAAGATCACTCACCACCAACATCTCTGCTTCCATTTCAGAAACCGTAGAATCATTCACGGTGTTGTGAGCTTTCATTTGAACCGAACACATTAGAATTCTGTGGCTGGTAAGTTCTCGTCTCTGAACGTTCTCCTCTTCTGTTTCTGCGAACCAAATTCCGGTGTGCATGCATGAGTTATAGGTCTGAACCTTATGTCATTTTGGTTTCTTAGATTTAGTGAAAATCGTGGAGTGACTCGTTGGGTAGAAAGCCGTGAGAGCGCTAGAGAAACCATAAGCATTTGGAAGTGCACTGCTAGATCAGGTAAGGGAAGCTTTAGTAATTTAATTTAATACTGGTTTGATGTCTATGACAGTAATGAAGTGTACTGGTTGTGTAAAACGTATGAAATATATGAATTTTGAGTGTGCCTGAATAAGTATAGTTGCACTGGATGTATATTATGAATGTTGTTTGAACCGTATGCAAAGAATGAGATGTATGATTTGGAATATGATTGAAATTCTGTATGATTTGGAACGATAATACTTGGAACCTGTAAAACCCTCTATAATTAGCAATAATAATTCTGCGTCAAATCAAATTAATTTGCACCACAATCAATGTTTAATCCCCTTAAAAACCCACTCCCAACTCTGATTTCATCTCTGCTGTGCACGGAAAGCTGAGCCAAAAAAAAAAAAAAATCATTTCTCTGGAAACATTAAAAACGCACCAATCTTTGCATGCAAGCACGCCACGTGTCGCGGGAGAAGCTTCCAAAGCAGGGTTTGGTGTGCAGGTGGCAGGCTGGGAGACGCTCGTCCGTTTTGACGTGGAAATCCACAAAATCTGAGTTTTGAGAAACTCTCTCTCTCACTTGCACGCACACTTCGTCTTCCCCAGAACCTAAAATCTTTCATTTTTCTCCAACTTCTCTCTAGAACCAGTTCACCTTCTCTCTACGATAACTCCTTACCTTCTTCTCCGATCAACTTACAGCACCGTAGGAACGTTCGTCCAGCTGTGAGCTTCCTTTTGGACCGAACAGCTTCAAGAACTGGAACTGGTAAGTCCCCTTTCCGTAGCTCGTCCTTAGGGTTCTGGAAAAATAGGGTTTTTAGTTGCATGCAAGCATATATTCTAAGTGTTCCGTGTTCCATGGTTAGATTTTATTTTGGAAAAGTCAAGAACGTAAGAAAAGCGTAGTGGGACGAAGTCACATTCACATCTAGGACAAGCTTGATTTCCAATCCGGGTAAGGGAAGCTTATATGTTTAATTTATACTGTATGTTGTACGATCTGAGTTGCATGAACGAACTGTATGAAGTATGAGCTGTTATGGATGTTCACTGATATCTGATATGATTCTGGTTTGATTGAGCTGTCATGAACGAGCACTGCTTGTATGTATTATATATGTTGTTGATTTTGATTGAAAGGCATGTTGATTCGATTACGTATGACTTGAGTATGGTTATTGTATGGTTGGAATGATTAAAATGTTGAGATCTATATGATGATGATATTTAAGGTCAATTAAATCTGGAATGAAAGTTATAAAGTTATAAATTTGAAATCTGGAAAATTTTGTTAAGTTTGAAAAATCTGAAACTTTAAATCTTCCCTTTGATAAATGACGCTCGTCACTGTACGGTCTTATACCGTTCGGTTTCCCTGCAAAAGACTTAGAATTGAATTCTTTCATTTGGGAAGAATTCGGTGTGAGAGCGAGCGTTTTTATTGAGTTACTATGTTGAGCGTTCGGCTCAACATAGAGTGTCGTATGCCTTAACTTAAACAATGCTGAAATAAGAACGTTCGGCCTTATGTCGAACGTTCGTCCTTAATAGCGTTCGGCCTCATGTCGAACGTTCGTCCTAAAGAGCGCTCGGTTTAATATTGAGCGTTCGTCCTAAAGAGAGCTCGGTTCCATATTGAGCGTTCGTCCTAAAGAGCGCTCGGCCTTTTGCCAAGCGTTCGTCATGATTTGTGCTCGGTCATATACCGAGCGTCCGCTTTAATAAAGAGTTCGGTCTTAAACCGAACGTTCGATATTATTCCCTGCCGAACGTAAATAGCGTTCGTTCAAGTATTTGAATATTCACATTCTTACGTTCGTTCTAATACTAGTATCGGACTTCCATGTGCAAATTCCTTCAAAAAAAATTTCTAAGTATTATTAACCATCCTTCCTATATTGAATCTGGTTCAAGATCTTTATTATGAAATTTTCTAAGTATCAGTACTCCTTCAAATTGAGTCGTTTCATTTAACTGACCCAACAGAGAGTCACGTTCGTCCATCCAGTACTTATTTTAGACGTTCGTCCTATTTCTTCAAAGGACTGAACGTTCGTCCTTTTATGCTCTTAAAGTTAAATATGAGAATGATGATAAATTATAAGATCTTACCTTGCGAACACTATATTGAGTGATTCTATGAGTATGGAATTTGAACGAGCGTTCCATGGAGGAACGTCTCCTATATATATATTTGAATATTAAATTTGGTAAAGTATGACTGTGGATAAGCTAAGCCAGGCTTGGTCCATCCTGATATTCCGTGACACTCATTCTCAAGTAGAGAGGAGTAGTTCATGTGTGGGAATGGCAGGAGGTCCTTAGTCCATAAGTTAACATGGGCGACGTAAGAACGGACTAACCTCGAGTGGCAGCTGATTAGGTATATCCCGGCTACTACACCACTCGGGTGCGAGGACGCTTGTAGCTACACAGATCATACAGTCCGGACGGTCGTCATAAATATATATATATATATATATATATATATATATAGTCATATAATGTTACACGAGTGCTTGCGTGGAATGATATGTTTATTGTATATGTTAATGTATGATTTAAATTATATAAGCTTACCCTTTCGTTTCCTTGTGTTGTCGCCTTGTATATGTACGTTCGTCCTATCTTTGCAATGATCATCCGTGTGGATGTGAGCAGATGGAGGTGCGTCACTTGAAGAAGTGCTAGAAGATGAAATTTTGGAAGACGCTAACCTGGTGGAGGTAGAAGTTAAAGCAGAGCCTTAGAGCGCTCGCGAGTGTTTGTAGTTAGTTTTATTTATGTTCTTTTGAACGATCGGTTATAGTTTTGTAAGACCGTTCGTCCCTGAACTCTTGCTTGTTTAAGCGTTAGTTATTTCTTTATGTTTATGCCGTTCGGCAATTAGACGCTAGTTCAGAATTGTAAGACTGCACTGTTTTATATGATTAATGTAATTAATTCTGATTATGGTAATTACTATATGTTGGGATGTTACAGAACCGGATGTTGATGATGATATGTTTGAAACTGGAAAATGGAAGATTCTGTATTGATGAAATGATAATATGAATTCTGTAATGTATGAGATTTATGTTAAAGAAAAATTCTAAGTTATGGATCGTATGAAAATTTTGAAGTTAATGTGAATGAAAAATCTGGAAAATCTGATCTTCTCTGATTGATGATGTACGCTCGTCATCGAACGGTCTTATACCGTTCGATTTCCCTGGAAAATAACTTAGAATAAGATTTCTTTCATTTGGAAAGGATTCTGATTAAGAACGAGCGTTATTTGTGTGTAGAGCTAGTTTTGAGCGTTCTGCTCAGCTTAGAGTGTCCAACCATTTAAAATAAATTGAAGAGTATTTAGGACGCTCGGTTTTGTTACCAGCGTTCGTCATAAGCAGCGCTTAGTATTAGACTGAGCGTTCGTCCAAATGAGCTCTCGGTCTTAGATTGAGCGTTCGTCCTAGTTAGCGTTCGGTCTGATACTGAACGTTCGTTCAAATGCGCGTTCGTTCTATTTTGGTGCTCGGTCATTGACCTGGCGTACGTCCTAAGGAGGGTTCGGTTTATACTGAACGCTCGTCCTTATTATTGCTTCGTGAGCGAACGTAACTAGCGTTTGTTCAAAATTCTGAATTAATGTTCGGTCATTGACTGGCAGTGTTCGTTTCCGAATTTAATAATGCTCTGATTATTCTTTGAATATATTTAAAATGTGTTTGTCCTTTTGATTTAACCTCAAGTCTTTATACTTAGAATTTTCCTAAGTATTACTCTGATCTTCTAGACTCAATCTCAATTAAATTACTCATTCGTTTTAACGTTCGTGAATGGATAATGATTCGTTTCTTTTGTTCAGAAACGTGATTGCAGTGTACTGTAATACATTCATCCTGATCTATTAAGTGAAAAACTTTTGTTTAAATTAAGAGAGTGGAACACAGAATGGAAATCTGAATAAGAGGAATGGATAATAATGTACGAATGACATTCTGAATGAATTTTTATTGGATTGGATTGTGAACGAGTGTTCCAAGGAGGAACGTCTCCATGATGTGAATGTTAGAAGTTATGTAGTATGACCATGGTAAAGCTGCTGATGGCTGTTCATCCTGATATTTCGTGAGTGCTCATCCTCATGTAGAGGGAGTAGGTCATGCGTGGGAATGGCAGGAGGCCCTAGTCCTACTGAGTACTTTGGACTGATAGGGTTAACCTCGGGTGGCAGCTGTTGAGGGCATCCCAGTTACTACACCACCCGGGTGCAAGAACGCCTGTAGATACATGGCTTCATACAGTCCGGACAGTCGTCGTTTATGAGAATTTGGATAAGTTATAATATGCTTTGTGTATGTACTGTTATTGATTTGTACGATTGATTTTATATGTTAAAGTTTATGTTGGTGGTATGAATTAAATTACCTAAGCTTACCCTTGCAATTTCCTTGTGTTGTCTACTGTTTTTGTATGTCCGTCTTGTCAATGCAATGATCATCCGTTGTGGGTGTGAGCAGATGGTGAGGCACCCCTTGAAGCAATGCTGGAAGAAGAAAATTTGGAGGATGCCAACTTGGTAGAAGTAGAGGTTAAAGCTGAACAGTAGAGTGTTCGTTCTTTAGAAATTGCTAGCGTTTATGTGCGGTATTTTGAGACGTTCGGTTATTTATTTTGTAAGGCCGTTCGTCCAGATTTTTGAAGCCTGGTAGTTAGAAAACTGAACGCTGTATAACTTTGTACGTTCGGTTTTTATTTTGAGCAGCTGTTGTAAATATTAAGACAGCACTGTAATTTCTGTAAATGTGATTAGTTCTGATTAATAGTAATTACTATTTATTGGGATGTTACACTAAACCTTAACTCACTTTCTTTCCTAAACCTTAAGAAAATAGATTAATAGGTTTTCATTATCATGTTCAATTTTCTAAATTTTTATCTAATATGAAACTTATACTCATATTTAGATTTTTATAAAAAATTTGAAGAAAATAAATTAATGATTCTTCATCTTTATACGGTCTTCAATTTTCTCATTTTTATCTAATGTGAGGTTGGAAATCTCGTATCGACTAAAGATAACACTAAATTATAAATGGAGTGCAAATCTTATCATATAAGTCGGTTTTGTGTGATTGAGTTAGGTTTAAAATTCACTTCCTAATATGGTATCAGAATCATGGTTGAAACCTTTTCTAAGTGTGGTTAAGTTAGACTTAAAATACACTTTTTAATATAATATCTGAAACTTAGACTCACGTTTACTCTCAATTCCGGAATTTTGTGCAGGCTGAAAATGAGGGGAGTTTTGACTTTGCTTTCATTGATGCTGACAAGAACAATTACTGGAATTACCACGAGAGAGTTATGAGATTGGTGAAGATTGGTGGAATAGTTGCATATGATAACGCACTGTGGGGAGGAACTGTTGCCTTGCCTGAAAAGGCAGTTTCGAAGGATAAACAAGAGTGGAGACTGTTATCGCTTGCTTTCAATGAAGCAATTTCAAAGGATTGTCGTGTTCAAATTGCTTTTGTTTCAATCGGTGATGGAGTCATTTTCTGCAGGCGTATTGCTTGATTCTCGTCTCAACACTGCCGTCTAAACCAATAATTAACACACTTCTCAATGCAATCTCACTCACAATTTGTATCAAGCATAAACTTTAATTATTCCATCTCTTTATCTGAATTATTATAAAAGAAATTGCATCATATTAATAATTTTTTGATAATAAAATATGTATTATTTTTTTATTGATATATTTGAAATGAACCAATCCTAAATTACCATCCTAAAAAAATCTTATAAAAAAATTATTAAAAAAACATTTTCCAAAAGAATTACGTTGTTAGAGAATAGACAAAGTATAAACTTTTTTATGTGGGATAAAAAATGAACACGAGCCACACTTTTTATAATGATTAATTTTCAAAACGTAATGATGAGATTTATGACAAACGAGGTATTTATGTTATTTGTAATACTTATGCACATAGAAAAGTGAGTTTTTTTTTTCTTAAAAAGGTAAATTTCATTCACTTTCCTTTCTTGGAAATGTTAAAAAATGCTAGACAAAGTGATGTACAACTTTCAAGTACTTGTTATACAAATACTAAATATATAAATATCAAAAAACAATTAATTAGTGATTTAGCTAATTTATTGGTTTGGTTTATTTTAGTTTTATTATTTTAAGATTCAATTTAATTTTCTATTTAAAAAAATTAATTTAATCATTTTTGTTCGTAATTTTTTTAATTATTTATTTATTTTTAATTAAAAAAATATAGAATGTCACCTATTAGATAATGATAGTGTGATATGTTAATGTTATTTTCACACAACCATAACTAAACATGTAGTACTTTATGTTTTTTTTTTCAAATTAAAAAAATTACAAATTTTATAAATTGACATAACATGTATGAATACGACATTAATGAAAATTATCAAATTAAACCTTCTTACAAAAAATTGAAAGACAAATTAAATCTAAAAATAATAAAGAGACCAAAATAAATCAAACCTAAATTACTAATTGTAAGACCCTTGATATTTAGCAAAGATAATTTCTGACATCCTCACCATTAATGCACGCCACATCATTTCTCAGCCATTAAAACCCACTACCTAATCTGATCCCCTCCCTCTCTGGCATACACGGAAAGCCACGCCCATCATTTCTCTGAAACATTAAAAACGTACCAAACACTGCATGCACACACGCAACCTGTCGCGGGAGAAGCTTCCCATTTCAGAATTGGTGTGCAGGTGTCAACTTGGGAGACGTTCGTTCGAACGAACGTGAGTTTAACACACTTAGAATTTTTGAAAACTCTCTCTCACCTGCACCATTCATCTTCTTCCTCAGAACCCAACCTTTCGTTTTCTCCAACTTCCCTCTAGAAGCCTTTACCTTCTCTTTACTGTAACTCATCACCTTCTTCTCCGATCACGTTTCAGAACCGTAGAAACGTTCCTGGCACCGTGAGCTTCAATCCGAACCGAACAGATCCTAGTTCTGTAACCGGTAAGTCACTCGACTCTGGACGTTGATCTGAACGTTTGTTCTGTAGTACATGCAAACTAAGATTCAGTTGCAGGCATGGGGTAGAGGTCTGAGTTGTTTCTGATTTCTGGTGTTTTAGATTAAGGGAAAGTTGTTGAGCGAAACCTGAGGGTAGAACGCTGTTAGAGGTCGAACAAAACCTTGCTTTTCGGGAGTACACTGCTATCCAGGTAAGGGAAGCTTAGTAATTTAATTTATACTTGTATGTTGTATGTAAACATGATATGAACTGAATGTATGAGATGTATGTCGATTGAGTATGCATGGTCGAACGTTGCTTTACTAAATGAATATGATATATGTTGGTTGAAATGTATGATATGAGTGACGTGTATGAATACGAAATATACATGCTTAGGAACGAGAGAATGTAAGTGAAACTTGAATATCAACTTCCCTATGATAATGTATGTCCGACATTAAACGGTTCTCGACCGTTTGGTGTTCTAGTAAACTTCTTTGAATTGGAATACTTTCATTGGGAAGGATTCTGGTCGAGCATGAGCTATGTAGGTCTTTTACTTAGAACTTATAATCAACAGTGTCGAGCACCCTTATACAGATCATCCATCTGTGTCGACCGACAGTGTCGAGCATCCTTGAAATACAGATCATTCATCTGTGTCGATCGACAGTGTCGAGCACCCTTGATTATACAGATCATCCATCTGTGTCGACCGACAGTGTCGAGCATCCTTGAAATACAGATCATTCATCTGTGTCGATCGACAGTGTCGAGCACCCTTGATAATACAGATCGTCCATCTGTGTCGACCGATAGTGTCGAGCACCCTTGTAATTCAGATCATTCATCTGTGTCGACCGACAGTGTCGAACCCCCTTGTAATACAGATCATTCATCTGTGTCGACCGACAGTGTCGAGCACCGTGTTAATACAGGTCGTTCATCTATCTGGTAGTCAGTATTACTTTATTTTGGAACGGGGTAAATTCTTCAGTCTCGTCCCTCGCGGTTGTCCTCGTTATAAAGAGGGCTGAAAGTTTGATTATTTACATACTCGGACTGAAAGACAAAAATGAAAATAAAAGTGAAAGATTTTGAATGATGAACATTATATGAGATGATTAAACGTTTATGAATGTTGTACGAGCGTTCCAGGGGGGAACGACTCACATATGTTGAATGTGGAATTTGGTAAAGTATGACTGTGGGCATGCTAATGCTGGCTTGGTCCATCCTGATATTCCGTGACACTCGTCTTCATTTAGAGGAGAGTGGTTCATGTGTGGGAATGGTAGGAGGTCCTTAGTCCATAAGTTAACATGGGCGACGTAAGAACGGACTAACCTCGAGTGGCAGCTGTCGAGTGTATCCCAGTTACTACACCACTCGGGTGCAAGGACGCTTGTAGCTACACAGATTCATACAGTCCGGACGGTCCGTCTAGAAATAGTTGTTGGATATTTGTTTATTTATTTATGTTGAATCATTCTGGTATGTTTGACTGGATTGAATTGATACCTTAATGTGTGAATTAAATTACATAAGCTTACCCTGTGTTCTCTTCTTTGTGTTGTCGATTGTCTTTGTACGTCCGTCTTGTCCTTGCGATGATCATCCATGTGGATGGGAGCAGATGGAAGTGAGCTGCTGGAAGAGGCGCTGACAGAAGAAATTTCGGAAGATGTTGGACCGGTTGAAGTAGGGATTAAGGTCGAGCCCTAGAGTGCTCGACATGTAGTAGTTGATAGTATTTTTGTTTAGTCTTAGAATTTGGATACCGTCGGCTACATTACATTTTGTATTTTAAGCCGTTCGACGTTTTGGACCTCGTATCTTTTTGTAAAGGCTGCACTGTTTTAATGATTAATGTAATTAATTCTGATTATGGTTATCACTATATTTTGGGATGTTACACTAATTAAGAAAAAAAATCAAATATAAAGATAAACAACTTATAAAACACTTACAAAATGTATAAATGCATATATGCAAACCTAGAAATTATTATAGGTATAACTATCAATATGTTGAACTAATTATCGGTATTATATAATGAGAAAACTCAATGTCTCTAAACAATTGAATATCACCTATAAATATTTGTTTAACTAAACATATGAAACATATAAATATAAATCACACGTGATAGCCAACCAAATTCTAACCTGTGTATGGATATATTTGTTTTTAATATATTAGACATCCAAATCCATTCGATTTGAATTAATATTATTTGAAATTATTATTTTTGGATAAATCAATTCAAATTTATTCAATTTAAATTTTCTTATTTAACTGAGTATTTCAATTACCATTTAATTAAAAAAAATATTTAAATATCAAATAATACTATTTAATGACTAAAAACATTTGTAGTCAACATTTAATAAAATTGAAACAAGCTAACGTTCATGTTAATAATAATAAAAAAATCAATATAAAAATTAACCAAAACAATAATTATGACTGGCTTAGGTAAAAAAAAATTAATTCACATATGTCAACAGATAATTTTGCTAGCTTTGGCCAATAAATTCTTGGTATATCAAGTAAGAAATAAACTAATTTGCAAAAAAAAAATCATAACAATTTATATAAAAAATAAATTTTATCGATATTAATAAAAAAACGTGATCGAATTAATTAAAAAGTAATCATCTTAATAATATTTTAATCTCCCAAACTAAAATTAAGCCGAAGAGAAAATATGAAAACTAAATATATAAAGTAAAAAACATGAAATTTTTTAAATTTGTTCTTTTTAAATAAAATTTTATATTTTATATTTTTCACTAATTCAATTACTCATGAAATTTTAATTTTTTATTGTAAGTTAAAATCCTTCTTTAAGGTCAAAGAATGTATATACTAATACTATAAACACATTTACCGTACAGAAAATAATTATCTTTGGATAATCTTTTGGAAAAAGAAAACACTTTTCAATTTATTGAATTTTCACTTTTACCCTTATTTGAAAGTGACATTCCCGCTTTTGTCCTACTTTGAAACTTCTTGAAAATGCAATCCGGAAATAGAAAATGTATTTAGGAAATATTTAGTTTATGAAAAAAGAAAATATATTCCTGATTTTTTTTTTCTGGAAATCTTTTTCAAAAGATGACTTCAAAGATTTATTTTCGGAATAATAACTTATTTGAATGATTTTTTTGAAGAAAAAAGTTTTTTTAACAATTTTTTAGATAATTTTTTTATAAGTTGTGATTGATTATTTAAAATATACGAAATAAAAAAATAATAATACATAATTTATTGTCAAAAAAATTATTAAAATATAATTACTTTTTTTTTAAATATTTTCTTTTCTATCATTATTTCCCGTCACCTTTCTTTTTCTTCTTGAATCTCTAGATAAAAGGGAAAATATTATTTAAGACACCTAAATATTTTTATTAATTTAATTTTATCTTTTTTTTCTTGAAAAAAATGCAAAATTTAATATTTTTTAAGATCATTTTTACTTTTAAATTCTATGTTAAATAAATGTAAAAGTGGATAAGTTACTCTAACAAAAATAAATAAAAGCTACGAAAAGGAACAGTTAAATAAATGAATTTGGTAGCTGTGTTGAAAACGTGGGTTGCTGTTGCTATCATGGTGTTCCTGTCGGTGGCATCCAATGATTGCGAAAGGGAAGGAGAACAACGACCTCTGGTGGTTATGGTGATAACAGTGACATGCATAAGGATGAGCAACTTCTCACATCATTGTTATAAAAAAAGGTTGATAGAGTAGTTTCCATCCTCTAATGACGTCATCGGCTAAAACAAAAATTTTGTAACGTAATTGGCACCTTAATCGGGTACTGGCTTCCCTCGAAGAAGAAACATGAAATAAACCTGAAGGTGACAGCAATTTTAACTTTTTAAGAAAGTTTAGTTATTGAAAAATTTGGTAAAATTTAGAACTTCAAAATACCCACATAAAAGGACAAAGGTAGTTGAATCATTCAAGACATATTCACACCGCCTTCATTGCTTGTTGAAATGGTGGTTGCGACCTGCAACCTCCGCTTCACTTCTTTTAAAATGGCCGAAACAGGGGACGCATTGTAAGTCCAACACAAAAAAAAAAACAAAGAGAAAAACAGAGGCTTAACAAAGCATAGAGAAATGTCCGCTAATCCAGCAATACTGCAGAGTGAGAAGTTGACCAAGGTAGGCTTATCGTTCAAACAATACTTTCTCCTTCGCTTCATTTTCAAAAATTATTCAATTCAACAATGTTGTGGCAGTATATACTGGAGACTAGCGTTTACCCTCGAGAAGCCGAGACTCTCAAAGAGCTAAGGAATGCCACCGCAACACACCCTTGGTAATTATTCTCTGCCACAATTCTGTCTCAAGACATGTTGACATTATTAAAATCAACAAAGACAAAGTCTTTTATCATAGTTAATGTCTCGGTTGAAACTCGAAAGACTGCTATAAGTTACAGTTTTTGGTACGAGGCTTAGTCAGAATTATAACCTGTTTACTTTTACATTGCATCTTGTAGATCTGCTTCTTTTTTATGTTTCTTGCTTTTAGCTTCTACATCGTTTTAATGAATTTGTGGTGTGGTTATTGTGTTGATCGTGGTCCCCATTCTCAGGATCTACCTAGAGTTTTTCACTCATCTGAATATTTGCGGTAGCAATGTCTGTGCTCAACTAGTAAACAATAAAGGGATTTGTTTCATAAATTTAGTTACCATTTTCACTCTGCAGGGGATTTATGGGCGCTGATCCTGATGCGGGTCAGCTAATGGCCTTGCTCTTGAAGCTGTTGAATGCTAAAAAGACCATTGAAGTGGGAGTTTTTACAGGATACTCTCTTCTCCTCACTGCACTAACCATTCCAGACGATGGAAAGGTTTGCACTTTTCTTTGTTATTTGGTACGTTTAATATGTCTGTTTTATGTCACCAACTCCATTGTCTGTGTGGTGTAGATTATAGCCCTGGATCCAGATAGAGAAGCTTATGAGATAGGACTACCATTCATTAAGAAGGCTGGTGTAGAGCACAAGATCGACTTCATTCAGTCTCCAGCTCTACCTGTTCTTGATAAACTATTAGAAGACGTGAGTATGATTCTGTGTTGCTGTCATGTTACTGACATAACAATGTCATATTACGAGACAGAAAATTGTCTATAATAAATTAAGACCCTAGTTTTTGTTTTTTCTTTTGTTTCTTTCTCCCTTGTACGTAAGAGGATCTAACTCCTTTTACTTTATAGTTAGTTTTTGTTTGATATTTTGGTTCTGTTTCTTCTGTTACAGGATTCAAATAAGGATAGTTTTGACTTTGCCTTCGTTGATGCTGATAAAGATAACTACTGGAATTACCACGAGCGGCTTCTTAAACTGGTGAAGATTGGTGGGTTAATAATCTATGATAACACCCTCTGGGGTGGAACTGTTGTCTGGCCTGTAGAGGATGTTCCAATACCCAAAAGAAAAAACAGGCAGGCTGTTGTAGCTTTCAACAAAGCAATTGCAGATGATTCTCGTGTTGAAATTTCTGTTGTTTCAATTGGTGATGGCTTCACTATTTGCAGGCGTGCTGAATGAACACCATTCCCAATTGTTTCGTGCTCAATAAACACCATTTCCGAATGTTTCGTGCTGTGATCCAAGTGAACTTAATGTACTGTGTTTTTGGTTTTTCATTCTGCTTTTCCTGTGGATGTTAAAATTGATTTGCCTCAAACTGTGGGGTTATTTGACTGTAATGTGAATCACCGAGTGTTGCTGTTTACTATTAATAAAATAAAATGTGTGATTCTTGGCCTACAATGGAACGTCAAGTTTGGTATCGCAGAAATAAGGTGGATACCTAAATTAGTCCAAAAACAACATCGAGGACACTTCAATCTCACAAGAAAAACTAACCATTGAATTTCTCAAGATTATAAGATGAAACACTAATACACAAAATAGCTAAAAACATCTACCGAATATAATTTTGAAACCTCTATACAGTGACTTTCTTCAGAAATTAAATTGAGTTGTTCAAAGCTACACATAACCAACAACCTATCACTAATTTTCGTAGATAAAAAATTAATAATGTTATTATATACGTAACAATGTAAGGGCAAGGATAGAAGGAATTTACAACTGCTACGCAAAGATCGAACGTTACAATTGAAAATTTACATACTTTACAAATGAACTGCCACACATATCACAAATGTTTCTGCACACATCTAAAATTAAAATATCAATAAACTTACTATTTTGAAATTTTCATATCTAACTAGTAATATGAATGATGCCGATGTTCACTGTCTTCCATGAAATATTAGAACAAGGTAATACTTAGAAATCTGGAGCTGAAATTTTCACTAGCAGAGGTATTTCTTATTTCACCCTAAATTGGATGGCAAATGCATTTGTACACGTCTATTTCAACATTCGTAGTTTACTGACGAGCTGAAAAATGTAGCAAAATAATTGGGCTTGAATTTGTTAAGCATATCATAAATGACTACTGAGAAACAGGGATGGAGATTAATTAAAACGTTGTCATCGTTTACATGAAATATCTTCTTATCCAAAACTGCAATTCTTGAGAAAAAGGAAACCACTGCGTAGAATGATAGAATTAACCCTGGACTACATGACTTGGAACTTGAAGTACATTAAGAAATAGGAGGCATAACATTCCTTCATGTTTAAAATACCATTTAACCAAAACAGGACTAATTTCCACAAAGCATCGAATGCAATTCATCATACTCTCCATGCATGAGCTGCTATCTTATAACATTCATACAGGAAAAAAAAAATCTTTGAATGTTTATCTGGAAACATAACTGAACGTGATACACAGCCAAAATAGCATGGCAACGATCATTTCAGTGAAAGTAACCAAGAACCTGGCCGCCTACATTCTTCTTAATGGCTTCTTCATGATCCAAAACACCGTCAGGAGTAGTAATCACAACATAACCCCACTGCACACAGCAATAGAAAGGCACAATTATCTTTTTCCTTTGATTTCCATTGACATATCATTCTTAAAACACAAATTATAACAACCACAATCAGACAAAAACAGCAGTCGGAAGCTGTGACACGAAAACGAATCATTAACATAAACCAACCTGATGAGTAGGAAGAGTCTGCAATCTGTAGGCTTCAAGATCCCTTGCCTTCATATCTTTTCGGTATGTAAGAGCCTTGCAATCGTTAATCCTACCTTGTAGTTCAACCGTTATCCTCCCCACTCTATGCGGATCATAGACTTGAAAGTCTTTGATATAACCTATTAGGAATTTAAGCCAAATTAACTACACTAACAGTGGCACAGTACAGAGTAACTGTTAGAATCTTAAAGAACTTTATATCGGTTCATGGACCCTTGCAATCTTAAAGATATTTCACACACGGAAAGTCATGCTCAGACTCAGACGGAAAAGGATGACAGTAACCAAATCAACAACGAAAGTCATTCAAACTCTGATGACATAAATTTCAGAGACTGAAATCACTTTTGAAAAGCGAATTCATACCATTTCATTATTGCCAGATTTGAAATTGTGAAGCAGTTAAAAGGGGTTTCGAGTTTTAGAAAAAAGAATACAAATTATAAAAATAGTGGCTGGAGAAAGAAAAGATACCATGGTTTTTCATGATTCGGAGAAATGAAGACATAACAGTGGAAATTGGCTTGAGTTCCACCATAGCTTTCCCTCTTCTCTCTGCATTCACCATACTCCTCAAGGCATCGTTCAGGATCCTCCTTCCCATCTCTCTAAATTCTCTAACCAAACCTCCTATTTCTCTCACTAGGGTTTTCGAAATATAGTTAACTTTATGGCAAGGGCATATTCGACATTTCGCTTACGTCAAACTATGTAAATAGTTAAAATTCCACAGTCACCCAAAAAGGATAATGACGTGGAAATGAAGTGGTATGGGGTTTTAAGTGGAGGGGTTCATTTTGTGATTTTAGAATCTGAGTTTGGGTGTCAAGAACCCTAGAGAATCGTCTCCCTTTCCAACCACTTAGAAGTGTGCCTATTGTCCATCATTGTTGGATTTTACAGTTCGTCATAATGTCTGTATGTTGTATAGTCGTCTCTCCCACTTAATGATAAGCGTTCGCCGCTGTCCAACTGTATCGATAACAAAGTCAAAATAAGTGAAAAGTTCAAGCAAAGATTTTGCACAGACAGATCAACTGTGAAAATGACATTCAAAATGAATTTTGTCTTTGCTACCATTTCCTGCATTTTGATTTTTGCAAAAAATGGTTCTTTGAACATAAAATTCTATATAAATGGCATAATAATTGTTTCGACATCAATTTTATGTTCAAAAATGGTTAAGGAATAAATTAGAATGACTCTTGTCTTTGTTACCGATGTAGTTTCTGCACTTTGAGTTTTACAAAAAGATAGTTCCTTGGATATGAAATTCTATATAAATGACATAATAATTGTCTCGACATCACTTCTATATTAAAAAATTGTTAAGGAATAAATTAGACACTTTAAGATGAATGTCATTTTTCATAGTTAACGTGTCTCTCACTTATTTTGCTTTTGCTACCAATGCAGTTTCTGCACTTTGATATTTACAAAAGATGGTTTCTTAGACATGAAATTCTATATAAATGGCATAATAATTTTGTCGACATCACTTATGTTCAAAAATCGTTAAAGAATAAATTAGGCACTTCAAAATGAATGTCATTTTCATAATTGACCTGCTTGTACAAAACATTTGCCTGAATTCTCCACTTATCTTCTCTTTGCTACCAATGCAGTTTTTGCACTTTGATTTTTACAGAGAATGGTTCATTATACATGAAATTCTATATAAATGGCATAACCAAATAGTCCAACGACAACGAAACGGTGAAAACGCATCCCTTTTGATGCTTGTTCCTTCCAAAGGTTCAAACGACAACAAACACTTATCGATGGATGAAAGGAATACGTCAACGGCAATACTTAGACGAATGGTAAACTCTAACAACGCATGTAAGAGAAAAAACGATTATTTAGGTTCTCTCTAACCCAAACTCAAATTCTAATTTTGAAATCACAAAATCAACTCTCCACTTGATATCCTACCTCACTTCATTTCCACGTCATTTTTCATTTTCTAATTTATATTCCATGTGATTTTGCCACGTGACCTTTGTCAAAATATTCTCAATGTTTTCAAACTATCTTTATCCACCGAAAAACAAAACGCAAACACAAACTCTTTTCTCTCTCTCTATGTTGAATGCAATTGCGCAATTCGATTGGCGATGATGGAGGAGCTTCCGGCGTCGCTGTTGGTGGAAATTGTGAGTCGTTTAACGGACACTACCGATGTGGCGCGGTGCAGGGCGGTGTCCAAGGGTCTAAACGCGGCGTCATACGAGGTGCGGTGGCTGAACGTGGTCTGTTCCATGTCGCGCTACCTCAAGTCCCGTTCGCCGGAGACCAAGCACCTCGTCACTCCCTTCAAGACCGTTTTCTCTCACCTCGTATTCCGCTCCACCTCCACTCTTGACTCCGTCTCGCTGGGCGTCGATCGCGCCCTCGGTGGCGTCTCCTTCGACGACGTCGAGGATGAGTCCGACGATCTCTACCTTACCGACATGAACTTCATCAGAGAGTGGCTTCCATCCATTTCCCACGCTCTGAAATCTTTCTCCGTCTCCGATTTCTGGGTCCAGTCTTGTTGGCGCCGATCCGAAGCCTTGTCCCTCATCTCTTCCACCTGTTAGCTTCTTGATTCTCAATTTTTCTTTCTTCATACTTTCTTTCTCTTACAAGAATGCGGTTTCTTGCGCGTGTTTCGTATTCTTTCCGTCAGAATTGGTGTTTCAATTTGTGTTGAAGATTAACATTTGTTTAGATTACTCTGGATGAAATAATATTAAAAGAACCTAATGGTATGTTTGGAAGGTAGAATTGAAGAGAAAAACATAATATTTGAACTTTTGTTAGTTACATTTTTTTTCCTTTCATTTTCTCTCCAACCAAAGAAAATAGTTCATCAACGTTCTTTCCTCCCGTTAAACGTACCATCAATGTCGAAATTTGAGTAGAAGGGAAATATGATGGAAAGAAATTATTGAATTTTTATTTTAAAACACTTTCTCTTAAATCAACCAAAAAAACGTATTGTATTCATTTATATCTTCTTTCTGTCCATCCAAACATCCCATAAGAATATGAATCTAAGTTTTATTTGTCTCTCATGGAAATTTGCAATGTGTCTTATTCAGGCCATAATCTTGGGAAATTGGTCGTGAGGAATGCGTGGTTATCCGTGGATGGTTTGTGTTTGATGCCAACGTTGAGACATTTGACCCTTGAGTTTGTGAGACTGGATGATGAGGACTTAAGCAGGATCAATGCTTGTTTCCCTAATTTGACTCAACTCAGTCTTATTGGGGTTGGTGGACTTAAGGAGCCTAAGATTAATTTCTTACACCTTACCACTTGTCAATGGTCGGTCTCAAATGCTCCACTTTCTTTGATCATATGTGCACCTTGCCTTGTTGATTTTGATCTCAGATGCATCAAACCTAAGTTGGTTGTCCTTGAGGCCCCTTCCTTGTCCAATTTTAATCTCTCCCTCGAGAATACTGATGATCATATGTGCGTGAGTAGTTTTCTCCCCTCAGCGGCCATTTTGCCCCTCAGCGGTCCTCCCGTGAGCTCCTGAGTGCCGCTCAGCGATAAAAGTTGAAAACTGTTATTTTCATGCTTAAAATTGATACTAAAAGCAACCTTTATACTTAGAAACTAGCTTGAAATCATGCTTTTCTTCATATTTTCATAAATAAGAGAGCTGGACAGGTTTATGCTTGATTTCAGTGTTTTTGTGCAGGTTTTAAGGTGAATTTGGTGAAAGAAGTGAAGAAGGAGAGATATGGAATGAGAAAAGACATCAAAAAGTGCAAAAGGAGAAGCCGAAGTCACCGCTCAGCGGCAATTTACCGCTGAGCGGCATTCTGGAGTTCACGGGAGGACCGTTGAGGGGCAAAATGGCCGCTGAGGGGAAGAAACGTGACACGCACTTACCGCTGAGCGGTATTTTACCGCTGAGCGGCACTTTTATGGGCTTGGACCTAATTTTCTGTAATTTACGAATAATATATAAGCTTTAGGGTTTCCTAGGGTTAGGTATCTTTGGCTGGAACGAAGCAAACACTCTCTCTTCCACCCCTTTGAAGGAGGATCTTGGATGCTCAGGCTTCCTCTTCACCTTTCTAGGGTTTTATCTTTCATTCTTTCATTGTTATTCATCTACGTTCACCATGAATATGGTGAACTAAAATCTGTATGTTTGTTGGGGAATCAATGTAATCTTTTGAAGCTCTCATATATGGAATTTGTTTTTACATCTTTTATTTAAGATCTATGCTTTCTTTCATCATTAGTTAGGGTTTTTCCTCTTTGCTTAATGCTTGCATTGTTTAACTCATTCGATGCATGATTATTGGTTTTGTCGATACGGGCGCGTACGGGGAAGTCTAGATCCGGGGAATTTCTCCCAATATTATATTGGTTGTCGATAAGCTCCTGCACTTATGAACTGATCATTAGGAATGCTAGGAATTGTATGAACTCGTGATTAGGGAGAAGCCTTCTTGAAAGGTACTTTAGAGAGTGGCATTAACAATGATGATTTGAATGTTGAATTCCTAAAATATATGAGAGTGGATAAGATGAAATTGACCCCAACAACATATTCATACATATATTTCATTGAAAGTGTTTATCCTTTGCTTTTTGCCATTGATCAAAACTTCATGCATACATATTTAATTTTCGTCTTTTGCATATAAAATCCAAATATTTCGTCTTTAAGTCTTAGCTAATCAAACAACCACACAACTAAACTAGGCCGTGAGTCCTTTGGGAAGAACGATACTTGGTCTTACCAAGTTTATTACTTGAACGATTCGTTCACACTTGCCGATTGAAAAACAAGTTTGTGACATCATATTTTGGTGATCATAAATTTGTCCATCAAGTTTTTGGCGCCGTTGCCGGGGACTCGTGGTTTAACTGGTTAATTTGTGTGATTATTGATTATCTTTGACTTATTTTTTTATTTTATTTTAAATTTCGAATTTTTTTTGTATTATTTTATTTTCTCTTTATATTTTTCAGTTTGTATTTTATTTGATTTTATTTTTCTGTTTTCTGTTTTTCTGTTTTCTGTTTTTATTTTCTGAATCTTATATCTTCTCTTATATCTTTTTGTGCTAACCAAATCTTTTCTAGGGTTTTGTGTTCTTGTGTATGCAGGAGGCAATTCGAACTAGGAGCAAGAAAACAACAGAACCTCTGCTTGAAGGATTAGAAGACAGTAGACGGAGGAGAAGAATCCGAACATCTAGAGAACTTTTTGCTCCTCCGGAAACTCTGTTACAACCATCACCACAAGGTTCTGACAATAGCACAGAAAATATGGAGAATAACAATGTTAGAAGAACTCTTGCTGATTACACCAATATAGCTGGACCTCAGCACTTTAACAGCATAGCTAGACCTAGAGTCAATGCAGCTAACATGGAGGTCAAACCAGCACTGATCCAACTGGTGAAAAGTAACCAATTTAATGGGTTATCTCATGAAAGCCCATATGAGCACCTCACTACTTTCAATGAGATTTGCAACACAGTCAAGATTAATGGGGTGCCAGATGAAGCGATCAAACTTAGTTTGTTTCCTTTCTCATAAGGAGGCAATGCTAAGCTTTGGTTAAATTCTTTTCCAGAAGGAAGTTTCACAGAGTGGGAAGCAGTGGTAACCAAGTTTTTAAACAAGTACTTTCCACAATCAAAGGTAACAAAAGGCAAGCAAGAGATATCTTCATTTAAGCAGGGCATGGAAGAATCACTGGGGCATGCATGGGATAGATACAAAAGTCTGTTACGAAAAACTCCTATGCATGGTTTCAAAGAAGAAGAAGTAGTCCTAACTTTCCTTGGAGGTCTTGGTTCACGAACTAAGATGATGCTTCATGCCTCAGTAGGAGGAAACATTAAATGGAAAACTCCAGAGGAAGCAACTAAAATTATTGAAAATATGGCTACTAATGACAACGAATTCAACATTGAAACAGGAGATCTTAGTCAGAAGGAGTTGTTACAATCAAATGAGGCTTTGCTTATTCAAAATAGAATTATCTCTCAACAGCTTGAAGAGGTAACTATGAAACTTTCTCAAATACCACAGGAAATACAACAGGTCTCAATGGTTCAAGTGCAACAACAAAAATGGCAGATGCAATTTACTCCAGTTGAGAAAACAACAAAGCTTGAAGAGACTTTCCAAAGATTCTTGAAGACGAATGCGTCTTATTGTCATAATGTGGATGCTGCATTTAAAAATATGGAGGTTTATGTTGAGAGAATAGTTGATGAGATGAAATATGATAATCTCAGAAAGGAGTGTAAAACTGTTGTGACCAGAAGTGGTAGAGTGTTAGAGGAGAGACAACAAGAAAGAGAGGAGAAAGAAAATGAGAGTGAGAGTGAAAAAGAAACATGTGAGTGGAAAGAAAGAGTTGAGAGAGAGAAAAAGAAGAGAGAAGAAGAGGAGAGGAGAGAAAAAAGAGAGAGAGAAGAGAGAGAGGAGAGACAAAAAGAAAAAGAGTATGAAAAGCCACTTCCTTATCCAAAGAGTTATTCAAGGAAGGAGAAAGAAAAGCAGTTGGAAAGATTCATGGAATTGTTTAAGAAGTTGGAGATCACTATACCATTCTCTGAAGCATTGCAACAGATGCCAGCATATGCAAAGTTTTTGAAGGAACTCCTCACAAAGAAACACAAGTACATTGAGAAGGAAACTATCAATATACAGGGTAACTGTAGTGCAATCATACAGAAACTACCTCCTAAACTTAAAGATCCGGGAAGCTTCATTATTCCATGCACCATAGGAGATGTGAAAGTTGGAAGAGCATTGATTGATTTGCGAGCTAGCATTAATCTAATGCCGCTATCCATGTGCAAAACAATTCAGGGGTTGGAAATTAAACCAACCAGAATGGCTCTTCAATTGGCAGACAGGTCTCTTAAATATCCATATGGAGTGATTGAAGATGTTCTAGTGAAGGTTGACAAATTTGTATTCCCAGTGGATTTTATTGTGATGGAGATGGAAGGAAATAGTGATGTTCCTCTTATTCTTGGGAGACCTTTTATGAAGACTGCTAGAATTTTGATTGATGTAGAGAATGGGAAGCTTAAATTGAGAGTTGATGATGAAGAAGTCACTTTTGACGTGTCCAAGGCCATGACATATCCAAATGATGACAAGGCATGTTTTCAATTTGATGAACTTGATGAAGTTTGTATGGTGCAAGAAAGGATGGTGCGAAATATTTCTCCATTGGAAAAAACTCTCATTAATGCATGTGAAGATTTAGATAAAGAAGAAGAGAAATTGATTTATGAATGTTTGATGGACTTAGAAACATTGAAAAAGAGTCCAGAGGAAGATCCAATATTCGAAATAATTGATAAGGAAGAAGCAGTCAAAGCATAGACACCAGAATTAAAAAGATTACCGTCACATCTGAAATATGTTTTTCTAGAAGAAGATGGAACAAAGTCAGTCATCATCAATAGCTCTTTATCTCTACAAGAAGAAGAGCAATTGATAGAAATTCTGAAAGCTAACAAAGAAGCAATTGGGTGGTCAATATCAGATCTTAAAGGTATTAGCCCAACTTACTGCATGCACAAAATTTTTATGGAAGAAGATTATAAACCAAGTGCTCAACCACAGAGAAGATTAAATCCTGTTATGAAGGAGGTGGTCAGAAAAGAAGTGTTGAAACTGTTAGAAGCTGGTATCATCTATCCAATCTCTAACAATGAATGGGTGAGTCCAGTACAGGTGGTTACAAAGAAAGGTGGGATGACAGTAATTTATAATGATAAGAATGAACTTATTCCTACTCGGACAGTCACTGGTTGGCGTATGTGCATTGATTACAGGAAGCTGAATAAAGCTACTAGGAAAGATCATTTTCCTCTTCCTTTCATGGATCAGATGTTAGAAAGGTTATCAGGGCAGGCTTTCTATTGTTTTCTAGATGGATATTCTGGATACAACCAAATTGTGGTAGATCCAAAAGACCAGGAGAAGACGGCTTTTACTTGTCCTTTTGGTATCTTTGCATATAGAAAGATGCCTTTTGGATTATGTAATGCTCCAGCTACGTTTCAGAGGTGTATGCAGGCAATTTTTGTAGATCTCTTAGAAAAATGCATTGAGGTATTCATGGATGATTTCTCAGTTTTTGGAAATTCTTTCCAAAGATGTTTGGCTAATTTGAACACTGTCCTCAAAAGATGTGTTCAGACAAATCTTGTTCTTAATTGGGAGAAATGTCATTTCATGGTAACTGAAAGAATTGTATTGGGGCATAAAATCTCTGCTAAAGGAATTGAGGTAGACAAAGCTAAAGTAGAAGTCATTGAGAAACTACCTCCACCAACAAATGTAAAGGGGATTAGAAGTTTTCTTGGTCATGCTGGATTCTATAGAAGATTCATTAAAGATTTCTCAAAAATTGCTAAACCATTGAGTAATCTTTTGATGAAGGATGTTCCTTTTATGATGGATGAAGACTGTCTGAAAGCTTTTGACATATTGAAGAAGAAGTTAGTGTCAACTCCAGTAATTGTAGCGCCGGATTGGAATCAAAATTTTGAATTAATGTGTGATGCAAGTGATTATGCAATAGGAGTTGTCCTTGGCCAGCGGAAAGAACAAAAGTTTCATCCAATTTATTATGCTAGCAAGGTTCTGAACAATGCTCAATTGAATTATGCTACCACAGAGAAAGAATTTCTTGCCATTGTGTATGCTCTAGAGAAATTTAGACCTTATCTTATTGGGTCTAAGGTGATTGCTTATACAGATCATGCAGCTATCAAATATTTGTTGACAAAACCAGATTCTAAGCCACGTTTGATTAGGTGGGTACTACTATTGCAAGAATTTGATGTAGAAATCCGTGACAAGAAAGGAAGTGAGAACTTAATTGCTGATCATTTGTCACGGTTAGTCAACAATGAAGTCACTAGCAAGGAATCTGAAATCTGGGAATCTTTTTCAGATGAATCACTCATGTATATTCAGCAGAGGCCCTGGTTTGCTGATATGGCGAATTTCAAAGCTGCAACAGTCATGCCGGAAGACTTAACTTGGCAACAAAGAAAGAAATTTCTGCATGATGCTGATGAGTCAATATTTTCTCAATTTCACTTAGCTTATTGTACCGAATTTAATCAGGGAATTGTGCTTAAATGTCCAGTATTTTCCCATTTTTCTTAATTGTGCTTAATTTGATCAAAAATTCTTATTTTAATTAATTTGAATTATCTGAGACTAATTATTTGCATTATTAATTGTAGGGAAATTATTGGATAATATTTGGGACATTTGGAGGTGAAAAGAAAATGCCACATCAATTATAATTTAAGTTAAAATGATTGAGGAGGTGTGGATTTAGTTTTTGGAGGTGCATGCGGTAATTTATTCTTGAAGAAAGAGAGTAGCTGATTTTGTTTTGGACTTGGAGAGCTGGAAGGGTTACATCCACAATGAGTGTCCAGCATTGAAGTGAAAGGATTGTCCAGGTGGCTTGGAAAGAAAGAGAGCATGCGGTGGCCCATGAGAATGTTCCATCAAAAGGGGGTGGTGCATGAAGAAGGAAGTCCAGCACACGTCCACGCTCATTTTCTCGGTCCATCACAACAGCTTCATGCGGAGAATGGGAAGCAGCAAGGGTGCACATCCAGCTTTCAATTGGAGAAGCACGCACACATTGCGGTGCATCCAGCAGCTTGGAAGTGGCGTGATGGGCTGATTCATCCAGCGTTGGGAAGAATTGGCAACGTGCAGCAAAGCAAGGCTGGCAGCAGCGGGCCCATCCAGCAAATTGAAGTCCAGAAGCGGTCCGGCAAGAGAGGTGCACGGATTGAATTTTGGGTGTACACATCAACGAGGCCCACAAGCAGCTCATCCATTCTTCACGCTCCAGCTTCAACAATGGTCCAACAGGGGTGTGTCCAGCATTGTCCAGCAGCAGAGGCAGGAGAAGACCTTCACGCTGAGAATGGAAGCATAGGGGGTGTATCCAGCAAGGGCTTCACGGGAAGAAGCCTTGAAGCAGTAGAAACGTGAATGAGGAACACATCCGGGAGGTGCACAAGTGGAAGTGAAGCCCACGGCTGCACGTTACGCTCCAACTTCAACAATGGCATCCAACAGCTTGGTTGCAGGTCCACGTCCAACAAGCATCACGGTCCAGCAACTCCTATCCAGCAAGCTTGGAGAGATTTTGAATTGGAGGGTTTTCACGCGGAGAATGGGAGGCACAGGGGGTGTCCAAAGAAGAATCATTTTCTTCACGTGGACAACAGCAAAGCTTGGACGATCACACGGTTGGAAGCATTGGAGGATTCATTATTAGGCTCTAAAGAAAGGAGGGCTGCCACGTCTTTGAAGGGGGTGTAGCAAGAATTAATTGGGGAGCATTCATCAAAGAGGGCTGGTTCATTAGGGCTGCTGCACGTGGAATTTTGGGGGTTTTTCATCTTTCATTTCATGGAAGCACACAGCTGAGGTGTGTCTCTGCCTAGGGCTGGATAGAGGATGGTCCAGCCGCCACCTAAGTTGGAGGATTTTTTTTAGTTTAAAAAGAAGAACACTGAGTCACGGAGGCTGGAAAATTGCAGCACATGGAGGGTTACGGCTAGAGGATTCATTCACTTTTGGTAGGAGTAGCATGCTGTTACGGAACACTGTTTGGAAGCTGGAAGGTAGTCACGGCTTGCTGGAGGCTCTCATTTTCTTTCTCTTCCAGTAGCTCTTGGGTTTTAATTTTAATTTTGGAAAAAGAAAGAAGTGGTGTTCACGATGTTCGAGATTGAATGAAGAAACGGAGTGTGGTCCGTGATGTGCAGCAAGGAAGAGGTGTTCGGTTTTTACTCTTTCACGCTTGAGTCAAATTTTATTTTCATATCTTATATATTAAAGTGGATTTAGGTTGAAGCAGCTAGCTCATTTCATTCTCATCTTCTTCACTTTCACGTTTGAATTCAATAAGTATAAATTATATTTTATATATGCATTCAAGAAGCAGCATGTTTATTTAAATCACTTTATTGCTTACGTATTTTAATTCATTGATTTTCGTGATGAAATGCATTTAATGTTAAGCTAAAAGTTCACATTCAATTGGTGCATGAAAACGTGCATTGAATTTTCATTCTTGCTGCACGTGAATTAATGCTTTGCAATTGATGGTTTATGGATGTCCTTTTCTTTAACAATTTATTTCACTGCTTCAATTGCTTTAGCTGGAATGTGGGTATATTTAAATGCCGCTAGGTTTTTTATCTTTTTTATTTTTTTTTCTTTATTTAATTTTAATACTCACTTTAATGTTGTCAATTATATTCGGTTGTATTTAAGTTTCATTTTTAATTTAGTTCATTTTGAATCACAAAAACACTTTCAAAATCCCCCACTACGTGTTGACCTGAGACTGAACCACAATTGGTCCTTGAGAGACGACCTAGGAGTCACTTCCTAGTACTATACTGCATTCTTTTATGCACAACTTTTGTGAGAGGTGCGACCCTCTCATCAGATGCCAAGCAGTTTGTTTGGGATGATCCTTATTTGTTCAAAATTGGAGCAGATAATCTTCTAAGGAGATGTGTTACAAATGAAGAAGCAGAAGGAATTCTCTGGCATTGTCATGATTCACCTTATGGAGGACATTTTAATGGAGAAAGAACAGCAGCAAAAGTCCTTCAATCTGGGTTTTATTGGCCAACTTTATTTAAAGATGCCCATAATCATGCTAGAAATTGTGATAAATGTCAAAGAGCAGGGACAATCACTAAACGTCATGAGATGCCTTTACAGGGTATTTTAGAGGTTGAGATTTTTGATTGTTGGGGAATTGATTTTGTTGGACCGTTCCCTCCATCTTTCAACAATGAATATATTCTGGTAGCAGTGGATTATGTGAGTAAATGGGTGGAAGCATTAGCTTGTCCTAAAAATGATGCTAGCACGGTAATTAAATTCCTGAAGAGGCAGATATTCTCACGCTTTGGCACTCCAAGAGTGTTGATCAGTGATGGAGGCTCTCATTTTTGCAATTATCAGCTAGAGAAAGTACTCAAACACTATGGAGTAAAACATAAGGTAGCTGCACCTTATCATCCACAAACCAATGGACAAGCTGAGGTGTCTAACAGGGAAATAAAAAGGATCCTGGAAAAAACAGTGACTTCATCAAGAAAGGATTGGTCTCTCAAATTGGATGATGCTCTTTGGGCTTATAGGACAACAATGAAGACGTCTATGGGATTGTCACCGTTTCAATTAGTCTATGGGAAAGCATGCCATTTGCCAGTAGAATTGGAGCATAAAGCATTATGGGCTTTAAAATTTTTGAATTTTGATCCTTATGAAACTCAATGCACACGCAGAAGGCAGATTTTGGAACTTGAAGAAATGCGATTACATGCATATGATTCATCAAAGGCGTACAAAGACAAGATTAAATTTTATCATGACAGGAAGTTGGTGAATAGAGTTTTCAATCCAGGACAACAGGTATTATTGTTTAATTCAAGATTGAAGATATTTCCTGGGAAGCTAAAGTCAAAATGGTCAGGACCATATGTGATAAAAGAAGTGCATCCGCATGGAGCAATTGAAATATTTAATCCAGCTGCTGATGATCCACAGAGAAGTTGGGTGGTGAATGGTCAACGTCTCAAACCCTATCTAGGGGGAGAGGTGCAACAATTTTCCACAATGATGTTGTTGGTTGATCCTTGAAAGTCTGGGTCAGGCTCATGACGTTAAACAAGTGCTTACTGGGAGTCAACCCAGTATTTTGTAAGTATTTTTTGTTTTTAGATTAGGGATTGATGTACTCTATTGAACACCTGGTTTGTTGTGATGGTTTGCTCTTAACTGTGATTGTGTGATAAGTAATGCTGAATGATGCTTGTGATTAAATTGATGTTGAGATGATGTGCACATTAAAATGCTTATACAGGTGATTCACAAGCTTTGTGAACAAATGCAGGATATCATGATTGTGATTGTGAAATTAAGCAGGATGTGTATGTCAAATGTGAATGAGCTTATATGTGAGGTTTTGAGCTCCAGAGTTGTTATTGTTGAATGCTATTACTTTGAAAGCATGAATGATTTTGCCCAGGTTTTCTATGATTGAATCAATTGCTTGTTTTGCATCATATGATCAAGGCCGTTTGTTGGAAACCTTTTTATTGGCCAAATTCGTAAAATTAGCCCACTAAAAGAGAACACTTTGTGTTCTAACCTTTGAACCCTTAGCCTTGAGCATACAATGAAAACCCTTGATTGAAAATCTTTACCTTGAGTTAAGTAGAAGATCTTGTGTGATATTGTTAAATGTTCAAGTTTGGGGTTGTTGGGAAAACATGAAAAAGGAAAAGCATTGAGCTAAGAGCTAAAAAGTAAGAATATGCAAAGAAAAAGAAAAGAAAAGAAAAAGAAGCAAAGCTCAATGCAAAGGCAAAAGAAAGTTGGGAATGAATAAGATGATTGTGTTGTTATGATTCTCTTAACTCAAGGATTTTGTGATCCAGAAAAACCAATTTTCTTGTTAGCCCAGCCACATTATAAGCCATTGAAAAGTCCTTGTGATGATGCATGCTTGTGAATGTTTTTGATTGTGGTAAAATGAAAGGCAAAGTTGATTCATGTGACATTGTGATAGTAGAGTGAATGAGTGATTACCTCTTATACACTTGTGTGTGAGTGAAACACTTTACCTAGTGAGGAAATATTCCATAAGCACATGAACATCCATGCTTAATTAATTGATCATTCATGAAAAATAGCATTTGTTGGAATTTAAATGACTTTGTGAACACTAAAGCATGTGCACATCTTGATTTAACTCTTGGTCATAAGTTTGATTGAAGTTGCTACTTATCTTGAAAAGAGGAATTTTGAATGAAGTGAGCCATCATATGAATTGGTAGAAGATTGAGTTACATCTTGTTTGCTTGAGGACAAGCAAAGTTCTAAGTTTGGGGTTGTGATAACAGTTGAAAAACTGTTATTTTCATGCTTAAAATTGATACTAAAAGCAACCTTTATACTTAGAAACTAGCTTGAAATCATGCTTTTCTTCATATTTTCATAAATAAGAGAGCTGGACAGGTTTATGCTTGATTTCAGTGTTTTTGTGCAGGTTTTAAGGTGAATTTGGACAAATTTACCGTTGAGCGGTGATGGACAAATTATTCTCTGCCACAATTCTGTCTCAAGACATGTTAACATTATTAAAATCAACAAAGACAAAGTTTGCTATCATAGTTAAGTTAAGGTCTTGGTTGAAACTCGAAAGACTGCTATAAGTTTCAGTTTTTGGTACGAGGCTTAGTTAGAATTATAACCTATTTGCTTTTACATTGTGTTTCTGCTGAACTGGAACGGGGAAGCCTCCTGCCGCCACAGTCCTGAAACACTCTTTTTCCTGCTGTTGATGCGCTCCTTCCCTCGCCTTTGTGCTCCTCCTCCGGTTGTCGGTGTCAGTGAAATGGGGGGTGGACCTACAATGAAAACTCCGACGCTCAAGTCAGAATGGGTTTTTTCCCGTCTATCATTCTTATCAGAATAGATGCATACCTTCTCTTATTTATCTGATTTTAGGGAATATTCCCTCATCCTGCATAGTCCACTCAGAAGGTAATGAAATGATGGTGTTTAGTAATGGCTGGCGCACTAGAGGTGGAGGGACCCACCACTCGTAGCTGCTACCCCTTTAGGTGAACGGGAGACCCCTCCACTTTCTCCTTCAATTATTTGCCAATCACTCATGGGAGGATTCGATCTTCATAGTTGTTTATCGAGGCTGATCGGTGAAGATTTGTCGAGACCGAGCGGAAGGCTTGTCGAGACCGACCGCGTAAGGCCCTGTCGAGACCGAGCGGAGAGAACTCTGTCGACCGACCACGGAGGACGACCGACCGCGGAGAGCTTTGTCGAGACCCAAGCTTTGTCGAGACCCACAGTAGACTGACCACGGAGGACGACCGACCGCACATTGACCATTCACCACCCAACTTCTCTGTGGATCATCAGCAGCTGGATTAAATATTTCAATTGCTCCATGCAGATGCACTTCTTTTATCACAAATGGTCCTGACCATTTTGACTTCAGCTTCCCAGGAAATATCTTCAATCTTGAATTGAACAATAGTACCTGTTGTCCTGGATTGAAAACTCTATTCACCAACTTCCTGTCATGATAAAATTTAATCTTGTCTTTGTAAGCCTTGGATGAATCATATGCATGTAATCGCATTTCTTCAAGCTCCAAAATCTGCCTTCTGCGTGTGCATTGAGTTTAATAAGGATCAAAATTCAAGAATTTCAAAGCCCATAATGCTCTATGCTCCAATTCTACTGGCAAATGGCATGCTTTCCCATAGACTAATTGAAATGGTGATAATCCCATAGACGTCTTCATTGCTGTCCTATAAGCCCAAAGAGCATCATCCAATTTGAGAGACCAATCCTTTCTTGATGAAGTCACTGTTTTTTCCAGGATCCTTTTTATCTCCCTGTTAGACACCTCAGCTTGTCCATTGGTTTGTGGATGATAGGGTGCAGCTACCTTATGTTTTACTCCATAGTGTTTGAGTACTTTCTCTAGCTAATAATTGCAAAAATGTGATCCTCCATCACTAATCAACACTCTTGGAGTGCCAAAACGTGAGAATATCTGCCTTTTCAGGAATTTAATTACCGTGCTAGCATCATTTTTAGGACAAGCTAATGCTTCCACCCATTTACTCACATAATCCACTGCTACCAGGATATATTCATTGTTGAAAGATGGAGGGAAGGGTCCAACAAAGTCAATACCCCAACAATCAAAAACCTCAACCTCTAAAATACCTTGTAAAGGCATCTCATGACGTTTAGTGATTGTCCCTGCTCTTTGACATTTATCACAATTTCTAGCATGATTATGGGCATCTTTAAATAAAGTTGGCCAATAAAACCCACAAATCAATGAGAACTCCCCTTTTCATAACAAAGATAGCAGTCACCAAACTAGGTGCCATCAGAGACCCAAGTATCCTTGATTCCTTCTTTCCATATTCCCCATCTCCATCTCACTCTTGGGAATTTGCTTCTGCATGAAGAGATCAGGCCGCCAGCAACATATGAATCAACATCACGATGGATAAGAAGAGAAACATCACACAACTGGGTGCTTTTATCCAAAACTGAAGAAATAAATGCAAGAGTACCCTCCACTTCATGGACCACTAGATGTGCAATAAGTTGTTTTATCATCTTCATACCAATCCCATCTGCCAAACCTCCCCGTCTAAATGAATTCTCCATCACATGCCAGGCTCCAGGACCTAAACTAAGACATGTTATGTTCGGAAAACAACCCAACAAAGTATCAATCCCAAACACTGCTGCATCAAACTGTTTTCTTCTTCCTACCAAATCCAAGGTAAGTCTCTTCACCGTGCTGCAGTGACGAAACATAGTAAACAAAAAACCAAGAGAGAGGCATTCTACACTGAGCTGAAGGCATTGTATATTAGCACAATTTTTCAACCTGAGCTCATCAGTATTCTCGAGGGAGAGATTAAAATTGGACAAGGAAGGGGCCTCAAGGACAACCAACTTAGGTTTGATGCATCTGAGATCAAAATCAACAAGGCAAGGTGCACATATGATCAAAGAAAGTGGAGCATTTGAGACCGACCATTGACAAGTGGTAAGGTGTAAGAAATTAATCTTAGGCTCCTTAAGTCCACCAACCCCAATAAGACTGAGTTGAGTCAAATTAGGGAAACAAGCATTGATCCTGCTTAAGTCCTCATCATCCAGTCTCACAAACTCAAGGGTCAAATGTCTCAACGTTGGCATCAAACACAAACCATCCACGGATAACCACGCATTCCTCACGACCAATTTCCCAAGATTATGGCCTGAATAAGACACATTGCAAATTTCCATGAGAGACAAATAAAACTTAGATTCATATTCTTATGGGATGTTTGGATGGACAGAAAGAAGATATAAATGAATACAATACGTTTTTTTGGTTGATTTAAGAGAAAGTGTTTTAAAATAAAAATTCAATAATTTCTTTCCATCATATTTCCCTTCTACTCAAATTTCGACATTGATGGTACGTTTAACGGGAGGAAAGAACGTTGATGAACTATTTTCTTTGGTTGGAGAGAAAATGAAAGGAAAAAAAATGTAACTAACAAAAGTTCAAATATTACGTTTTTCTCTTCAATTCTACCTTCCAAACATACCATTAGGTTCTTTTAATATTATTTCATCCAGAGTAATCTAAACAAATGTTAATCTTCAACACAAATTGAAACACCAATTCTGACGGAAAGAATACGAAACACGCGCAAGAAACCGCATTCTTGTAAGAGAAAGAAAGTATGAAGAAAGAAAAATTGAGAATCAAGAAGCTAACAGGTGGAAGAGATGAGGGACAAGGCTTCGGATCGGCGCCAACAAGACTGGACCCAGAAATCGGAGACGAAGAAAGATTTCAGAGCGTGGGAAATGGATGGAAGCCACTCTCTGATGAAGTTCATGTCGGTAAGGTAGAGATCGTCGGACTCATCCTCGACGTCGTCGAAGGAGACGCCACCGAGGGCGCGATCGACGCCCAGCGAGACGGAGTCAAGAGTGGAGGTGGAGCGGAATACAAGGTGAGAGAAAACGGTCTTGAAGGGAGTGACGAGGTGCTTGGTCTCCGGCGAACGGGACTTGAGGTAGCGCGACATGGAACAGACCACGTTCAGCCACCGCACCTCGTATGACGCCGCGTTTAGACCCTTGGACACCGCCCTGCACCGCGCCACATCGGTAGTGTCCGTTAAACGACTCACAATTTCCACCAACAGCGACGCCGGAAGCTCCTCCATCATCGCCAATCGAATTGCGCAATTGCATTCAACATAGAGAGAGAGAAAAGAGTTTGTGTTTGCGTTTTGTTTTTCGGTGGATAAAGATAGTTTGAAAACATTGAGAATATTTTGACAAAGGTCACGTGGCAAAATCACATGGAATATAAATTAGAAAATGAAAAATGATGTGGAAATGAAGTGGAAATGAAGTGAGGTAGGATATCAAGTGGAGAGTTGATTTTGTGATTTCAAAATTAGAATTTGAGTTTGGGTTAGAGAGAACCTAAATAATCGTTTTTTCTCTTACATGCGTTGTTAGAGTTTACCATTCGTCTAAGTATTGCCGTTGACGTATTCCTTTCATCCATCGATAAGTGTTTGTTGTCGTTTGAACCTTTGGAAGGAACAAGCATCAAAAGGGATGCGTTTTCACCGTTTCGTTGTCGTTGGACTATTTGGTTATGCCATTTATATAGAATTTCATGTATAATGAACCATTCTCTGTAAAAATCAAAGTGCAAAAACTGCATTGGTAGCAAAGAGAAGATAAGTGGAGAATTCAGGCAAATGTTTTGTACAAGCAGGTCAATTATGAAAATGACATTCATTTTGAAGTGCCTAATTTATTCTTTAACGATTTTTGAACATAAAAGTGATGTCGACAAAATTATTATGCCATTTATATAGAATTTCATGTCTAAGAAACCATCTTTTGTAAATATCAAAGTGCAGAAACTGCATTGGTAGCAAAAGCAAAATAAGTGAGAGACACGTCAACTATGAAAAATGACATTCATCTTAAAGTGTCTAATTTATTCCTTAACAATTTTTTAATATAGAAGTGATGTCGAGACAATTATTATGTCATTTATATAGAATTTCATATCCAAGGAACTATCTTTTTGTAAAACTCAAAGTGCAGAAACTACATCGGTAACAAAGACAAGAGTCATTCTAATTTATTCCTTAACCATTTTTGAACATAAAATTGATGTCGAAACAATTATTATGCCATTTATATAGAATTTTATGTTCAAAGAACCATTTTTTGCAAAAATCAAAATGCAGGAAATGGTAGCAAAGACAAAATTCATTTTGAATGTCATTTTCATAGTTGATCTGTCTGTGCAAAATCTTTGCTTGAACTTTTCACTTATTTTGACTTTGTTATCGATACAGTTGGATAGCGGCGAACGCTTATCATTAAGTGGGAGAGACGACTATACAACATACAGACGTTATGACGAACTGTAAAATCCAACAATGATGGACAATAGGCACACTTCTAAGTGGTTGGAAAGGGAGACGATTCTCTAGGGTTCTTGACACCCAAACTCAGATTCTAAAATCACAAAATGAACCCCTCCACTTAAAACCCCATACCACTTCATTTCCACGTCATTATCCTTTTTGGGTGACTGTGGAATTTTAACTATTTACATAGTTTGACGTAAGCGAAATGTCGAATATGCCCTTGCCATAAAGTTCACTATATTTCGAAAACCCTAGTGAGAGAAATAGGAGGTTTGGTTAGAGAATTTAGAGAGATGGGAAGGAGGATCCTGAACGATGCCTTGAGGAGTATGGTGAATGCAGAGAGAAGAGGGAAAGCTATGGTGGAACTCAAGCCAATTTCCACTGTTATGTCTTCATTTCTCCGAATCATGAAAAACCATGGTATCTTTTCTTTCTCCAGCCACTATTTTTATAATTTGTATTCTTTTTTCTAAAACTCGAAACCCCTTTTAACTGCTTCACAATTTCAAATCTGGCAATAATGAAATGGTATGAATTCGCTTTTCAAAAGTGATTTCAGTCTCTGAAATTTATGTCATCAGAGTTTGAATGACTTTCGTTGTTGATTTGGTTACTGTCATCCTTTTCCGTCTGAGTCTGAGCATGACTTTCCGTGTGTGAAATATCTTTAAGATTGCAAGGGTCCATGAACCGATATAAAGTTCTTTAAGATTCTAACAGTTACTCTGTACTGTGCCACTGTTAGTGTAGTTAATTTGGCTTAAATTCCTAATAGGTTATATCAAAGACTTTCAAGTCTATGATCCGCATAGAGTGGGGAGGATAACGGTTGAACTACAAGGTAGGATTAACGATTGCAAGGCTCTTACATACCGAAAAGATATGAAGGCAAGGGATCTTGAAGCCTACAGATTGCAGACTTTTCCTACTCATCAGGTTGGTTTATGTTAATGATTCGTTTTCGTGTCACAGCTTCCGACTGCTTTTTTGTCTGATTGTGGTTGTTATAATTTGTGTTTTAAGAATGATATGTCAATGGAAATCAAAGGAAAAAGATAATTATGCCTTTCTATTGCTGTGTGCAGTGGGGTTATGTTGTGATTACTACTCCTGACGGTGTTTTGGATCATGAAGAAGCCATTAAGAAGAATGTAGGCGGCCAGGTTCTTGGTTACTTTCACTGAAATGATCGTTGCCATGCTATTTTGGCTGTGTATCACGTTCAGTTATGTTTCCAGATAAACATTCAAAGATTTTTTTTTTCCTGTATGAATGTTATAAGATAGCAGCTCATGCATGGAGAGTATGATGAATTGCATTCGATGCTTTGTGGAAATTAGTCCTGTTTTGGTTAAATGGTATTTTAAACATGAAGGAATGTTATGCCTCCTATTTCTTAATGTACTTCAAGTTCCAAGTCATGTAGTCCAGGGTTAATTCTATCATTCTACGCAGTGGTTTCCTTTTTCTCAAGAATTGCAGTTTTGGATAAGAAGATATTTCATGTAAACGATGACAACGTTTTAATTAATCTCCATCCCTGTTTCTCAGTAGTCATTTATGATATGCTTAACAAATTCAAGCCCAATTATTTTGCTACATTTTTCAGCTCGTCAGTAAACTACGAATGTTGAAATAGACGTGTACAAATGCATTTGCCATCCAATTTAGGGTGAAATAAGAAATACCTCTGCTAGTGAAAATTTCAGCTCCAGATTTCTAAGTATTACCTTGTTCTAATATTTCATGGAAGACAGTGAACATCGGCATCATTCATATTACTAGTTAGATATGAAAATTTCAAAATAGTAAGTTTATTGATATTTTAATTTTAGATGTGTGCAGAAACATTTGTGATATGTGTGGCAGTTCATTTGTAAAGTATGTAAATTTTCAATTGTAACGTTCGATCTTTGCGTAGCAGTTGTAAATTCCTTCTATCCTTGCCCTTACATTGTTACGTATATAATAACATTATTAATTTTTTATCTACGAAAATTAGTGATAGGTTGTTGGTTATGTGTAGCTTTGAACAACTCAATTTAATTTCTGAAGAAAGTCACTGTATAGAGGTTTCAAAATTATATTCGGTAGATGTTTTTAGCTATTTTGTGTATTAGTGTTTCATCTTATAATCTTGAGAAATTCAATGGTTAGTTTTTCTTGTGAGATTGAAGTGTCCTCGATGTTGTTTTTGGACTAATTTAGGTATCCACCTTATTTCTGCGATACCAAACTTGACGTTCCATTGTAGGCCAAGAATCACACATTTTATTTTATTAATAGTAAACAGCAACACTCGGTGATTCACATTACAGTCAAATAACCCCACAGTTTGAGGCAAATCAATTTTAACCATCCACAGGAAAAGCAGAATGAAAAACCAAAAACACAGTACATTAAGTTCACTTGGATCACAGCACGAAACATTCGGAAATGGTGTTTATTGAGCACGAAACATTTGGGAATGGTGTTCATTCAGCACGCCTGCAAATAGTGAAGCCATCACCAATTGAAACAACAGAAATTTCAACACGAGAATCATCTGCAATTGCTTTGTTGAAAGCTACAACAGCCTGCCTGTATTTTCTTTTGGGTATTGGAACATCCTCTTCAGGCCAGGCAACAGTTCCACCCCAGAGGGTATTATCATAGATTATTAACCCACCAATCTTCACCAGTTTAAGAAGCCGCTCGTGGTAATTCCAGTAGTTATCTTTATCAGCATCAACGAAGGCAAAGTCAAAACTATCCTTATTTGAATCCTGTAACAGAAGAAACAGAACCCAAATATCAAACAAAAACTAACTATAAAGTAAAAGGAGTTAGATCCTCTTACGTACAAGGGAGAAAGAAACAAAAGAAAAAACAAAAACTAGGGTCTTAATTTATTATAGACAATTTTCTGTCTCGTAATATGACATTGTTATGTCAGTAACATGACAGCAACACAGAATCATACTCACGTCTTCTAATAGTTTATCAAGAACAGGTAGAGCTGGAGACTGAATGAAGTCGATCTTGTGCTCTACACCAGCCTTTTTAATGAATGGTAGTCCTATCTCATAAGCTTCTCTATCTGGATCCAGGGCTATAATCTACACCACACAGACAATGGAGTTGGTGACATAAAACAGACATATTAAACGTACCAAATAACAAAGAAAAGTGCAAACCTTTCCATCGTCTGGAATGGTTAGTGCAGTGAGGAGAAGAGAGTATCCTGTAAAAACTCCCACTTCAATGGTCTTTTTAGCATTCAACAGCTTCAAGAGCAAGGCCATTAGCTGACCCGCATCAGGATCAGCGCCCATAAATCCCCTGCATAGTGAAAATGGTATAACACAAACAGTTTCCTGATGTTGGATATGGTAACTAAATTAAAGAAACAAAGCCCTTTAATGTTTACTAGTTGAGCACAGACACTGCTAACACAAATATTCAGATGAATGAAAATCTCTAGGTGGATTCTGAGAATGGGGACCACGATCAACACAATAACCACACCACAAATTCATTAAAACGATGTAGAAGCTAAAAACAAGAAACATAAAAGAAGCAAATCTACAAGATGCAATGTAAAAGCAAATAGGTTATAATTCTAACTAAGCCTCGTACCAAAAACTGAAACTTATAGCAGTCTTTCGAGTTTCAACCAAGACCTTAACTTAACTATGATAGCAAACTTTGTCTTTGTTGATTTTAATAATGTTAACATGTCTTGAGACAGAATTGTGGCAGAGAATAATTACCAAGGGTGTGTTGCGGTGACATTCCTTAGCTCTTTGAGAGTCTCGGCTTCTCGAGGGTAAACACAAGTCTCCAGTATATACTACCACAACATTGTTGGATTGAATAATTTATGAAAATGAAACCAAGGAAAAAGTATTGTTTGAACGACAAACCTACCTTGGTCAACTTCTCACTCTGCAGTATTATTGGATTAGAGGACATTGCTCTATGCTCTGCTAGGCCTCTGTTTCTCTTTGTTTTTTTGTGTTGGACATACAATGTGTCCCTCGTTTCGGCCATTATAAAAGAAGTGAAGCGGAGGTTGCACGTTGCAACCCCCACTCCTTCATCTGTTCAACAAACAATCAAGGGGGAGTGAATATGTCTTGTATGATTCCAAACACCTTTTTCCTTTTATGTGGGTATTTTGAAGTTCTAAATTTTACCAAATTTTTCAATAACTAAACTTTCTTAAAAAGTTAAAATTGCTGTCACCTTCAGGTTTATTTCATGTTTCTTCTTCGAGGGAAGCCAGTACCCGATTAAGGTACCAATTACATTACAAAATTTTGTTTTAGCCGATGATGTCATTAGAGGATGGAAAGTACTGTATACACCTTTTTTTATAACAAGGTTTAATCATTCACTAAGTCCCTATTTTCGCATGGAATCTCAATTTCGTCCCTTTCTTTCTGAAAATATCAATTGGGTCCCAATTTTATGAAAATTGCAACAAATCGATCCTTTCCGTTAAATTGGCTGGACGGCGTTAAAAAAATTGATGAGTGGATGCTGTGATGACGAACGAACGCTCGTCCACCAGCGAACGAACGCTCGTGGACCTCTTACTGCTGGACGACCGTTCGTTCCACACTGGACGACCGTTCGTTCGGTGGTCGACGAGCGTTCGTTCGCTGGTGGACGAGCGTTCGTTCGCTGGTGAACGAGCGTTCGTTCGCTGGTGGACGAGCGTTCGTTCGTCATCTCAGCATCCACTCAAAAAATTTTTTAACGCCGTTTGACACTATTTAACGGAAAGGATCGATTTGTTGCAATTTTCATAAAATTGGGACCCAATTGATATTTTCAGAAAGAAAGGGACGAAATTGAGATTCCATGCAAAAATAGGGACTTAGTGAATGATTAAACCTTATAACAATGATGTGAGAAGTTACTCATCCTTATGCATGTCACTGTTATCACAATAACCACCAGAGGTCGTTGTTCTCCTTCCCTTTCGCAGTCATTGGACGACGCCAAGACTAACACCATGGCAGCAATAAACAACCACCTTTTCATTTATGAACTCTAATATGTTAATAACTTTTTATAATTTTTTGAAATATGTTATTACCTTATATGTTATTGTTTGAATTTATTTTAAAAAAATATTTCAAACAGATTAATCACGATGTAAGAATTGTAAAAAGATATCAAAAAAATTATTAAAAAAATATTTTCCTTCATTTCTTTAACAAAGTTATTAAAAGAAATTGTTAAAAATATATTTTCCTTCATTTATTTAACTCTTGATTGTGGTAGCTTTTGTTTATTTTTCTTAAAGAATACGTGACTGTGAGACCCTAAATAATTAACGCACCCAATCCCACACTCTGATCATCATTGAATGCACCGTGCCACGTCAAAACGCACTCACACCCACTCTGCATGAAACTGCCAAGTGTCACGGCTGGATCATTCGAAAAACGTTAGTGGAAGACAAGTGGCATGTGGAGAATGGGCGTTCGTCCTGCGTGGGAAGGGAAAATGATTTTCTGAAAAACCCTTCTCCACTCTTCTGCATGTTTCATCTTCTTCCCCGAATTTCTGATTTCAAATTCTCCAACTTCTCTCTAAAACTTCTTCATCTTCTCTCTAAGATAACTCACCATCATCTCTTCCGATCTCATTTCAGACACCGTAGGAACCTTCTCTGCACTGTGAGCATTATTCTGAACCGAACAAAACTGAGAACTGAACTGGTAAGTTCTCGTCTCTGCACCTTCATCTATTTTAGTTCATGCGAACCAATTTCTGGTTGCATGCATGAGTTATAGGTCTGAACCTTATGTCATTTTGGTTTATTAGATTTAGTGAGAATCTTGGAGTGACTCGTTGGGTAGAAAGCCGTGAGAGCACTAGAGAAACCATAAGCATTTGGGAGTTCACTGCTAGACCAGGTAAGGGAAGTTTTAGTAATTTAATTTAATACTGGTTTGATGTCTATGACAGTAATGAAGTATGCTGGTTGTTTAAAATGTATGAAATATATGAATTTTGAGTGTGCCTGAATAAGCATGGTTGCCCTGGATGGATATTATGAATGTTGTTTGAACCGTATGCAGAGAATGAGATGTATGAATTGGACTATGATTGAATTTCTGTATGATTCGGAATGAAAATGCTTGGAACTGGATGTTGATGATGATATGTTTGAAACTGGAAAATGGAAAATTCTGTATTGATGAAATGATAATATGAATTCTGTAATGTATGATATTGATGTTGGAGATAAATTCTAAGTTATGGATCTTATGAAAACTGTGAAATTATCGTGTTTGAAAACTCTGGAAATTTTTATCTTCTCTGATTGATCATGTACGCTCGTTATCGAACGGTCTTATACCGTTCGGTTTCTCTGGAAAATCACTTAGAATAAGGGTTCTTTCATTTGGAAAGGACTCTGATTAAGAACGAGCGTTATTGGTGTCAAGAGTTAGGTGTGAGCGTTCGGCTTAGCCTAGATTGTACCATGATTGAAAATAAATTGAAGTATAGTTAGGACGCTCGGTTTTGTTTACCAGCGTTCGTCATAATCAGCGCTTAGTATTAGACTGAGCGTTCGCCCAAAGGAACTCTCAGTCTTAGATTGAGCGTTCGTCCTAGTTAGCGTTCGGTCTGATACCGAACGTTCGTTCAGATGAGCGTTCGTTCTATTTGGTGCTCGGTCATTGACCTAGCGTTCGTCCTAATGAGGGTTCAGTTTCTACTGAACGCTCGTCCTTATCATTGCTCGTGAGCGAACTTCACAGCGTTCGTTCAATTTATTAATTAACGTTCGGTCTTTGACTGGCAGTGTTTGTTTCCGAATTTACTAATGCTCTGATTATTTATTTGAAATCATTTAAACTGTGATGGTCCTTTTCATTTAATCTCAAGTCTTTATTACTTAGAATTTTTCCTAAGTATTAATTGGATCTTTTAGACTCAATTTCAATTAAATTAGTCAAGTGTCTCAACGTCTGTGAATGAATAATGGTGCGTTTCTTTTGTTCAGAAACGTGATAGCCGTGTACTGTAATACAATCATCTGAATCTATTAAATGACAAACTTTGTTTAAATTAAGAGAGTGGAACATAGAATGAAAATGTGAATAAGAGAACTGTTTAATATGTGCGAATGGAATTTGAATGAATTTTATGGGATTGGATTGTGAATGAGCGTTCCAAGGAGGAACGTCTCCATGATGTGAATATGAGAAGTAGTGTAGTATGACCATGGTAAAGCTGCTGATGGCTGTTTATCCTGATATTCCGTGAGTACTCATCCTCATGTAGAGGGGAGTAGGTCATGCGTGGGAATGGCAGGAGGCCCTAGTCCTATTGAGTACTTTGGACTGATAGGGTTAACCTCGGGTGGCAGCTGATGGATGTTTCCAGTTACCACACCACCCGGGTGCAAGAACGCCTGTAGATACATGGCTTCATACAGTCCGGACAGTCCTTAATTATGAGAGTTTGGAATGAGTTACTGTATGCTTGGATATCTATTTATTGTTGTATGAACTGTATGACTGATTTATTATGTTAAAATATGTTAATTGTATGAATTAAATTACCTAAGCTTACCCTTGCAATTTCCTTGTGTTGTCTACTGTTTCTGTATGTCCGTCTTGTCAATGCAATGATCATCCGTTGTGGATGTGAGCAGATGGTGAGGCACCCCTGGAAACAATGCTGGAAGAAGAAAATTTGGAGGATGCCAACTTGGTAGAAGTGGAGGTTAAAGCTGAACAGTAGCTTGTTCATTATTTAGAAACTGCTAGCGTTATTAGGTGCTGTATTTTGATACGTTCGGTTAATAGTTTTGTAAGACCGTTCGTCCAGTTTGTGTAGCACTGTAATTAGTCTTTCTGTATAGCATTTTGGGACGTTAGGTGCATAGTTCTGCTGAACGCTGTAATTACTGTATGTTCAGTTATAAATTTTGGAGCAGCTGTTGTAAATATTAAGACTGCACTGAATTTTCTGTAAATGTGATCAGTTCTGATTAATGGTAATTACTAATTATTGGGATGTTACATTTATTGGTATCAGAGCAGTTAGTTCCTAAAACGACCTGTGAGTTACGGGTTTGTCATGTTCTCCTATAGAGAATTGAGATTAAATGGTATGTTCTACCGTTTTTCCCAAATCTAGATGCCAATTCTATATATTCAACTAAAAGCTTTGAGAACAGAGAATGTCTGGATAGAAGCAATAAGGATGTACACTCATGACTTGTGCCAGAGATGTTTTTCTTTTCTGAGTCCTGATTGAGATTTGACCCTTCTAATTATTGAACTCGACCGTCCGGTTTCTTGCTGATCGTTCGGTCTCTTGTTGGTCTTCTTGTGACCGAACGTTTTATTAATTACCGTTCGGTCATGCACTGTCTTGTTGACTAAGCTGATTTGGCTTTTGGCCGTAGTCAGCGTTCGATTTAAATATGATCCCTGAGTTAGAATGAGGAATATTTTCTCCTTGTATTTTCAGTAGGGGGGCATTTAGGTCTTTCCTCTCTTATTTACGGTTACGGGTACGTTTAACTCCACGACATGGATGGGATGAACAATCACCGATATGCAGCGACGGAACATTTCGTTAGTTCAGACTTATCAACATTTGAAGAGCGTTCAAGTTTTAGCAGAGACGTCTCAGTAGCAGTATGTGGATTTGGTGTGGAAGGATAGTACTAAAGCTAGTCGTCTACTTCTTCTCTTATTTACCAACAGGAGTGGAATATATGGGAGTATTGCTAGGGCGTGTGTAAATCGTGATAAATCGAGAATCGAGTTTAGTTGAGAGTTTCAGGGACTTAATAGTATAGGTAAGGATGCGAACGTTATTAGGGGCCTCCGTTGGTGGTAGCGAGGGAATCGTTCGGTAGCACTAATCAGAAGTGTAAGCGGTGTAGAAAGAAGGTTTGTTACGACCAAGAATGCCTAATAGGCAGAAAAGCTAGCTTCAACAAAAGGGAGATAGTAGATTTTAGGTTAAATAGCCGAGTCAATAGTGTTGAAAATCATAGGTAGTGATGTTAGAGTAAAGCCGAGCGTTAATTATTTTGAATGACCCAAACAGTTTCTGATTAACTGTCCTTGGTAGTTACTTTTCATTTTTCTCATAAATACTATACCCTGGTACTTGTACAACGAATTGAAAATCAGTGAAATAAGTATTCTCAGTGCATGTGAAATTGTATTTTTCCCTCCTTGATCGTTCGGTGTAAATGAGATTTTACCGTTCGGATTAACACGCTTGGCGTCTTAAACCAATTGATTAGACGCTCGATACCAAACTCCCGTTCTTTTTCTATCCCAACAAGTAAGATCCGGTAATCTCAATTTTTTTTTTTACTCTTCGTTAATCCTTGCAGTGTTAAAAGGTCCATAAGATTAGATGTTCAGTGATAGGGTAGTGAGTGTGTTACTTGCTGGCGTCGCTTCACTAGGAAGTCATTCCAGGTAAATATTGTGTAAATCACCTTGGGTAGCCTAACGTTAATCAGAAACGTTTGAATTATCGAGTCCCCAAGAAGAGGCGCCTAGGTTATCCCCTCAACGTGGAGTTGAACTTTTCTCTGACCTGGTACCAGATGCGTAATTAGTGTTAGTAGCCTTTTATAGAATAGCTTCAGCAGAGTAGATGGAATTTGAGAAGGCAGTTATTATGAACGAGCGTTTTACTATAAGTGCACCAGTTTGGTCAATAAATAGGAAGGATGAATCGAAATGCAACGTGAAGAACGTCTAAGGGTAACCTTACTTTAAAACTTTGGATGAATAAAGTGAAAATTTTAAGACTTGTGTAGGCTATGATGATCCATGAGTAGGGATGAGTTGAGGACTAGAATCGAATGGCATCAGACGTTTCAGTTGGAGGTAGTATGTGAACTGTTTGTCAAGGATCTGAGTTAAGCAGTTAGAAAATCATTCTTGATAGTCGGTTACAAAAGCGGACATCGTGCGGGTTATGGGTAGCATGACAAAAGGTAAAGGTAGAACCTTCGAGAGAGCATGACAACGACATAGGATTATCAAGAACTTAAGCCAATTACCTTTATCGAACGGTCAAAAAGCCATAATATTATAGTAGTTAAGGGACGGGTTGACCAAGGGTATGTGCGTTATAATAATCAGTTGAGAAGCAGTAGGGGAGTAGTCGGATTGCTTAGAACGCAATCTAGTAGCAAGATAAGTAGAGATTTTCATCTGCTTTAGTTCATCTTTTAGTACTGTACAATCATTGAAGAGTAAGTTGGGGAAACCAATTGACGATTTGTTCAACTTATTACTCCAAGCGAATGGCCAGACGGATAGGAAAAATCCCAAAACAGGAAGACCTGGGCATACGCATGTTTTGAGTCGATTATGGGTTAGAGATGAAGTCTCATTTTCTCCAAGAACCAAGCAGTTCAGTCCTTGCATAAACTGAAGAAATTTGATACTCTCCACCAATCAATTGGAAAAGTTTCTATGCTCTCCTTCTTAAACAGTAACTGTCAGATAGACCAACTTTTAATTCATTTAGTGGGTTTTCTTGCTGATTAGTCGTTCGGTTTTCGTTTAAGCGTTCGTAGTGAAACTTTCTATTCTCTTCCTTCTGCACGTGAGTTATAAACGAACGTTCTATTTTTCTCTTCTTGGACATTCGTTATCTCCATTCTTTACTTGGATTAGCTATATATATATACATATATATATATGTATATGTCTTGAATTTCAATTAATAATAATTTTTCCCCGTGATGATCAGATTACTTGTTTATGTGTTTTCTCTCCTCTATTTCTCTGATTCCTTCTGTTTCTCTGTTCACACTCGAATCAAACAGTGATAAACTTTCCCATTTCACCATTTTCTTTGGAAAGACTCGTGATTTCCTACTAGTAATTTTCCCATTCTGTATTTATGTCATGAGTTGATCGACCTTTCAAAGCTATTATCTCTTTAATGAAATGTTGTCAACCAGTTCTTTACGTCAGCGTTCTTCTGTAGTTCATTTTCTTCCCATAATCATTCAGCCTTACTCAAATATAACCGATCGGTGTGGTTGAAACCGATTACGCGTCTGCCAGTCAATAGTTAATAATGTGCTCGCATGGCCTTTGATCGTGCATCTTCCTGGGTATTATGGAAATGGCTCATGGCGATTGTGTAAAAGTGGTATCAATCTGCTCAAGGCATTTCAGTAGTGCGGCTATCGATCAAGCTGTGCCATCCCACAAATCCATTCTTTTCCGTCATCAACAATCGCTACAAACGAACACGTTCGCTATTTCCATCGTCGCTCACAAGTTACTGTAAACAGTGAATTCCCTTCAACCGAACACACCCTTAAGGAGAATAGGGCCAGTTGCGTACGACATTGCCTTGCCTCCTCAACTGTCCAACCTTCACCCATTTTTTCCACGTTTCCCAACTTCGGAAGTATATAGCTGATCCCTCACACATACTGGAGTTGGAAGACGTCCAATTTCGCCCAGACCGAACGCCGGAGCTACAACCAGTTTGCGTGGAAGACAGCCGCATCAAGTACTACAAAGAGAAGGACGTTCGTCTAGTGAAGGTGGTGTGGGACGCAAAGACTGACGACTCAACATGGGAGGTTGAAGAGGCTATGAAGGAGTTATACCCTCAATTGTTTCCTGGTAAGTTTTAGAATTTTCGAGGACGAAAATTTTTGTAGTTAGGGGGAATGTGAGACCCTAAATAATTAACGCACCCAATCCCACACTCTGATCATCATTGAATGCACCGTGCCACGTCAAAACGCACTCACACCCACTCTGCATGAAACTGCCAAGTGTCACGGCTGGATCATTCGAAAAACGTTAGTGGAAGACAAGTGGCATGTGGAGAATGGGCGTTCGTCCTGCGTGGGAAGGGAAAATGATTTTCTGAAAAACCCTTCTCCACTCTTCTGCATGTTTCATCTTCTTCCCCGAATTTCTGATTTCAAATTCTCCAACTTCTCTCTAAAACTTCTTCATCTTCTCTCTAAGATAACTCACCATCATCTCTTCCGATCTCATTTCAGACACCGTAGGAACCTTCTCTGCACTGTGAGCATTATTCTGAACCGAACAAAACTGAGAACTGAACTGGTAAGTTCTCGTCTCTGCACCTTCATCTATTTTAGTTCATGCGAACCAATTTCTGGTTGCATGCATGAGTTATAGGTCTGAACCTTATGTCATTTTGGTTTATTAGATTTAGTGAGAATCTTGGAGTGACTCGTTGGGTAGAAAGCCGTGAGAGCACTAGAGAAACCATAAGCATTTGGGAGTTCACTGCTAGACCAGGTAAGGGAAGTTTTAGTAATTTAATTTAATACTGGTTTGATGTCTATGACAGTAATGAAGTATGCTGGTTGTTTAAAATGTATGAAATATATGAATTTTGAGTGTGCCTGAATAAGCATGGTTGCCCTGGATGGATATTATGAATGTTGTTTGAACCGTATGCAGAGAATGAGATGTATGAATTGGACTATGATTGAATTTCTGTATGATTCGGAATGAAAATGCTTGGAACTGGATGTTGATGATGATATGTTTGAAACTGGAAAATGGAAAATTCTGTATTGATGAAATGATAATATGAATTCTGTAATGTATGATATTGATGTTGGAGATAAATTCTAAGTTATGGATCTTATGAAAACTGTGAAATTATCGTGTTTGAAAACTCTGGAAATTTTTATCTTCTCTGATTGATCATGTACGCTCGTTATCGAACGGTCTTATACCGTTCGGTTTCTCTGGAAAATCACTTAGAATAAGGGTTCTTTCATTTGGAAAGGACTCTGATTAAGAACGAGCGTTATTGGTGTCAAGAGTTAGGTGTGAGCGTTCGGCTTAGCCTAGATTGTACCATGATTGAAAATAAATTGAAGTATAGTTAGGACGCTCGGTTTTGTTTACCAGCGTTCGTCATAATCAGCGCTTAGTATTAGACTGAGCGTTCGCCCAAAGGAACTCTCAGTCTTAGATTGAGCGTTCGTCCTAGTTAGCGTTCGGTCTGATACCGAACGTTCGTTCAGATGAGCGTTCGTTCTATTTGGTGCTCGGTCATTGACCTAAACGTTCGTCCTAATGAGGGTTCAGTTTCTACTGAACGCTCGTCCTTATCATTGCTCGTGAGCGAACTTCACAGCGTTCGTTCAATTTATTAATTAACGTTCGGTCTTTGACTGGCAGTGTTTGTTTCCGAATTTACTAATGCTCTGATTATTTATTTGAAATCATTTAAACTGTGATGGTCCTTTTCATTTAATCTCAAGTCTTTATTACTTAGAATTTTTCCTAAGTATTAATTGGATCTTTTAGACTCAATTTCAATTAAATTAGTCAATTGTCTCAACGTCTGTGAATGAATAATGGTGCGTTTCTTTTGTTCAGAAACGTGATAGCAGTGTACTGTAATACAATCATCTGAATCTATTAAATGACAAACTTTGTTTAAATTAAGAGAGTGGAACATAGAATGAAAATGTGAATAAGAGAACTGTTTAATATGTGCGAATGGAATTTGAATGAATTTTATGGGATTGGATTGTGAATGAGCGTTCCAAGGAGGAACGTCTCCATGATGTGAATATGAGAAGTAGTGTAGTATGACCATGGTAAAGCTGCTGATGGCTGTTTATCCTGATATTCCGTGAGTACTCATCCTCATGTAGAGGGGAGTAGGTCATGCGTGGGAATGGCAGGAGGCCCTAGTCCTATTGAGTACTTTGGACTGATAGGGTTAACCTCGGGTGGCAGCTGATGGATGTTTCCAGTTACCACACCACCCGGGTGCAAGAACGCCTGTAGATACATGGCTTCATACAGTCGGACAGTCCTTAATTATGAGAGTTTGGAATGAGTTACTGTATGCTTGGATATCTATTTATTGTTGTATGAACTGTATGACTGATTTATTATGTTAAAATATGTTAATTGTATGAATTAAATTACCTAAGCTTACCCTTGCAATTTCCTTGTGTTGTCTACTGTTTCTGTATGTCCGTCTTGTCAATGCAATGATCATCCGTTGTGGATGTGAGCAGATGGTGAGGCACCCCTGGAAACAATGCTGGAAGAAGAAAATTTGGAGGATGCCAACTTGGTAGAAGTGGAGGTTAAAGCTGAACAGTAGCTTGTTCATTATTTAGAAACTGCTAGTGTTATTAGGTGCTGTATTTTGATACGTTCGGTTAATAGTTTTGTAAGACCGTTCGTCCAGTTTGTGTAGCACAGTAATTAGTCTTTCTGTATAGCATTTTGGGACGTTAGGTGCATAGTTCTGCTGAACGCTGTAATTACTGTATGTTCAGTTATAAATTTTGGAGCAGCTGTTGTAAATATTAAGACTGCACTGAATTTTCTGTAAATGTGATCAGTTCTGATTAATGGTAATTACTAATTATTGGAATGTTACAGTGACTGACAAAAAATCGATTCCGGAAAGGGGAAAAAGTTGACCGGAAAAAATAGATTCTGATAGAAAAAAATACATATTTCGGTGTTTCTGGAAGAGATAAATCATTATTCAAAAAGAAAAATTCGAAAGTCAGCTTTTGAAACAGATTTCCAAAAAAAATCAGAAATATATTTTCCTTTTCCAGAAACAAAATTCCGAAATACATTTTCTATTTCCGGATTGCATTTTCGAGAAGTAAGTTTCAAATAAGGGCAAAAGCGGGAATGTCACTTTCAAATAAGGGTAAAAGCGAAAATTCAATAAATTGACAGGTGTTTTCTTTTTCCAAAAGATTATCCAAAGATAATTATTTTCTTTGCGGTAAATGTGTCTATAGTATTAGTATATACATTGTTTGACTTAAAGAAGAATTTTAACTTACAATAAAAAAATATTATTTTGATAAAAAAATTAGAATTTCATGAGTAATTGAATTAGTGAAAAATATAAACTTTTAAATTTTATTTTAAAATTTTAAAATTTTCATGTTTTTTACTTTATATATTTAGTTTTCATATTTTCTCTTCAGCTTAATTTTAGTTTGGGAGATTAAAATATAATTAAGATGATTACTTTTTAATTAATTCGATCATGTTTTCTTATTAATATCGATAAATTTATTTTTTACATAAATTGTTATGATTTTTTTTTTTGCAAACTAGTTTATTTCTTACTTGATATATGTAAAATTCGGATAAAATAAAAATAACTTTTATTTTTATTTTAATACCTTTTATAAATAAATACTTATTTATGATGTGTTATTGGGTGATAAAATTATTTAGAATTGTATAAAAATTAATTAGTAATTGTTTTTATCATAAATTTCCAAAATGCTTAAAGTAAAGTTCATATAATATTATTTGTGTTATTATTTCAACAATTTGAATGGGTTCTGGTGGTAAATGAGGTGGTGCTGATAGTAGTAGTCTTGTGGGACAGCGTCTGGTGTAACCAATAATTGAAAAGAGTCGATTTTGTTTCTTTTATTTTTGTATGCCATAGTGTTGGGTTGGGATAGATTCATTTTACCTTTTGCATGACGTTGTTATATTTTTTTAATGAGAAGAAATTTGCTTCGTGGAAGTTTTGTAGGGCATTATAATTTCAGTTGGTTTCCTTAATTTTAGAAAATTATTTTTGGTAAGATTTGAGAGTAGTAGGAGAGGGTGTTAAAAACTATAGTAGGTCAAGTCCAATAAAAACACATTCAGAAGTCGTGAGAATAAACCGTAGTAGTATCCTTTCACCTCAAAAGAGAGAGTGCTGGAGAGAGAGATTTTATCCCTTGCACCACCATGAGCTAGTGAGTGGGAATAAGAATGCTAAGAATTTTCTACTGAAATCCAGGTAAGGGGAGTAGCTAGGATATATCATGGATATGTAAGGTTTAAGATATTTTCTTTACGTTATAATGAGCCTGTGCAGTATAAGATGAATATAGGTGAAGAGGAAGGAAGAATGGGGTTGTGATAAAATATATAATATAGGTATGTGCGTGAAGGATTGTGTGGGAGAAGTAAGGGTAGTTTTGTGAGAACCTGATAAATTAATAAACACTAATCTATTCTCTGATCACATTTTACTGCACCTTGCCACGTCAAAAATCCACTCTCTTTCTCTCTGCATGCACTGAATGCCATATGTCACTTTGGAAGCTTCTAAAAGCTGTAGTGGAAACCAAGTGGCAGTGAGTAACTGCTCAACCGTTTGACGAGGGAGAGAAAATAATTTCTCTGAAAACTCTTCTCTTCCTTTCATGCAATCTTCTTCTTCCTCACGAATTCTGATCTTCCATCTTCTCTGCATTTTCTCTGCACTCTTCCATCTTCTCTCTAAAATACCTCACTATCAACTCCTCTGATCTAATTTCAGAGACCGTAGACACCTTCACTGCACCGTGAGCGTTATTCTGATCCGAACCAAACTGAGAACTGAATTGGTAAGTTCTCGTCCCTGCACTTGTCTGTTTTAGTTCATGCGAACCAAATCCTGGTTGCATGCATGGGTTATAGGTTTGAATCTGATGTCCTTTTTGGTATCTTAGATTTAGTGAAAATCGTGGAGGGATTCATTGGGTAGAAAGCTGTTATTGACCGAGAGAAAACCTTAAGCAACTGGAAGTGCACTGCTTGAACCGGTAAGGGAAGCTTTAGTAATTTAATTTAATATATGTTTGATCTGTATGACAGTAATGAATTGTGATGGATGTCTGAAATGTATGCAATATATGAATTTTGAATATTCGTGAATGAGCAGAATTGAAATGTATGTATATCAGGAATGTTGTGTGAAATTATGCAGTGAATGAGATGTATGAGCTGTAATGTGATTGATTTCTGCATAATTTGGAATGATAATGATCTGAACTGTATGTTGATGATGATATGTTTGAAACTGGAAAATGGAAGATTCTGGAATTATGAAATGATAATATGAATTAGGTAAGGTATGAGATTTATGTTAAAGATAAATTCTAAGTTATGAATAGTATGAAAAACTGTGAAATTCTAGTGTTTGAAAATCTGGAAAATCTGATCTTCTTTGATTAATGGTGTACGCTCGTCATCGAACGGTCTTATACCGTTCGGTTTCACTGGAAAATAACTTAGAGTAAGAATTCTTTCATTTGGAGAGGATTCGGATCGAGAACGAGCGTTATTTGTGTGAAGAGTTAGGTTTGAGCGTTCGGCTCAGCTTAGCGTGTCCAACCATCTAAAAATAAATTGAAGTGTATTAGTACGCTCGGTTTTGTTACCAGCGTTCGTCATAAGTGGCGCTTAGTATTATACTGAGCGTTCGTCCAAATGATCTCTCGATCTTAGATTGAGCGTTCGTTCCAGTTAGCGTTCGGTCTGATACTGAACGTTCGTTTCCATGCGCGTTCGTTCCCATGCGCGTTCGTTCTATTTGGTGTTCGGTCATTGACTGGCGTTCGTCCTAAGCAGTGTTCGGTTTTATAACTGAACGCTCGTCCTATCATCACTTCGTGAGCGAACGTATATGGTGTTAGTCCAAATTCTTATTTAACGTTCGGTTTTTCAATGGCAGTGTTCGTATCTGAATCTTATCATATTCTGGTTATTTATTTAAATATATCTAAATTATATTTATCCTTTTTATTCAATATCCAGTATTATACTTAGAATTATCCTAAGTATTATTCATATCTTCTTGAATCAATCTCAATTAAATTCTTCAGTGTTCTTAACTTACGTGAATGGATAAAGATTCGTTTCTTTTGTTCAGAAACGAGGCTGCAGTGCACTGTAATACAGTCGTCTTGATCTATTAAAGAGTAACTTGTATTTAAATTAAGAGAGTGGAACACAGAATGCAAATCTGAATAAGAGAAATTGTGAATATGTACGAATGGTGATTTGAATGGAATTATGAGATTTGGATTGTGAATGAGCGTTCCAAGGAGGAACGTCTCCATGATGTGAATATGAGAAGTAGTGTAGTATGACCATGGTAAAGCTGCTGATGGCTGTTCATCCTGATATTCCGTGAGTGCTCATCCTCAAGTAGAGGGGAGTAGGTCATGCGTGGGAATGGCAGGAGACCCTAGTCCTACTGAGTACTTTGGACTGATAGGGTTAACCTCGGGTGGCAGCTGTTGAGGGCATCCCAGTTACTACATCACCCGGGTGCAAGAACGCCTGTAGATACATGGCTTCATACAGTCCGGACAGTCTTTAATTATGAGAATCTGAATGAGTTACTGTATGCGTGGATATGTGTTTAATATTGTATGAATTGTATGACTGATTTTATATGTTAATTTATGTTGATTATATTGAATTAAATTACCTAAGCTTACCCTTGCAAATTTCCTTGTGTTGTCTACTGTTCTGTATGTCCGTCTTGTCAATGCAATGATCATCCGTTGTGGATGTGAGCAGATGGTGAGGCACCCCTTGAAACCATGCTGGAAGAAGAAAATTTGGAGGATGTCAACCTTGTGGAAGTTGAAGTTAAAGCTGAGCAGTAGAGGCGCGTTTCTGTAGTAGCTTTAGTTAGTTTTCTGTACTGTATTTTGACATTTCTGTATATAGTTATGCAGAATAGTAAATCAGAACTGGTTTCTGTATTTATTTTGAATTCTGAATACTGTTAAGTGCTGCATATTCAGTTTTAATATGGTGAGCAGTTGATGTAAATTGTTGTGCGTGCTGTTTTCTTTTTGAGCAGCTACTGTAAATATTAAGACTGTACTGTATTTACTGTAAATGTGATTAGTTCTGATTAATGGTGATTACTATTTATTGGGATGTTACAAGTTTCATGAGATGAGGTTACTTGTTTGGTGAGTAGAAATAAAATGAAGAAAGAGAGATTACCTTACGTAAAAAGTGAAGAGAGAGAGAGAGAAAAAAATAGGAGAAGAAAGTTGACTTTTCTATATGAGAGGGGTATATTTATTAAGTGTATGGATTATTTTGCTTTCCTCTTACATGTTTAAAGGGGTGCATGAAAAGTAGAATGAGAAGTGTACATTTTAGTCTTTTACTTTTTTTTTTTGGCATTGAATGGTGTAGATTCTACTAAAGAAAAGAAAAGTGAGATGAGGGAAATTTGGGGTTTGGTTTAAATACTGGAACCGTTAAGATAACTTAAAGTTCTTTTTATATTATATTATGATATATATATATATATATATATATATATATATATATATATATATATATATATATATATATATATATATATATATATATATATATATATATATATAAATAGGAGAATTATTAAGTTTGGCAATTGATTTATCTCTTGACTGGCACATGTAACATCCCAAAATATAGTAATACCATAATTCAGAATTAATTACAATTAACAGTGAACAGTAAACAGTCTTAATATTAACAAGAAACCAAGGTTCAAAGCCTAACGGCTGATGTACAATTAACGAGCGTATTCCATTACAGAGAAAATAAAACAGAACAACTTAAGGTTCCAGAGTACAAATTTCAGCTCAAAAATAACGAGCACTAATAACGAACGGTTTTACAAAAATGACAACCGAACGTTCCAAAATAAACTAATATATATATACAGTACTAAACTAAGGAGCGCTCTAAGGCTCGGCTTTAACTTCAACTTCCACCAGATTTGCATCCTCCAAATTTTCTTCTTCCAGCATGACTTCAAGGGATGCATCACCATCTGCTCACATCCACAACGGATGATCATCGCATTTTGACAAGACGGAAACACATGGACAATAGACAACACAAATGGAAAACGCAAGGGTAAGCTTATACTGTTTAATTAATATAACACACATACAGTTCGTAATTCGATTCACACACACATCAAGTAACTTGTTCATGTAATTTAACATAGAAAGATATATAAGACAGACCGTCCGGACTGTATGAACCGTGTAGCTACAGGCGTCCTTGCACCCGAGTGATGTAGTAACTGGGATACCCTCAACAGCTGCCACTCGAGGTTAATCCTTCGCCCCTGCTAAGTGAGGGATACAAAAGACCTCCTGCCATTCCCACACATGACTACTCCCTTCTACGTGAAGATGAGCATCACGGAATATCAGGATGGACCAAGCCAGCATTAGCTAACCATAGTCATACTTTACCAACTCAATCTTTCAATATATATATATGAGACGTTCCTCCCTGGAACGCTCGTCCAAAATCCAACAGCATAATTTCAGTTCTCATAGTGTTCACACTTTAACTTATCATATTCCATCATCTTTTACATCATTAAGTTTAGGAGTCAAAAATAACGAACGCTCAATCCATTGAAGAAGTAGGACGAACGTCCAAATAAAGTTACTGGATACTCAGGGAAATATACAACAAACGTAATTTTCTATTTGGCCAGTTAGATGAACTGACTCGACTTGAAGTGTACTGGTGCTTAGAAAATATTTGTGATAGAAATATGAACCAGATTTAATACACAATGGATTGTCAAGAATAATTAGAATCATATCTGAAGATGGTTGAATAATGAAAACTAAGGCCAGAGATTTAACGGACGTACGGATAATGAATGTCTAATACTTTAGAACGAACGCTATTTTATCAAATAATTATTCAATTAGTACGAACGCGAGGTATGAGACCAAGCGAGATTTAGAATGGACGCTCGTGATAAGACCGAACGCATTATTAATAACGGACGTTCGACATAAGGCCGAACGCTATGAATGACGAATCGCTCGACATAAGGCCGAACAATATAAAGACGAACGTTCAACAGAAGGCCGAACGCTATTTAGGACGAACGCTTCGGTATAAGACCGAGCGTTACTTATTCATAAAGTTTTAAATATTTAAATACTGCTGAGCTAGACGAACGCTCAGACATTCAATTTGGGACGCTCGTTCATGAGCAGATTTCCTTCCAAATGAAAGAATCCCAATCTAAGTTATTTTACTGAAAACCGAACGGTCTAAGACCATACAGTGACGAGCGTCATTTATCAGAAGGGATGATTTGAAATTTCAGATTTTTCAATCTTAACAGAATTTTCCAGATTTCCAATTTTATAAACTTCATAACTTTCATTCCAGATTTAATTCACTGTAAACATCATCATCATACAGATTTCAACATTTTAATCATTCCAACTATACAATAACCATACTCCATTCACACATAATCAGATCAATCATGCAATTAAATCAAAATCAACATCATATAATACATACGAGCAGTGTTCGTTCATAACAGATAAATCAAAAACCAGAAATCATATCAGATATCAGAAAACTTCCATAACAGCTAAAACTTCAGATTTTTCATACATGCAAATCAGAACATATAACATACAGTATCAATTAAACATATAAGCTTCCCTTACCTGATCTAGCAGTGCACTTCCAAAGGCTTAGAGTTTCTCTCGTGCTCTCACGGCTTTCTATCAGAAATTCACTCAACCACTTCAACTTAATCTAACACACCAAAACCGTAAACAGATCAGACTTCTAACTCATACATGCAACCAGAATTTTGGTTTGCAGGAACTAAATGGACGAAGGTGCAAAGACGAGAACTTACCAGTTCAGTTCTCAATTCTGTTCGGATCAGAATGAGGTTCACAGTGCAGGGAAGGTTTCTATGGTGTCTGAAATGAGATCAGAGGTTTAATAGTGAGTTATCTTAGAGAAAAGATGAAAACGATTTAGAGAGAGGGTAGAGAATTTGGAAGCAGAAATTCTGAGAAGAAGATGAAGCATGCAGGAGGAAGAGGGAGAGTTTTTCAGAATTATTTTTCTCTTCCCATTGCAGAATAAACTCCCCAACCTCCACACGCCACTTGTCTCCCACTAACCATTCTCAGAATGCTCAAACCGTGACACATGGCAGGCGCATGCAGTGGAAGTGTGAGTGCATTTTGACGTGTCACGGTGCATTAAAATAGTGATCAGAGAATGAATTAGTGTGTATTAATTTATCAGGTTCTCACATTCCCCCTAACTACAAAAATTTTCGTCCTCGAAAATTCTAAAGCTTACCAGGGAATAGGTGAGGATACAATTTCTTCACAGCCTCTTCCACCTCCCATGTTGAGTCACCCGTCTTGGCATTCCACACCACTTTCACGAGATGAACATCTTTGCCTTTGTAGAGTCTGGTGCGGCTGTCTTCCACACAAACAGGTTGCATCTCCAGTGTCCGGTCTGGGCGAATTTGGATGTCTTCTAACTCCAGTACATGTGATGGATCAGCTATATACTTCCGGAGTTGTGAAACGTGAAAGACTGGATGAAGGTTGGACATTTGAGGAGGTAAAGCCAGTTCATAAGCCACTGATCCAATCTTCTTCAGAATCTGATAGGGTCCTACGTACTTTGGTGACAGCTTCTTTGGACGAAGAACTCTTCCCACTCCAGTGATTGGATTCAATCTCAGAAAAACGTGATCACCAGCAGAGAACTCTAAGGGTCTTCTTCTCTTATCAGCATAAGATTTCTGTCTGCTTTGAGACGTTTTCAAACGTTCCTGGATCAGTTTCACCTTCTCGGTTGTTTGCTGGATCAAGTCAGGTCCGGTTAACACATTCTCGCCTTCTTGGAACCAACACAAAGGAGTTCTACACTTCCTTCCATAAAGAGCTTCAAACGGTGCCATTCCTATGCTTGCTTGAAAGCTGTTATTGTATGTGAATTCAACAAGCGGCAGAACTTCATCCCACACTCCCATATGATCTATAACGCAAGTCCTCAACAAGTCTTCAAGAGTCTGGATGGTTCGCTCAGATTGGCCATCCGTCTGAGGGTGATAAGCAGAACTCATTTGCAGTTTGCTTCCCAATTCTCCTTGCAGTGACTGCCAAAAACGAGATGTGAATCTCGTGTCCCGATCTGATATAATACTCGAAGGAACTCCATGCAGTCTAACAATCTCTCTAATGTACAATTTGGCCAAGTTTGTCATGGACATCTTTAAATTAACAGCCAGGAAATGGGCGCTCTTAGTCAATCTATCCACAATTACCCAAATTGAATCATGGTTTCGGACTGTACGTGGCAGATGAGTCACGAAATCCATGGAGATGCTATCCCACTTCCATTCTGGAATCTCCAACGGCTGCAGCAATCCTCCTGGTCTTTGATGTTCAGCCTTGGCTCTTTGACAGGTTAAACAAGATGACACAAAACGTGCAATGTCACTCTTCATACCAGGCCACCAGAATGACAAACGAAGGTCCTGATACATCTTAGTCATGCCAGGATGCATGCTAAGACGGCTGTGATGTGCTTCCTCCAGGATGATCCGTTTCAGTTCGCCATCATTGGGAACGCACGTCCTACCAAGGTAACGTAGCATACCATCCGTCCCAGCATTAAACTCCTTGGCCTGATTTGTACCAAGCACGCTAAAAATTTTCACCAATTCTTCATCCTCACGTTGCTTCATCCAAATTCTGTCAAACACATCACTGGAAATTCTAAGATTACAGCACTTTATAACGTTCGCTCCTAAATCAAATTGTAATCTTAGATCTCTAAAACTCTCCACCAATTTCAGTTCCTTCACCATCATTGCAGAAACTCTTACGGCCTTCCTACTCAATGCATCAGCCACCACATTAGCTTTTCCAGGATGATACAACAGTTCGAATTCATAATCCTTCAAGAATTCAAGCCACCTCCTTTGCCTCATATTTAATTCCTTTTGATCAAAGAGGTACTTGAGACTCTTGTGATCACTAAACACTTGAAACGTTGCACCATACAGATAATGTCTCCAGATTTTTAATGCAAACACGACTGCTGCTAGCTCCAAGTCGTGTGTGGGGTAATTCTTCTCATGGATTTTTAACTGCCTGGAAGCGTATGCCACTGCCCTTCTTTCCTGCATCAGTACACAGCCCAAACCTTGATAGGATGCATCACAATACACTTCAAAAGGTTTGGCTGTATCTGGAATGACCAACACAGGAGCGCTTGTCAATTTCCTCTTCAATTCCTGGAAGCTCTCCTCACATTTATCTGTCCAAGCAAACGGCTGGTCCTTCCTGGTGAGGTAAGTCAGAGGGGCTACTATCTTAGAAAATCCCTCAATGAAACGTCTATAGTAGCCCGCAAGTCCCACAAAGCTTCTAACTTCCGTGACAGAACGTGGACTCTCCCAATCTAGCACTGCCTTCACCTTGGCTGGATCCACTGCAATACCACCAGCAGAAACAACGTGCCCCAAAAATTGGATCTCCTTCATCCAGAATTCACACTTTGAACGCTTGGCATACAGCTCTTTCTCCCTCAATACGCTCAAGACAATCCTCAAGTGGTCTTCATGTTCTTCAAAGTTCTTGGAATATATGAGGATGTCATCAATAAACACCACAACAAACTTATCAAGGTACGGCCTGAAGATTCTGTTCATATAGTCCATGAAGATTGCAGGTGCGTTTGTCACTCCAAAGGGCATCACCACATACTCATAATGGCCATAACGAGACCGAAATGCAGTCTTCTGAATGTCCTCTTCTTTCACTCTAATTTGATGATAGCCCGAACGTAAATCAATTTTAGAAAATACACACGCACCATGCAACTGGTCCAGCAGGTCATCAATCCTTGGAAGGGGATACTTGTTCTTGATGGTCAGCTTATTAAGTTGTCTATAATCAATGCATAGCCGTGAGCTGCCATCCTTCTTCTTGACCAACAATACAGGCGCTCCCCATGGTGAAGCACTTGGCCTGATGAACTTCTTATCCATTAACTCTTCAATTTGCTTCTTAAGCTCCACCAACTCAGCTGGTGCCATTCTGTAAGGTTGAACCGAGATGGGTGCAGCAGTGGTTACCAAATCAATTGTGAATTCTACCTCACGGATGGGAGGTAGACCAGGTACTTCATCCGGAAAAAACATCTGGAAATTCATCCACTACTGTTCGTTCTCCACTGTTATCAACATTGGATGAACGCTCCATCTCACTGCTTTCATACGTCATGATAAGAAAACAGCTTGCCCCCTCCATGATGTCCTCCCTAAACTGCCCAACAGTGATTGACAGTTCTTCCTCTTCTTCACTTGGAAAAACTAACTCCTTCTTCCCACAGTCTATAATAATATGGTTGGTAGCCAACCAATCCATTCCTAGAATTATTTCCAAGTCCTTCAAAGGTAAACAGATTAAGTTCACCTTATAATTATGCCCCTCAACCACAATAGGACATCTAATGCATACGGTAGATGTCCTAATCTCTCCAGCCGCTGGTGTTGATACCACCAAGTCAAACTGCATATCCCTCTCCACTATTCCCAGCTTTTCAACACACGCCTTCGAGATGAAGGAGTGCGTCGCCCCAGAATCAAACAGTACATGACAAGGCATTCCAAACAGCAAGCATTCACCAGTTATAAGATTACCTGCGCTTGCTGCCTCCGCTCCAGTGATAGCGTACACACGACCTACTGCTTGTGCTCGTCCCCCCCTGGGCTGATTTCTTCCAGCGTTTGGTGGTCTCATCACTGCTCTTCCACTCACGTTACACTCGTTCCCCAAGTGTCCATTTCGTCCACATCGGTTGCAGTATTTTCCTCCCACTAGTTGAGGGCAGGACGAACGATAATGCGGACCCCCACATTGAAAGCAAGTTACGTTTCCTTGTCCAGTTTGTCCGACAGGAATCAATGCTTGAGAACCACTCTTATTGGCTGATTGATTCGGACGAGAGTAAGGTAGTCTCCTTTGAACAGAACCTCCCCTGGACACAATTGGTCCCCTACTAACTTGTTGTTGCTTCTTGTGTCGTTCCGCCTCTGCCAAGTTCTTCTCCAACACCTTGGCCCTCTCAACCATAGCAGGGAACGTTCTGATACACAAACTAGAAATTACAACCTTTAGATCACTGCGTAGACCGTTCTCAAATTTTCTGCACTGCCACTCCTCACTGGCGGCCATCGTATTGAAACGAATCAAGTGTTTGAACTTGTTCGTATATTCAGAAACTGACATTCCCCCCTGAACCAGCTGTAAAAATTCAACCTCCTTTGCAAAACGGACACTGTCAGGAAAGTACTCTTCATAGAATTTGTTTCTGAACACTTCCCAGGTAATCTGCTGGTGAGTGTCCGTTAAAATGGCTCTAGCACTAGCCCACCAGTGGCTTGCTTCTCCCGTCAACAAGTACTCAGTGTACGCTAAACGGTTCTCATCCGGACACCTCTTAGCATTGAAGATCCTCTCCATATCCCTTCGCCACTGGTCCGCCTCATCAGGAAGGCATTTCCCACTGAATTTAGCCGGATGATGTTGGAGGAAACTCTCCAAACTCCATTCAGCTGCAGGCGGGGCAGCATTAGAAGAAGATGCTCCAGGCACACCTCTAGTTGCAGCCAGTATCTCCATCAATTGCCTTTGCGTGTTTTCAGAATTAACACGCGATGCCTCCAAACCTTGCATAGCAGCTTGATTTTGCTGCATCAAGGTAGCGTTCTGCTCCAGTAACGTGGTATTCTGTTGATGTAGTCTTTCAACCACGGTTTCCAACAACCTAGTGTTGCTGGACGTATCGGACTCATTCGGTTGAGGAGGAGGAGGAAGTCTAGGTGCCATTTGTTCTCTGGATGCAGAGAAAAACAAACGAGCATTAGTTATGTCCAAGAGTTAAAACAATAATAACTCATTAAACATGCAATAAGCACACAGCAAAAACACAGTGCACTCATAACCCTACAGTGTCCTTAGAAGAACAAAACTGCTCTGATACCACTAATGTAACATCCCAAAATATAGTAATACCATAATTCAGAATTAATTACAATTAACAGTGAACAGTAAACAGTCTTAATATTAACAAGAAACCAAGGTTCAAAGCCTAACGGCTGATGTACAATTAACGAGCGTATTCCATTACAGAGAAAATAAAACAGAACAACTTAAGGTTCCAGAGTACAAATTTCAGCTCAAAAATAACGAGCACTAATAACGAACGGTTTTACAAAAATGACAACCGAACGTTCCAAAATAAACTAATATATATATACAGTACTAAACTAAGGAGCGCTCTAAGGCTCGGCTTTAACTTCAACTTCCACCAGATTTGCATCCTCCAAATTTTCTTCTTCCAGCATGACTTCAAGGGATGCATCACCATCTGCTCACATCCACAACGGATGATCATCGCATTTTGACAAGACGGAAACACATGGACAATAGACAACACAAATGGAAAACGCAAGGGTAAGCTTATACTGTTTAATTAATATAACACACATACAGTTCGTAATTCGATTCACACACACATCAAGTAACTTGTTCATGTAATTTAACATAGAAAGATATATAAGACAGACCGTCCGGACTGTATGAACCGTGTAGCTACAGGCGTCCTTGCACCCGAGTGATGTAGTAACTGGGATACCCTCAACAGCTGCCACTCGAGGTTAATCCTTCGCCCCTGCTAAGTGAGGGATACGAAAGACCTCCTGCCATTCCCACACATGACTACTCCCTTCTACGTGAAGATGAGCATCACGGAATATCAGGATGGACCAAGCCAGCATTAGCTAACCATAGTCATACTTTACCAACTCAATCTTTCAATATATATATATGAGACGTTCCTCCCTGGAACGCTCGTCCAAAATCCAACATCATAATTTCAGTTCTCATAGTGTTCACACTTTAACTTATCATATTCCATCATCTTTTACATCATTAAGTTTAGGAGTCAAAAATAACGAACGCTCAATCCATTGAAGAAGTAGGACGAACGTCCAAATAAAGTTACTGGATACTCAGGGAAATATACAACAAACGTAATTTTCTATTTGGCCAGTTAGATGAACTGACTCGACTTGAAGTGTACTGGTGCTTAGAAAATATTTGTGATAGAAATATGAACCAGATTTAATACACAATGGATTGTCAAGAATAATTAGAATCATATCTGAAGATGGTTGCATAATGAAAACTAAGGCCAGAGATTTAACGGACGTACGGATAATGAATGTCTAATACTTTAGAACGAACGCTATTTTATCAAATAATTATTCAATTAGTACGAACGCGAGGTATGAGACCAAGCGAGATTTAGAATGGACGCTCGTGATAAGACCGAACGCATTATTAATAACGGACGTTCGACATAAGGCCGAACGCTATGAATGACGAATCGCTCGACATAAGGCCGAACAATATAAAGACGAACGTTCAACAGAAGGCCGAACGCTATTTAGGACGAACGCTTCGGTATAAGACCGAGCGTTACTTATTCATAAAGTTTTAAATATTTAAATACTGTTGAGCTAGACGAACGCTCAGACATTCAATTTGGGACGCTCGTTCATGAGCAGATTTCCTTCCAAATGAAAGAATCCCAATCTAAGTTATTTTACTGAAAACCGAACGGTCTAAGACCATACAGTGACGAGCGTCATTTATCAGAAGGGATGATTTGAAATTTCAGATTTTTCAATCTTAACAGAATTTTCCAGATTTCCAATTTTATAAACTTCATAACTTTCATTCCAGATTTAATTCACTGTAAACATCATCATCATACAGATTTCAACATTTTAATCATTCCAACTATACAATAACCATACTCCATTCACACATAATCAGATCAATCATGCAATTAAATCAAAATCAACATCATATAATACATACGAGCAGTGTTCGTTCATAACAGATAAATCAAAAACCAGAAATCATATCAGATATCAGAAAACTTCCATAACAGCTAAAACTTCAGATTTTTCATACATGCAAATCAGAACATATAACATTGATGGACAAATTTGTAAGCACCAAAATATGATGTCACAAACTTGTTTCACAATCGGCAAGTATGACCGAATCGTTCAAGTAATAAAACTTGGTAAGACCAAGTATCGTTCTTCCCAAAGGACTCACGGCCTAGTTTAGTTATGTGATTTCTTGATTAGCTAAGACTTAAGAAAACAATAATTGAAATTTTAATATGCAAGACTAAAATAAACATGTATGCATGAATTGATCAATGGCAAAGACATAAGATAAACACTTTCAATGGATTAAATGAATGAATATGTTGTTGGGGGTCAATTTCATCTCATCCACTCTCATATATTTTAGGAATTCCTCTTTCAAATCATCATTGTTAATGCCACTCTCTAATGTACCATTCTAGATGGCTTCTCCCTAATCAAATAGTTCATACAATTCCTAGCATTCCTAATGATTAGTTCATGAGTGCAGGAGCTTAAGGCAACCAATATAATGTTGTCAGTAAAATATTGGGAGAAATTCCCCGGATCTAGATTTCCCCGTACGTGTTCGTATCAACAAAACCAATAATCATGCATTAGAATGAGTTAAACAATGCAAGCATTGAGCAAAGAGGAAAAACCCTAACTAATGATGAAAAGAAAGCATATGTCTTAATTCAAAGATGTATTCAACAAATCCATATATGAGAGCTTCAAGAGATTACATTGATTCCCCAACAAACATACAAGGTTTAGTTCACCATATTCATGGTGAACCTAGATGAATAACAATGAAAGTATGAAAGAATAAACCCAATAAAGGTGAAGAGGTAGCCTGAGCATCCAAGATCCTCCTTCAAAGGGGTGAAAGAGAGAGTGTTTGCCTCGTTTCTGCCAAAGATCCCTAACTATAGGACGTGCAAGCCCTTATATACTAATCTAGAGTTACAAAAGATTACAAAAGTCCAAGCCCAAAAAGTGCCGCTCAGCGCCATTTACCGCTCAGCGGTGGTTACGCGTCTTCTTTCTTCCCCTCAGCGGCCATTTGCCCCTCAGCGGTTCCAACGCCACCTCTTGAGTGCCGCTCAGCGGTAGTTTGCCGCTGAGCGGTGCCTTCGACTTCTCTTTTTGCACTCTTTCTTGTCTTTTCTAATGTCCTCTCTCTCATTCTTCACTTCTTTCACCAAATTCACCTCAAAACCTGCACAAAAACACTCAAATCAAGCATAAACCTGTCCAGCTCTCTTATTTCTGAAAATATAAACAAAATGCATGATTTCAAGCTAGTTTCTAAGTCTAAAGGTTGCTTTTAGTATCACTTTTAAGCATGAAAATAACAGTTTTTCAACTGTTATCACAACCCCAAACTTAGAACTTTGCTTGTCCTCAAGCAAACAAAATGTAACTCCATCTCCAACCAATTCATATGATGGTTCACTCATTCAAAATCCTCTTTTCAAGATAAGTAATAACTTCACTCAAACTTATGACCAAGAGTTAATTCAAGATGTGCACATGCTTTAGTGTTCACAAAGTCATTTAAGTTCCAACAAATGCTATTTTTCATGAATGATCAATCAATTAAGCATGGATGTTCATGTGCTTATGGAATCTTTCCTCACTAGGTAAAGTGTTTCACTCAACACACAAGTGTATAAGAGGTAAAGTGTTTCACTCATTCACTCCACTATCACAATGTCACATGAATCAACTTTGCCTTTCATTTTACCACAATCAAAAACATTCACAAGCATGCATCATCACAAGGACTTTTCAATGGCTTATAATGTGGCTGGGCTAACAAGAAAATTGGTTTTTCTGGATCACAAAATCCTTAAGTTAAGAGAATCATAACAACACAATCTTCTTATTCATTCCCAACTTTCTTTTGCCTTTGCTTTTGCATTTGCATTGAGCTTTGCTTCTTTTTCTTTTCTTTTCTTTGCATATTCTTACTTTTTAGCTGTTAGCTCAATGCTTTTTCCTTTTTAATATTTCCCCAATAACCCCAAACTTGAACATTTAACAATACCACACAAGATCTTCTACTTAACTCAAGGTAAAGATTTTCAATCAAGGGTGTTCAGTGTATATTTAAGGCTAAGGGTTCAAAGGATAGAACACAACGTGTTCTCTTTTAGAAGGCTAACTTTATGAATTTGGCCAATAAAAAGGGTTTCAACAACACGGCCTTTGATCATATGATGCAAAACAAGCAATTGATTCAATCATAGAAAACCTGGGCAAAGTCATTCATGCTTTCAAAGTAACAACATTCAACAATAACAACTCTGGAGCTCAAAACCTTACATATAAGCTCATTCACATTTGACATGCACATCCTGCTTAATTTCACAATCACAATCATGATATTATGCATTTGTTCACAAAGCTTGTGAATCACCTGTATAAGCATTTTAATGTGCACATCATCTCAACATTAATCAATCAATAAGCATCATTCAATCATTACTTATCACACAATCACAGTTAATAGCAAACCATCATAACAAACCAGGTGTTCAATAGAGTACATCAAACCCTAATCTAAAAACAAAAACAAAAACAACTTACAAAGTACTGGGTTGCCTCCCAGTAAGCGCTTGTTTAACGTCCCGAGCCTGACCCAAACTTTCAAGGATCCACCAACAACATCATGGTGGACAATTGTTGCACCTCTCCCCCTAGATAGGGCTTGAGACGTTGACCATTTACCACCCAACTTCTCTACGGATCATCAGATGGATTAAAGATTTCAATTGCTCCATGCGGATGCACTTCTTTTATCACAAATGGTCCTGTCCATTTTGACTTCAGCTTCCCAGGAAATATCTTCAATCTTGAATTGAACAATAATACCTGTTGTCCTGGATTGAAAACTCTATTCACCAACTTCCTGTCATGATAAAATTTCATTTTGTCTTTGTAAGCCTTGGATGAATCATATGCATGTAAGCGCATTTCTTCAAGCTCCAAAATCTGTCGTCTGCGGGTGCATTGAGTGTCATAAGGATCAAAATTCAAGAATTTCAAAGCCCATAATGCTCTATGCTCCAGTTCAACTGGCAAATGGCATGCTTTCCCATAGACTAGTTGAAATGGTGATAATCCCATAGACGTCTTCATTGCTGTCCTATAAGCCCAAAGAGCATCATCCAATTTGATAGACCAATCCTTTCTGGATGAAGTCACAGTCTTTTCCAGGATTCTTTTTATCTCCCTGTTAGACACCTCAGCTTGGCCATTGGTTTGTGGATGATAAGGTGCAGCTACCTTATGCTTTACTCCATAGTGTTTGAGTACTTTCTCTAGCTGATAATTGCAAAAATGAGATCCTCCATCACTGATCAACACTCTTGGAGTGCCAAAACGTGAGAATATCTGCCTCTTCAGGAATTTAATTACCGTGCTAGCATCATTTTTAGGACAAGCCAATGCTTCCACCCATTTACTCACATAATCCACTGCTACCAGAATATATTCATTGTTGAAAGATGGGGGGAAGGGTCCAACAAAGTCAATACCCCAACAATCAAAGACCTCAACCTCTAAAATACCTTGTAAAGGCATCTCATGACGTTTAGTGATTGTCCCTGCTCTTTGACATTTGTCACAATTCCTAGCATGATTATGAGCATCCTTAAATAAAGTTGGCCAATAGAATCCTGATTGAAGGACTTTTGCTGCTGTTCTTTCTCCATTAAAATGTCCTCCATAAGGTGAATCATGACAATGCCAGAGAATTCCTTCTGCTTCTTCATTTGTAACACATCTCCTTAGAAGATTATCCGCTCCAATTTTGAACAAATACGGATCATCCCATACAAACTGCTTGGCATCATGTAGAAATTTCTTTCTCTGTTGCCAAGTTAAATCTTCTGGCATGACTCTTGCAGCTTTGAAATTGGCCATATCAGCAAACCAGGGCCTCTGCTGAATATACATGAGTGATTCATCTGAAAAAGATTCCCAGATTGCAGACTCCTTGCTAGTGACCTCATTGTTGACTAACCGTGACAAATGATCAGCAATTAAGTTCTCACTTCCTTTCTTATCACGGATTTCTACATCAAATTCTTGTAATAGTAGTACCCATCTAATCAGACGTGGCTTAGAATCTGGTTTTGTCAACAAATATTTGATAGCTGCATGATCTGTATAGACAATCACCTTAGACCCAATAAGATAGGGTCTAAATTTCTCTAGAGCATATACAATGGCAAGAAACTCTTTCTCTGTAGTAGCATAATTCAATTGAGCATCATTCAGCACCTTGCTAGCATAATAGATTGGATGAAACTTTTGTTCCTTCCTTTGGCCGAGAACAACTCCCAATGCATAATCACTTGCATCACACATTAATTCAAAATTTTGATTCCAATCTGGTGCTACAATTACTGGAGCTGACACTAGCTTCTTCTTCAATATATCAAAAGCTTTCAGACAATCTTCGTTCATCACAAAAGGCGCATCCTTCATCAAAAGATTACTCAATGGTTTAGCAATTTTTGAGAAATCTTTGATGAATCTTCTATAGAACCCAGCATGACCAAGAAAACTCCTAATCCCCCTTACATCTGTTGGGGGAGGCAGTTTCTCAATGACTTCTACTTTGGCTTTATCCACCTCAATTCCTTTAACAGAGATTTTATGCCCCAGTACAATCCCTTCAGTTACCATGAAATGACATTTCTCCCAATTCAGAACCAGATTTTTCTGAACACATCTTTTGAGGACAGTGTTCAAATTAGCTAAACATCTTTGGAAAGAATTTCCAAAAACTGAGAAGTCATCCATGAATACTTCAATGCATTTTTCTAAAAGATCAGAAAAGATTGCCTGCATACACCTCTGAAACGTAGCTGGAGCATTACATAATCCAAAAGGCATCTTTCTATATGCAAAGATACCAAAAGGACAAGTAAAAGCCGTCTTCTCCTGGTCTTTTGGATCTACCACAATTTGATTATATCCAGAATATCCATCCAGAAAACAATAGAAAGCCTGCCCTGATAACCTTTCTAGCATCTGATCCATGAAGGGAAGAGGAAAATGATCTTTCCTGGTAGCTTTATTCAGTTTCCTGTAATCAATGCACATGCGCCAGCCAGTAACTGTCCGAGTAGGAATAAGTTCATTCTTATCATTATAAATTACTGTCATCCCTCCTTTCTTTGGAACCACCTGTACTGGACTCACCCATTCACTGTCAGAGATTGGATAGATGATACCAGCTTCTAGCAGTTTCAACACTTCTTTTCTGACCACCTCCTTCATGACAGGATTTAACCTTCTCTGCGGTTGAGCACTTGGTTTATAGTCCTCTTCCATAAAAATCCTGTGCATACAATAAGTTGGGCTAATACCTTTGAGATCTGATATTGACCACCCAATTGCTTCTTTGTTGGCTTTCAGAATTTCTATCAACTGCTCTTCTTCTTGTAAAGATAAAGAGTTGTTGATGATGACTGGCTTTGCTCCACCCTCTTCTAGAAACACATATTTCAAATGTGATGGCAATCTTTTCAATTCTGGCGACTGTGCTTTGATTGTTTCTTCCTTATCAATTGTTTCAAATATTGGATCTTCCTCTGGACCCTTTTTCAATGTTTCCAAGTCCATCAGACATTCATCGATCAATTTCTCTTCTTCTTCATCCAAATCTTCACATGCATCAATGAGCGTTTTTTCCAATGGTGAAATATTACGCACCATTCTTTCTTGAACCATACAAACTTCATCAAGTTCATCAAATTGAAAGCATGCTTTGTCATCATTTGGATACGTCATGGCCTTGGATACATCAAAAGTAACTTCCTCATCATCAACTCTCAGTTTAAGCTTACCATTCTCCACATCAATCAAAACTCTAGCAGTCTTCATAAAAGGTCTCCCCAGAATAAGAGGAACATCACTAGCTCCTTCCATCTCCATCACAATGAAATCTACTGGGAATACAAATTTGTCAACCTTTACTAGAACATCTTCAACCACTCCATATGGATATTTAAGAGACTTGTCTGCCAATTGAAGAGCCATTCTGGTTGGTTTAATTTCCAACCCCTGAATTGTTCTGCACATGGATAGCGGCATTAGATTAATGCTAGCTCCCAAATCAATCAATGCTCTTCCAACTTTCACATCTCCTATGGTACATGGAATGGTGAAGCTTCCTGGGTCTTTAAGTTTAGGAGGTAGTTTCTGTATGATTGCACTGCAATTGCCCTGTATATTGATAGTTTCCTTCTCAATGTACTTGTGTTTCTTTGTGAGAAGTTCCTTCAAAATTTTGCATATGCTGGCATCTGTTGCAATGCTTCAGAGAATGGTATAGTGATCTCCAACTTCTTAAAGAGTTCCATGAATCTTTCCAACTGCTTTTCTTTCTCCTTCCTTGAATAACTCTTTGGATAAGGAAGTGGCTTTTCATACTCTTTTTCTTTCTGTCTCTCTTCTCTCTCATTTTTTTCTCTCCTCTCCTCTTCTTCTTTTCTCTTTTTCTCTCTCTCACATGTTTCTTTTTCACTCTCACTCTCATTTTCTTTCTCCTCTCTCTCTTTTTGTCTCTCCTCTAACACTCTACCGCTTCTAGTCACAACAATTTTGCACTCCTTTCCAAGATTATCCTGTTTAATTTCGTCAACTATTCTCTCAACATGAACCTCCATTTTTTTAAATGCAACATCCACATTATGACAATAGGACGCATTTGTCTTCAAGAATCTCTGGAAAGTCTCTTCAAGCTTTGTTGTTTTCTCAACTGGAGTAACTTGCATCTGCCATTTTTGTCGTTCTTGAACCATTGAGACCTGTTGTATTCCCTGTGGTATTCGAGAAAGTTTCATGGTTACTTCCTCAAGCTGTTGAAAGAGAGTTTTACTTTGTTCTAGCAGAGCATCATGTAATGGTAACAACTCCCTCTGATGAAAATCTCCTTTTTCAATATTGAGTTCGTTGTCACTAGTAGCCATATTTTCAATAATTTCAGTTGCTTCCTCTGGAGTCTTCCATTTGATATTGCCTCCAGCTGAAGCATTCAGTATCATCTTGGTTTGTGAACCAAGCCCTCCAAGGAAAGTTAGGACTACTTCTTCTTCTCTGAAACCATGCATAGGAGTTTTACGTAACAATCCTTTGTATCTGTCCCATGCATGTCCAAGTGATTCTTCCATGCCCTGCTTGAATGAAGATATCTCTTGCTTGCCCTTAGTCACCTTAGATTGTGGGAAGTATTTGTTTAAAAACTTTGTAACCACTGCTTCCCACTCTGTGAAACTTTCTGCTGGAAAAGAGTTCAACCAAAGCTTAGCATTGCCTCCCAATGAGAAAGGAAACAAGCTAAGTTTGATAGCTTCGTCTGGCACCCCATTAATCTTGACCGTATTGCAGATCTCATTAAAGGTTGTAAGGTGCTCATATGGGTTTTCATGTGATAACCCATTAAATTGATTACTCTTCACCAGTTGAATTAATGCTGGTTTGACCTCCATGTTGGTTGCATTGACTCTAGGTCGAGCTATGCTGTTAAAGTGTTGAGGTCCAGCAAGATTAGTATAATCTGCAAGAGTTCTTCTAGCATTATTGTTCTCCATACTCCTTGTGCTATTGAACTAGTGCTGGTTTGACCTTCCTGCATACACAAGAAAACAAAACCCTAGAAAAGATTTGTTAGCACAAAAAGATATAGAAGAAAATAAAGATTGAAAAGATATAAGAAGATAAAAGATTTAGAAGATAGAATCAAATAAAATATAATAAAACCTAATCTAAAAAATAAAATCTAATCTAAAAGATAAAATAAAATAAAATCTAACCTAACCTAAAAGATAGAATAAGAATAAAATAAAATCTAATCTAAAAAGATAAAAATAAAATCTAACCTAAAAGATAAAAATCAAATCTAAAAAAAAAATAAAAAAATAAAAACAGAAAAAATAAAAACAGAAATTCAAAATTAAAGTCAAAGGTAATCAATAATCACACAAATTAACCAGTTAAACCACGAATCCCCGGCAACGGCGCCAAAAACTTGATGGACAAATTTGTAAGCACCAAAATATGATGTCACAAACTTGTTTCACAATCGGCAAGTATGACCGAATCGTTCAAGTAATAAAACTTGGTAAGACCAAGTATCGTTCTTCCCAAAGGACTCACGGCCTAGTTTAGTTATGTGATTTCTTGATTAGCTAAGACTTAAGAAAACAATAATTGAAATTTTAATATGCAAGACTAAAATAAACATGTATGCATGAATTGATCAATGGCAAAGACATAAGATAAACACTTTCAATGGATTAAATGAATGAATATGTTGTTGGGGGTCAATTTCATCTCATCCACTCTCATATATTTTAGGAATTCCTCTTTCAAATCATCATTGTTAATGCCACTCTCTAATGTACCATTCTAGATGGCTTCTCCCTAATCAAATAGTTCATACAATTCCTAGCATTCCTAATGATTAGTTCATGAGTGCAGGAGCTTAAGGCAACCAATATAATGTTGTCAGTAAAATATTGGGAGAAATTCCCCGGATCTAGATTTCCCCGTACGTGTCCGTATCAACAAAACCAATAATCATGCATTAGAATGAGTTAAACAATGCAAGCATTGAGCAAAGAGGAAAAACCCTAACTAATGATGAAAAGAAAGCATATGTCTTAATTCAAAGATGTATTCAACAAATCCATATATGAGAGCTTCAAGAGATTACATTGATTCCCCAACAAACATACAAGGTTTAGTTCACCATATTCATGGTGAACCTAGATGAATAACAATGAAAGTATGAAAGAATAAACCCAATAAAGGTGAAGAGGTAGCCTGAGCATCCAAGATCCTCCTTCAAAGGGGTGAAAGAGAGAGTGTTTGCCTCGTTTCTGCCAAAGATCCCTAACTATAGGACGTGCAAGCCCTTATATACTAATCTAGAGTTACAAAAGATTACAAAAGTCCAAGCCCAAAAAGTGCCGCTCAGCGCCATTTACCGCTCAGCGATGGTTACGCGTCTTCTTTCTTCCCCTCAGCGGCCATTTGCCCCTCAGCGGTTCCAACGCCACCTCTTGAGTGTCGCTCAGCGGTAGTTTGCCGCTGAGCGGTGCCTTCGACTTCTCTTTTTGCACTCTTTCTTGTCTTTTCTAATGTCCTCTCTCTCATTCTTCACTTCTTTCACCAAATTCACCTCAAAACCTGCACAAAAACACTCAAATCAAGCATAAACCTGTCCAGCTCTCTTATTTCTGAAAATATAAACAAAATGCATGATTTCAAGCTAGTTTCTAAGTCTAAAGGTTGCTTTTAGTATCACTTTTAAGCATGAAAATAACAGTTTTTCAACTGTTATCACAACCCCAAACTTAGAACTTTGCTTGTCCTCAAGCAAACAAAATGTAACTCCATCTCCAACCAATTCATATGATGGTTCACTCATTCAAAATCCTCTTTTCAAGATAAGTAATAACTTCACTCAAACTTATGACCAAGAGTTAATTCAAGATGTGCACATGCTTTACACTCATAGGATGATAACAGTAAGCCATCTCAGCCTTTTACACTCATAGGAAAGGACGAACGCTACACTCATAGGAAAGGACGAACGTTACACTCATAGGAAAGGACGAACGCTACACTCATAGGAAAGGACGAACGCTACACTTTAAGGACGAACGCACATGCAGTCAAAAGCCGTACGTTCATAGACGATTACAATCGAAACAAGATATATAAGCACCGTCTGGAACGAACGTACATAGATAACGAAACTCAATAGGTAAACAGTGTTTGGGACGAACGCACATACAGTCAATATTGAGAAACCGAACGCTCACCATTTCTCTTACATCAAAACCGAACGTTTAAAAGGCTGAGGTGGAGTACTGTTTGGACGAGCGCTAACACACACGAAACCGAACGTCTAATATTACCATTTCTCAAAAGACCGAACGCTCTTAGCGAATGGGACGAACGTCCCATTTTCACTCCAAAATTTTGAACGAACGCGCGAATCTGCAGAATTCTGCAGATTTCGCAGGTTTTCCAGAAATCGAGGAAATCCCAACTTTCAAAATGACATTGATTTTTTAATGAATTTTTTTTAACACTTATTGGACATGCAAATGATCTTCAACCATTGATTATGTCATTTATTGAACATTTCTTTGATGATTTGTAACAAAAAATATGTACATTCAAACCTAATCATCACAATTTCAAAGAGTGATAAGAAATCCATAAATGACATTCGTACTATCCATTTTGTAACAACCCTAAATGTTGCAACACTTCATTCCTCCACACAATATGACGTCCGATGAAGATTGACTAACTGTATTATTTTCATCTGTAGATGGCTTACTGTTATCATCCTCGTCAGCAAACATATCATAATCACCTTCACCAGTGCTAGAGGCTTCTCCACTAGCCAAATGTTGATTTGATGGACCTTCTTTTGCCCGGGCTAACTTCTCATATCCTTCTGAAAAGGGGAGAATGTAGAAGGCATAAGCATTAAGCAGTTAATACCACGAAACATGGCACCCTTCACTCCGTTCTCATAAACCTAAATATCGACAACATCATAGAAAGAAGAAAGAAGAGCCAAGGAAAAATTGACAATTAATAACCTGCCCCAAAATCCAACACTTAACTAATATGGAGGCCCAAAGATAGTTTCTCCAAACACTAAGAATGAACCAAACACCATGTATGATATTGATAATAGAAACAATAAGTTCTATCTTGCATCATGACCATAATAACAACATAAGTTGAACAGTATTATAATAGTAAAACCAAGTAGTTAAATCAAATAAATTATAAAATCAAACAGCATATTACATCATGTTGTTAACAATGTAAACATAATGAAACAACAAAACATAATATAAGTAGAATAAAGCATAGTGTATAACACTAACCCGCTTCACGATCAAAAACCTCTCAGCTTTTCATGATAAACATATGCGAAAAAGGTCAAGGAGCCAAAGTTAAGCATAATGTAGGCATAGCAACTAAAGATACAGTGAATCAAAACAAGTCGCATGACATAGAGTCTCATCAGCCTATCTAAATGATTACATGTTTACACAATGCATAATATCTACAAAGCCCGGAGGGATTAACTCAACTGTATTCACCATTCTCCATCAGCTTCATAGCATCCTCAGTTAGCTGGTCAAATACAACCTTAGTCTCAGCAGACATTTTTGCCTTTCTGTCACTGTTACCTTTTAGCCTTCTCAAGGCTTGCAAAACCTATTGGAAGAATATCGGTTAATACTGCCCAACTAATGAACCTCAAAAAACTCTTAACGAAGTAGATATATGATATATAATTCCAGCCTAGTCAAGTATAAAGATTTACAAGATATAAAGAGAACATGTAAATGAACATGATATAAAATTAATAATTGCAGTTAGATACAAGCCAAATATAACTTTAAATATTGTTTCTTATATTTTTATCTTTATGAACACCATTAATCCTTTATTTTGAAAAAATGGCAATTAACAGGCTTTCTCAGATAACGGTTTAGGGTTGCCATACTCAACTCAAGTTAAAAGTAAATTTGCATACGCAACTATGGAGTCAACAGCAGATTCGGGTTCTCTTATTTTCTGTATTTATTTGTTCCAACTTGAAAAGCACAATGTCAAAATTACACATTCCTTACACGTTCAGATTTGAGAGTAAAATATTTTTAACTGGATAATATTTTTTAAGGAATATGAACTACCCTTAGCAAGAAATTCCACAACTCCTTGGCCACATAAAAATCCAATGATTGCCTAAACAAATGGATGATCTACAACTACTCTGGAGTGAATTGGAAAATAAATATTGTATTTTACAATGATACTTCAGTAGAACAAAGAAATAAAAAATCAGAAAATTAAGAATGATAAAATACATACATACCGTTTCCCCAAGTTCAAGAACATTTGCAATCCGCCTCTTCATGACGGCAATATCTTTAGAAGAAAGGTCCGGCGGACACTCCGGGACAGGGACGGAAGCAGCTGGGACGAAGCGACACCTTCAACGCCTCCCTAAGTTGCTGGGCCGGAACGGACGGAACACGATGCCGTGTTCGCTTCGACCGGTCGACGTCGGACCCTGCGGCGCCCCTGAAACGGAACGGGCTGGAGGCGTTCGATCTCTCCGACACGGCCTTCGACAGTGAACGGCGGCACTTCGGCAAGGACTCGGTCTCTCTCTCTGTTCGCTGAACCCTTTCTCCAACTCTCTCGTCTCTCTGTCTAGGTCACAGCATCCGTCCCCAATGTTCGCGCGGCTTCTCTCTACGAAGTTCGAAAATGAATTTCAAATTTGAAACGCAACTTTTACTCTGCCCGTGCCCGTCCCTCGCCACGTCACAATTGAAGCAGTTTTTCTCAGATTTCACCAGCTTTTTCCCTCAAAACGTGGACCGCTCATATGCTGACACGTGTGCTGTGTCGAAATGTTGTCAAAATTTGTTGTCTAAGTATCATTTTCCAAAAAATAGTAAAATCCACAATGAAAAAGTCTCTCCTCCAATAGCACTGTTGTCCCTTTTGATGTGGCTTTCCAAATTTTGAGCCATATTCTCTCCCACAAGGAGAAAATACTAACGCTAGGTTCCAAAGGCATTCTCTCAATAAAATGAAACGGCTCTCCAAAGTTCCCAAATGGAGTTGGGTGTAGGACGTTGCAGGCTTTCGGCAGTGTGGAGGACGCTGATGCTGTGAAAGAAGGGATAATATTAGGATTTTTAATATCTTTTAGTCAAGGATAGTTAGGTAATTTTTGTAAGACTATGGGGGTGTAAAAAAGAAAACATGTAATTGCAGTAAGAAAGACCCCTAGATGAAATCCACGAAGATCCAGTACCCGCCGTTGTGTGTTTGGTGGCCCATATTTGGAGGAGTAAGAAATATAAACGAAGCACCGTTTTTTTTCTCACTTTGGCGCTGAGATTGAGAAAAGGGAACTCTCACGAAACTCAACTCTCTCTCTCTTTCTCTCTCTCTCTCTCTCCTTCACCCTCTTCTCTCTGCAGCCAATCCCCATTTCAGATCGAGCCCTTCTTCTTCCTCCACCCTTTCCCATTCGCTGTGGTGACTGCTCTCTCATCTTCACCACCAAGAGTAAGTTCCTCTTCCACACCACTTTCTTCTCATCTCGTATTAACCGTCAGCTTCTCTGACTTTGTCTGCTTTTCCCTCTTTGAACTTTCCGTCTCCTGTTGAATATTTTTATTTGAACTTGTCCCAGCTTAAGTGAATGATATCCAAACAGCTCCCTCTCTTTTGTTCATCTGTTTTGTTCATTTTTAGGCAAGGGCTTTGTTTTTTCATCCTGTGGAGCCAAATGCTTAAATGTTCTGTGACATTGTTCTGCCATTGTAGGTGTTGTTTCGGAAGTTAGGAAGTAGATTTGGAACTGAAAATTTCTTGCACTGTGCCAATGCTGGTGGTGGTTTTCATTAGCAGTCAAAATCTATTAACAATTGGCTAATTGGCGTATATGTGCTGCATGAAGAGTATTTTGATTGTGTCTTTTAGTTTTAATGTTTGATTCACTCTCCCATTTCCGCATCGTGTATATAGTTATGTTACTGCTCCAGATACGCAGTGGATAATCTCAAGTTTTTTTTTTTTTTTTTTTTTTTTTTTTTTTTGTAGTTACTTGACTCACATTTAGACTATAGTGGTGGATGCTGTGGTGTGCGGTTTTTCCTCGGACCTATGACTAGACCATTTGGAGAATTGACAAGCAATAACAGTGCCGCTGGAAGGATGAGTACTGAACAATCTGAATTGTCTGAAAAAACACAGTTAAGGACTGAGCATTTACTAAAGGAACAAAGGGAGTCTGGTACTGTGTTAACCAGTTCAGTTATCCATGAAAAATCAAATCAAGTTTCTGCTAATGCGACAGAGAATTCTATTATTTTACTATAATAATAAAACATATTAAAAGAATTAAAAATTTAATATTTTAAATGAAAAAATTAAATTAGAAATATTATTTATTTAAATTTGATAATCAAAATATTTTTTTTTAATATAATAAATATTCAATTACTGTAATATTTTTTTTATATAATTAAATATATATTAATATTTTAATTTATAAAATATTATTTATTAAAATAAAAAAAAATATATTATAAAATTAAAAAAACTTTAAAAAAAATGTTAACCAGTTACCGTTCCAAACAAGGTTAACATATTTTTCTAGTTTTTTTTTTTTTTTAATTTTTTAATATGTTTTATTTATTTTGGTTTATTAAATAATATTTTATAAATTAAAATATTAATATATATCTAATTATATTAAAATATTAATTTAATTAAATATTTATTAAATAAAAAATATTTATTTATTATTGAATTAAAACAAATAAACTTTTAATTTATTATTTTTTTAATTTAAAATATTAAATTTTATTTCGTAATTTATTATTATTATTATTAAATAAAAATTAAAAAGGTAAATTAAAAGAAATAAAAAAAAAATAACCAGCAGACGGTTAAGTGTTATTAACGAAAAGGACATAATAGAATTTTTTGGAGATATGCTGAGACGGAGAACTATTCCTTATGTTTTCTCCTATATTCTTTTATAAAGTTGGTTAAATCATATCTATACCTTATATGAATTAATATATACGTCTTGGAATGATAACAGGTTATGTTCGACACAGATCTACCTGTAACTTGACCCAAAAAAAGTTTATTCGTTACTCAATTTGTTACCAGCATAAATATTTACTTAAAAAATATTTATGAATATTTTAAAATCTAAATATCTTTATGAATATATGCATATATTCATAAATATTTAAAAAAATATATTTTTATAATTTATTAAAATAAAATTATAAAAATATATAAAATAAAATATAAATTAAATTAAATATTAATTAAAATTTAATTTTATAAAAATATAAATTAATATTAATTTTAATTAAATTTAACTTAATAAAATATAAATTAAATATTTATTTTTATTTTTTTACTGTTAACAAATATAATACGATAATATAATACATATACCCGTATAAGAAGGTATTTTAATCCTTTATCTACAACCCACAACAAAAATCTTTTTTGGCATCCCGTTGTATTCATCTCTCTCGTTGAGCCCATTTTTATCTCTATCTTTTTAACAGTACATGTCAAAAACTACTGCAATATGTCAACCATTAATGGTAGGTTTCTTTGACTGAAAAAACATATTGTTATAATTTGTCCTAACTTAGTAGCAGTGTTTTTGTTTGAAAGCAGTTTTTGTCCTTCCTTGGGATAGCAAGGAGTTACTAGTTTTTTTTTTCCTTGGTACATGCCATGTTCATATTGGAGCGTGACAATGAGAGTTCTTAATCAATAATCTTGTCTTCTGCAAGCTTGCAATGATGGAGGACGACTCCTAAAAAGAACATATGTTAACACAACATTCGTTGACATCAAATATGTAACAATTGCAACTTACTTCAAATGAAAATTGAATCAAACAAGCATGTTCACCCTGTCTCACGAGTTGGTCGTTCCCACCACCCAAAAGTTCAAACCCATCGTTGCACTCCTTCACTCTCCCTGTTCATGTTCCATTGCAGAACCCACCAACCTTGCCGACCTCCTACAAGGCAACCTTCCATATTCGTATCTTCACCAAATCCACACACGCATTTTCCAACTTGGTGCACACCAAGACAACCTCGTTGCCACGCGCCTCATTGGACACTACCCATCACGCATTGCTCTTCGCGTCTTTCACCATCTCCAAAATCCAAACATCTTTCCTTTCAATGCCATCATCAGAGTTCTCGCCCAAGAGGGTAACTTTTTTCACGCCTTTTCTCTGTTCAAAGATTTGAAACGGCATCCACTTTCGCCCAACGACTTTACTTTCTCTTTCCTCCTTAAGGCATGCTTTCGGTCCAAAGATCTCCGTCACGTAGAACAGATTCATGTCCACATTCAGAAGACGGGTTTCCTCTCTGACCCTTCTGTTTGCAATGGCTTGGTTTCTGTGTACGCGAAAGGGTACAACCACTTGCCATCTGCCCGAAAAGTGTTTGATGAAATTCCTGACAAAAGGGTAGTCAGTTGTTGGACTAGTTTGATCTCTGGTTTTGCTCGGTCTGGACAGAGTGAGGAGGCTTTGCGGCTTTTCCATGTGATGATTAGTCAGAACTTGCTTCCCCAAAGTGATACTATGGTCAGTGTTCTATCAGCCTGTTCTAGCCTTGAGGTGCCAAAAATTGAGAAATGGATTAACATTCTTTCAGAATTGATTGGTGATGGAGTGAGTACTAGAGAAACTTACTGTGATTCAGTTAACACGGCGCTGGTTTATTTGTTAGGTAAATGGGAGAAAGTTGAGAAGAGTAGAGAAGGGTTTGATCGAATTTCTGCAATAGGAAAAAGAAGCGTGGTTCCTTGGAATGCTATGATAAATACATATGTTCAAAACGGTTATCCTGTGGAGGGCTTAAGTCTTTTCCGTATGATGGTAGAAGAACCAGCCACTACACCTAACCATATCACAATGGTTAGTGTGCTTTCAGCATGTGCTCAAATTGGTGATTTGAGTTTTGGAAGTTGGGTTCACGATCACCTAATATCTCTAGGACATAAAGACACCATTGCCTCAAACCAAATTCTCGCCACATCTTTAATTAACATGTATTCAAAATGTGGCAATTTGGATAAGGCAAAGGAAGTTTTTGAACATACAGTCAGCAAAGATGTGGTCTTATTCAATGCGATGATCATGGGTCTTGCAGTATATGGTGAAGCAGAGGATGCATTGAGACTCTTCTACAGAATGCCAGAATTCGGCTTACAACCCAATGCTGGAACGTTTCTTGGTGCTTTAAGTGCATGCAGCCACTCTGGACTATTGGAAAGTGGGCGCTGGATATTCAGAGAAGTGTCCCTTTCCCCTAGTCTTACATTGGAGCATTGTGCTTGTTATATTGATCTTCTTGCAAGAGTAGGATGCATAGAAGAAGCTATGAAGGTTGTGATTTCCATGCCTTTCAAGCCTAACAATTTTGTCTGGGGTGCTTTGCTCGGAGGCTGCTTGCTCCATTCTAGAGTGGAGTTGGCCCAAGAGGTTTCCAGGAGGCTTGTTGAAGTAGACCCAGACAATTCTGCAGGCTATGTTATGTTGGCAAATGCATTTGCATCTCAGAATCAATGGAGTGATGTCTCGGAGCTGCGGTTAGAAATGAAAGAGAAGGGAATCAAGAAGCAACCAGGAAGTAGTTGGATTGTTGTGGATGGAGTTGTGCATGAGTTTCTCATTGGCTGTTTGTCACATCCTAAAATTGAGAGCATATACCATACATTGGGTGGATTGGTGAAGCATATGAAAGTAGCAAGCCATTGCCTGCTTGTATGCTGTTGTTAAATAAGCCGTGATTGCAGTAACAGGAAATTGCGCAAGTAATTTCTTGTCAAAGCTTGCACCTTTGGTTATATGAGCAAGGAGTATTTTTGAGGGAACTAAACTTCAATGTTGATTTTTTTTTTTATCTTTGACCATTTATCAGCATGACGACAATTTTGAGACTAAACCCCCTGGGTGGTTGTAGATTGTGTTGTGAATAACAAGTAATTAGGTAGCATCCTCCTGCATGAGATGTTCATTTTATGATCACACTCCACTTATACACGACCATTTAAAGGTAACTAATTTTTTTTTTCCATGTATGAATAATTTATTTAATTATATATATCTTGCATCAAATATAAAAAAGTCAGTTTTTTTTGTCAATATTGGTAAGTGAATAAAGCTGTACAATGAAATTACAACTAACAAAATGTGTGATATTTATACATTGTACTGGAAGGTAGTATGAAATTTATCGAATTTATCAAAATCTTTCTTAAAATAATCCATAAAATACATATACTTTCAAGTACCAACATAATTTTACAAGTTATAAAATTTTAAAGGTTAAATTTTACTTTTAGTTTTTTAATTTATTTTTTACATTGAGTTTGGCTCTTCAACTTTATACACATTTCAATTTCGTCCATGTTAAGTCTGTAAAATGGTTTATTTTCATCATTTCCATCACAAAGCTTACGAAACATGATAAGAGTATGATATGATCACTATATACTCACATACGAATATGAGTTCAATTATTTTCTTGCTTGCAATATTTTATTTTTTAAAATAACGATTGACAAAGTTATATTTGTGGCTAGGCAATTTTTTTAAAAGTTACTATTGCTGGTCCTCTAGGCAGTACATTAGTGATTCTGTTCAGATTTTGTAAACTGCTTTTTGAATAGTTGTGTTTTCTTTTATGTTTTGTTCAGAGTGCAAAGGCTTAAATGTGAGGGTGTGCTAAGTCCCTATTTTCTTGTATTTTTCATAGTTAATAGCATTCCTTTTGGGCCTTGTTTAGTTCTAATTTTCTCTTTTTTGCTCAAATTTATTTATCATTGTAAAAATCTTAATTTTTGTGAACATGTGTTAATTTGGAGTTTTTATATAGACTTTTTGTTAATAAGTTTAAAAGTAAATTCTGACGGCTTTGATTACTGTTGCATGTTTGATTCATAACTTTTTCCATAGTTATGTAATTAAATTGATTCTTTTTGCATTGCTTTATTGATTCAATTATTTTTAATTTGGATGTAAGAACGTAATTTTGAAAATGTCAAACAATTTGTAGAGGTGTTGACTTTAGAGTTTAGTGCAGTTCATTTTCTTAGCTTGCTGGTGCAGTGAACTTGAGAGGAGAAGCTTGGGTAATTCTGTGCTGTGATAAACCCTGCAGTTCCAATCCAGTGAAGTTAAGGGTAGTCATTGCTGAAGTGTGAACAAGACTTGAAGTAGGCTGGAAGTGGAGCTGAAGAAACTGGCTGTAGGCTGTCATTTCTAAAGAATTAGAAGCTAAACAGGCTTGGAAACTGCACCTGACCTGAACGTGACTTGATGGAAGAAGCTTGCATGGCAAGCTTGAATAAGCTGGAGATGTGACCTGAAGCTGGTTGGACCAAGGGAAGTAACCTGCTCCTGCAAGTTGGGACTCAAAGAGGCAAAATTAATCAAGCTAAGCTGACCTGCACTAGCCTGGCCTGAAGATTGGAGCTGACTTGTTTTACTTGCTACCTATTAGTCTTGTAATTGTGTTTTAACTAGTCTAGACAGATTGTATATACTTTAGACCTGTCATTGGCAGTTGCTATTATGACTGTTTTTAGGAAGTTTTATAGGTTTTCCAGTTTTAAATCACAGCAGCATATATAAGGCTTGTTCATAGACAGATTTACTTGTTTACAATACAGCTTCCTTAGCATAGTTTTCAATAGTAGTAAAAGCTCTAGAGTAGGTCCTGTAATTGGAGTTCTGTCCGTTCATCTGAAGTTCTCTTGCTGCTGTCGCAACCGGAATCGCGACGGGACGACGATCCAAAAAGAAACAGGTTTCGAAAAGAGATTTTGGAGTCGCCACCATAGTTTATTATGGAAAACTACGGAAAAACCATAAAATAATAAGACACAGTCCGCGAAAACCAGATTCTGGGTTCGGGAGTCGGTTACGCGTAGGGAAGGTATTAGCACCCTATAGCGCCTGCCCGAAGGCAGTACCTTTAACTAAATGCGCGAATGTGATGTGGTTTTCAAAATATTTAATTATTCCCTAAAATAAAATTGTAAATAAACAAAATATATTTTTTAGTTTTTTTTTGGGCCCGACAAGGATTGACCTTGCTCCTACGTATTCTCATTCAAAATGAGAAATCAGGGTTACGTAGTTCTTTCGGAAACTGCTTGAAAATTTTGTTTGAGAAATTTGTTTGAGAAATTGATTATGGATAATGATTTTGTATTTTTTGAAATGAACCTGACAAGGACTGGCCTTGCTCCTACGTATCTCCATTTTTGGTGAAGAATCAAGGGTAACGTAGTTCTAGCCGAAAGATTACTTGTAGTTTGGGAATATTTTTAGTATTTTTAATAAAGAAGGAAAAGGTTTTCTAGCACAAGGCCTACGCGAGCGGTCGCACGTGTGCTTAAACCTTTTCAAAATATTTTTATTTGATTTTTAACTTTTTATAAAAGAAAAGGGAAAGATTTTCAGCACAAGGCCTACGCGAGCGGTCGCACGTGTGCTTAAACCTTTTCAAAATATTTTTATTTGATTTTTAATTTTTATAAAAGAAAAGGAAAAGATTTTCAGCACAAGGCCTACGCGAGCGGTCGCACGTGTGCTTAAACCTTTTCAAAATATTTTTATTTGATTTTTAATTTTTATAAAAGAAAAGGAAAAGATTTTCAGCACAAGGCCTACGCGAGCGGTCGCACGTGTGCTTAAACCTTTTCAAAATATTTTTATTTGATTTTTAATTTTTATAAAAGAAAAGGAAAAGATTTTCAGCACAAGGCCTACGCGAGCGGTCGCACGTGTGCTTAAACCTTTTCAAAATATTTTTATTTGATTTTTAATTTTTATAAAAGAAAAGGAAAAGATTTTCAGCACAAGGCCTACGCGAGCGGTCGCACGTGTGCTTAAACCTTTTCAAAATATTTTTGTAAATTCTTTTATTTAAACTATCAATATTGTATTATTAAATATAGATTTTAGGATAAGTAAATGTCTAAAATAAATAAATAGAACAAAATAAAATAAGACAATAAAGAAAAATAAACAAAAGAGATTGGTGAGGCTGAACGAACGCTGTGAAGAGATTCAGAATAACGAGCGTTCGTTAGGTAAAGAACGAACGTTCGTTGGGGGAGAGGACGAACGTCCATTGGGGAACATAACGGACGGACGTTTAGAAATGTGAGCTGAATGACGAGCGTTCGTCGAGAGAGATGACGAACGGACGTTGAGAAATTGAAGCTGAGTGACGAACGTTCATTGGGCAGATGGTGAACGGACGCTAAAATACGAGCGCTCGCTGTGGAAGTGGCGAACGAGCGCTAAGTAACGAGCGCTCGCTATGGAAGTGGCGAACGAGCGCTAAGTAACGAGCGTTCGCTGTGGAAGTGGCGAACGAGCGCTAAGTAACGAGCGTTCGCTGTGGAAGTGGCGAACGAGCGCTAAGTAACGAGCGTTCGCTGTGGAAGTGGCGAACGAGCGCTAAGTAACGAGCGTTCGAGCGCTAAGTAACTAGCGTTCGCTGTGGAAGTGGCGAACGAGCGCTAAGTAACGAGCGTTCGCTGTGGAAGTGGCGAACGAGCGCTAAGTAACGAGCGTTCGAGCGCTAAGTAACTAGCGTTCGCTGTGGAAGTGGCGAACGAGCGCTAAGTAACGAGCGTTCGCTGTGGAAGTGGCGAACGAGCGCTAAGTAACGAGCGTTCGCTGTGGAAGTGGCGAACGAGCGCTAAGTAACGAGCGTTCGAGCGCTAAGTAACTAGCGTTCGCTGTGGAAGTGGCGAACGAGCGCTAAGTAACGAGCGTTCGCGGTGGAAGTGGCGGACGAGCGCTAAGTAACGATCGTTCGTTGTGGGGAAATGACGAACGAGCGCTCATTGGTGAGAATGTTTGAACGAACGGTCAAAAAGGCTTAAGGATAACGAGCGTTCGCTCGTTTGGATAACGAGCGCTCGTTGGTGAGAGTGCTGAGCGAACGGTCAAAATGGCTTAAAGGTAACGAGCGTTCTCTCGTTTGGATAACGAGCGTTCGTTGTGGGGAGATGGCGAACGGACGCCAAATAACGAGCGCTCCAAAAGAGGCCCAATGCACCAGACGTACGCCCATTTCTGGGCTTGGCCCAGTCCAATGCTTTCTAACCTAGAATTTTCTAGGGGTTCAGGAGGTTCATCCTCATTCCCCAGCTCGCGTCTTCTCTGACCCAAGGTCCCAAGCTCTGCACCACGGACTCAACACCACCTCTGCCATATCCGTCCACCGTCGCCTCAACCAAAACAAGCCTTGGCCTCGCCGGCGACAACTCGTACCCCCAGAACCACCACCAGTCACGACGCCAATGTCTCTGCCTTTCTCTTTTCGAAAACCGCGATTCTCAGGGAGGGTCTTCTTCCGCGTTCATCTCCGATCCCTTCGCGTCATCAACACCCATCATCATCAACTTCACCATTACTAAAACCTCCACGACCACTGCCACGATAAGGCTCCCCGTGCCTACCCTAGTCTACCTCCTCCGTCACCTCCACGGCCACCGGATTCCTCCTCAACAGCTCCAGGCCGCCGGGACTCAACGCCATCGCGCCACTAACCTCACCAGTGCCCCAACGCCACTCTTCTTTTTCCCATTCGAGTATTTTCTCGACTGCCATTTTTCTCTCTGCCTCCCTAACTTTTATTGTTTTCTGATTGGTTTAATGTTGATTGATTTCTCTCTTATGCGGTATTGGAAGAGATGAGTGTGTTGTGTGCATTTGAGCGTGAAGGGGATAAATGATTCTGATGATGGTGCATGGGCTGACGAGATAAGGGGTGAATGGAGCTTATGCAGTAAGCATATATGATGAATCTGAATGTATAGGTGAACAAAAAACCTACCTGCTGTTATGGCTGCTGCTACTGCTAGCTGTGTAGCTGGTGATCTCTTCTCGCCGGTGCCGGTGCCAATGCTGACTCTGGATGATGATTGTAGATGATAGTTCCTGCGTGCTCTTTCTCCCTTTTTTCTCTCTCTGATCCAACCAAATTCTGCTGCTCTAACAACCTGGTCTCCCCCTTTTCTCTCTCTCTGATCCCAAAAATCTCTGCCCCAAAATCTTGAAAATATTCTCTTGTAACCACCTGGTCTCCCCTGTTGAGACACGTCTCCTATACCATTTCCCACGTTTTCTTCCTTTTTTCTATTTTTTTACTTTTTCCAATTTTATTTTATTTATTTTTTACTTTATTTTTAATTTTAATTTTATTTTTCAATTTTTTTTTAATTATTTTGATTAATTAACACTATTAAAACAAATTGAAAATAAGAAATAAAATAGAAATTGAATTAAAAGCAAAGATCTAAATACATAAAAATAGAATAAAACAAAAAGGTAAAATAAAATAAAAATAATAAAAGAAACAATAAAAACACAATTTTTTACAAACCCGGACAAAATTGAGTGTTGACAGCTGCCCCTCTTTACTTAGATATTACTAAATAATATGAAAATTTAATCTTTTCATATTATTTAAGTAAAGCTAAGTAAAGATAAAGACACTAATTTTGTCCGGGTTTCAATCATGAAAGAAAACGAACAAAATAATTCAAGTCACGATGGCAAATGACCAATGTCAAGTAAAGTATCAGTAACAAAAAACTAAAACCTGGATTTGACCATTGCCTCGCAGAGGGCCAAACTCACAGAACAGAAATTTAAATTCGACCATTGCCATGCAGAGGGCCGATAACAGAAACTAAAACCTGGATTTGACCATTGCCTCGCAGAGGGCCAAACTCACAGAACAGAAATTTAAATCCGACCATTGCCATGCAGAGGGTCGATAACAGAAAACGAAAACCTGGATTTGACCATTGCCTCGCAGAGGGTCAAACTCACAGAACAGAAATTTAAATCTGACCATTGCCATGCAGAGGGTCGATAACAGAAAATTAAAACCTGGATTTGACCATTGCCTCGCAGAGGGCCAAACTCACAGAACAGAAATTTAAAACCGACCATTGCCATGCAGAGGGTCGATAACAGAAAACGAAAACCTGGATTTGACCATTGCCTCGCAGAGGGCCAAACTCGCAGAACAGAAATTTAAATCCGACCATTGCCATGCAGAGGGCCAATAACAGAAAACTAAAACCTGGATTTGACCATTGCCTCGCAGAGGGCCAAACTCACAGAACAGAAATTTAAATCCGACCATTGCCATGCAGAGGGCCGTTACAAAAAGAAAAAAAACATGAGTTTAGGGTGCCAGGCGAAACTGGGCTTATGGGCCAGTATGGGGACCGGGCTGTGTGGGTCAATGTGAAAATTGGGCTTTTGGGCCAGTGTGGAAACTGGGCTTTTGGGGGCCAGTGTAGAAACTGGGCTTTGAGGGCCAGTGTGAAAACTGGGCTTTGGAGCCAGTGTGGAAACTGGGCTTTGGGGGCCAGTGTGGAAACTAGGCTTTGGGGGGCCGGTGTGGAAACTGGACATTGGGGGCCAGGTAAAACTGGGCTTTGAGGGCCAGTGTGGAAACTGGGCTTTTGGGGGCCAGTGTAGAAACTGGGCTTTTGGGGCCAGGTAAAACTGGGATTTCGAATTTTGGAATTCTTGAAATTTGTAATTTTGTGAAATTTTTTTTTTTTTTTTTTTTTGTAATTTTGACAAAAAATTGATTTTTGAAAAGGTATTAGTGACCATTTCCAAAGAGCAGGTCCTAATATGCGAATAGGAGAAACGAAATGTAAAGACCATGGTAGAATGTTAAAACTCTAACTTAAAGGCGGTGAACATGGTGTAAAGATGTGGGTGTCAAAACCCCGAAATGAGAGAAAAAAAAAATGATTAACATGAAACAACATGACTTGACGAAAAAACCATAATGTTATTCTTTTTGTATTTTCGAAGAAGGATTCGACAACCATTCATATGAATGAAGAGGGTTTCGATTTGAAAGATATTCTTTTGATGGATGAATGCACACATATGGAAAACATTTGCTTTATTTTGTGTTTTGTCTCTCTTTTTTTTTTTTTTTTTTGCTTGAGTCATTCATCTTACTTGCAATTATCATCAAACTGATCTTTATTTTCAATGTTTTGTGAAATTGAGGAATGTCATACATTTGAGGTCTAATGTTTGATATGATTTCATGTTGACTTTTTCTTTCGAGACATCGACGCACACCTGCTTGAATTTACTAGCAAGTGAAGAATGAGAGCTATTTAGAATGGTTTGGAGAAGTCTGGGACAGCCACATAAGCACATCATTCCTTATACATTGCTTAAAGGAAGCGAGACACCCAAAAGCTGCCCCAGTTTGGTGTTTGGGGAAATGAGCATGGGGTATGGATCTTTGAAAATTCGGGTCAAAAATTCAAGTAAGATCCTAAAAGCTGCCCCAGTCTGGGATTATGTGTCAATGAGTTGCAAGGTGAAGAATTCGTGTGAGATTCACAAATCTACCTCAGTTTTTCGGGTATGGGTTCTTACTTGGAAGGATAAGCTAAAAGGATGACCCCAATTGGTCTGATTTTCTTTGGCATGCTTTTGCTTAGTTGGCAAAGAGATCCCTTCTTCCTGAGACATTACCTTTTTTTTTTTCAAAGTTTTTGTTTTTGTTTTTTTTTTTTTTTTTTTTTTTTTTTTTTTTTTTTTGGACCCATTGTAAGTCATTTTGTCTTATCGCAAAATTAAGCTTTATGAAAATTTGAGCAAACATTATTCAATCTGCGTGGACTTTATTAGGCTTGTAATGTGGCTAGGGCTAGAAGGTATTGAAAGAAAAGATATAAAGGCCCAAATGAATGTTTGTCGGTTATTTTTTGAAACAAGGGTTATCATCTGGCATTGTGTCAACTATTTGACATTTTGAGCACTTTGCTTTTCTTGAACTCCATTTTTTCATTTTTTTTCATCATCACTTTGTGATTTTTTGTTTTTTCTTTGTTCACTCTTCTTGATGAAATTTCTTCGTTTGATCATTGAGTACTCTTCAACTGCTTCCTAAGTTGACTCATACTAATGACAACCCTTGCTTGGGAATAATTTTGAAAAAAAGATTTATTTTTGGCTCAAAACGGGGTCACAATGGATATATTTTGTTTTTTGGTAAAGAAAAAATGGCCACACATCATTTCAAATTCTGATTGCTTTCTTTTCAAAAGATTAATTCTACGACCAGATGACCTCAACATGAGTGATTTTTCCCTTTCCCTTTCTTTCTAGACCGCCCTTTTGGATTTTCAATCTAGTGGACTTATTCTCCTTTTGAAAATTCTTTTATTTGTCTCAATGGGTTCAGGGATCACCCAACTAGCACAAGCAAGGAAAATTTTTGGCCAGGCCAATCTGCCCCAGTGTAAAGTTTTACACCATTACTAAGGGCAGTGACAGTGTTTGTTGGGGAACATCCTTTATTTTGGAACAGTGAAGGGTGAAGGTTTTCAAGCAAAATGCGCACAAACGTCTCGGGAGAAAGCGTCAAATTATTATTATTTTTTTATTAAACACTTGACCTTAGAAAAACTTGACATCCCAATTTTCCTTTTGATTATTCATCATTTTTTTCTTTTGCTCTTTTCTATTTTCGAAAAACAAAAGTTTGACGATTTGCAAGAAAGATAAGTGACTCAAGATTGACTTTATTTCATTTTCTTTTCAATTTTGTTTTTTTTTTTCACGATACCCTTTCAGGACTCGATTTCCAGCACTACTTGGAGAAACCCTGTAGTGAGTGTTTGCATTGTAAGTCATGGATGACAGTGCGATATCAAAACGCATACTTCCCTGGTAGCAAGACACTTCACAACATCAAATTTACTTGTACAATGACTTATGCTTTCTTATGTGGTCTTAAAGCCCACTTCATTTCTTCATGGCATTTGCAGAGGCATTCACAAGCCTTGCCTTAGTGTCTAGTTGACTTTCTTCATACTTTAATCATCTTGAATGAATCAAAGTTTGCCTTTGCGCTTGAACCACCAGCACTTTTGGTGGAATGACCGATAGCCCCTTCATGATAATCACCTTTTGTATATGATGCATCACGAGTCTTGTGGAAATGAGGCTTTACAGGCTTCATGTAACAAGTAAAGACCAAGCTTTTTATGCAGAAGACTTGGAAGAAATGTTGCATAAGTCAGAAGGTTAGGAGTGAAACTCATAAGCCCTTTGTCTTGATCAGCATGTTTGCCTAACAGTTTGGTGGGAAATTGAGTTTGGGTCTAGTCTCCAATCTTCCTCAAAACGGTTTCAAAGGGTAGGCCAACGGTATTTGAGCAGTGGGATGTGATTGAGCTCTTTCTTCTCTCCTTATCCCAGGCTTAGACCAAACTTGTTCACATTTGTTGTCATAGTAGAACCTTGTGCGATCTTTTCAGTCTTCACACCAATTTCAATTCTTTCTTGGATTATCACCAAGTTTGAGAATTTTAGGGAAACACTGCTCATCATGGTCTCACAGAAGGGTGATTGCAGAGTATTTAGGAATGTGTCAACCATCTCGTTATCACTCATAAGAGACTTTCCTTGAGCATCAATCTCTTTCCACCTTTGGGCGTATCCTTTGTATAATTCATACTCCTTCTTCACCATGCTTCGTGGTTGTAATCAATGAGATGTCCCGTCCATGTGGTATTTGTACTACCTCAAGAGAGCATCCACCAAATCTCCCCAAGACCGGATGCACGAAGATTCAAGATGAGTGCCCCAGTTTGGTGTCATGCCAGCTAATCTACCTTAGAAAAACGAATTGACCACTTTTCATCATAGGAACGCACAACCATTTTCTTTCTGTACATCATGAGATGGCTCTTGGACAAGTGGTGCCTCCGGGTAATTTAAAATTTGGGAGGTATCAGCATATCATCTGAGACTAAGCATAACCCTGCAACATTTGCAAACTTAGAGCTTCCTCCCCCTTCCATGACTCTTATCCTTTTTCCAGTATTTCAAATTTAAGCTTGTCAGCATCAACATCCACTGGTGCAACAACAATGAGGGAAAGATTTCAACTCGGGTTGCTTCGTCATTATCTTGCTCACAAGGCGTGGCTGAATCATCTCCTAGGGTACCATGAAAGTGGTTGCCCCAAGCTTGTTTCTTCCTTCAACTACGGTATTTTCTGCCTTTTAAGTGTGAACATGCCTCAATTCCACTCCCAAGGGTGAAGTGTAATGTAGGGGAAGACCATATGAGGAGAAAATTTAGGCCTCTCGAACTCTGTATTGTAGTCGTGGTGCACACGAATCTTCAGGGCTTTGTAACGCATTCAGAGCCTCTAGGATTTGGCTCATTTATCCCTTCAGTTGTTGGATATCGACTTTCATCCCATCTTGAATTTCTCCTTGGTTCTCCAAGATTTATTAACTGGTTCAAGTCCTTTAAGGTATCTTGGATGTTTAGGTATATTATTTTTTTTTAGATGAAACAATTTAAGAAAATGAAAATGAAAATGAAAAGAAAAAGAAGAGACAATGTAATTTAAATACTCTAGTCGGAAATTATAAAGCTGTGAAAATTTTGCCTTGGTATAATTTGGAAATTAACACGAAACGGAGTCCATAAGGCGGTTCATCATTCAGAAGTTCCCAAAGCGTGAGACACAGGAAGTCTTGGTCAACCACCTCAGGCTTTAGCCATCACATTCTTCATTTCTCTTATCAGTTTCTTGCAGCAATTGAGGAATGTTTCAATCCCCTTAGGCGGGTTGATGATTGACATTACAGACTCAGCATCAGCTAAGAACTTAGGGACATTTTCAATAGCTCCATTGGCAAGGGAAGCTAGCTATGAGAGACTTCTCTTCCACTTCTTTGTAAGTTGTCCTTGTTCCACGAAATACTCTTATATAGATCATTATTTACAGATGTCTCCTCTTTAACTTGATGCTACATTTTTCCAACTTCTCAACCGCTGATCCCATCCGCTGCTCAGCACTACGAAGTTTTTTTTTTTTTTTGCTTCGGTAAGGAGGGATCGACTTGAATGGTAACTTGATTGTCCTAACCCTCTCTACGATTCATTGGCCAAGGGAATCTTTATTAAAAGTCCATTATCTCGTGTCTCCTCTCAACCCCAGTGAAATGGTGTTTTAGCTACACATATACAACATAGAAGAGAGAAATGATGGATTGGGTGGTGGAAATTGGATTTTTTCCACCATGGAAGCCCCTTGGAGCAGCTGCAGCTGCGTCCCTGGTCTCCTCCCCGTTCTACATCCCCCTTTCCAACTGCCTCTGGATTCTGATATAAAGAAGGGTACAAGAATTGAGTCACGGGTCATCTCTGGACGAGCGTCCAAATTCTGGACAAGCGGCCCAATTCTGGACGAGCGTCCAATTTTCTGGACGAGCGATACAATTCTGGACGAGCGTCCAATTTTCTGGACGAGCGACCCAATTCTGGACGAGCGTCCATGGACGAGCGCTGGACGAGCATTCTCTTGGTGACGAGCGTCCACTTGCTGGACTAACGTGCTTCTGCTGGACGAACGTGGACGAGCGTCCCAATGGACGAACGTCTCAATTCTGAACGAGCGACTGGATTCTGGACGAGCGTCCACTTGTACGAGCGTTCTGGACGAGCGGCCTGCAACGAGCGTCCTCTTCCCCGACTGGACGAGCGTTCCTTAACGAGCGTCCCATTTCTGGACGAACGTGAAGACGAATGTGGACGAACGTCCTCTTCTGGACGAGCGCTGTGTTCGGCGAGCGTCCATGTGCGAGCGTTGGATGTCTGGACGAGCGTCCACTATCTGATCGAACGTTTTCTGCTACACGAGCGTCCACTTTCATTGTCAACGAGCGTCCGCTCGCCATGAAACGAGCGTGCGCTCGCTAAGTGATGAGCGTCCTGCACGAGCTCCCTTTCTGAACGAGCGTTAACATGTCTGGACGAGCGTCTAGGACGAGCGTCCACTTGTGCGAGAGGTCTGGTCGAGCGGCCACTCTTGCGACGAGCGTCCTGTGCTTCTTCTGCCGTTCGTTCTCTATCAACGAGCGTCCGCGATACTTGTGTGCGCTCGCTATGTGACGAGCGTCCATTTCTACCTCGACGATCGTCCTCTCTAAGAGTCCTGGACGAACGTCCTCTTCTCACGTCATCTGGACGAACGTCTCCTTCAAAACGAGCGTCCTCTTCTGCTTCAGGACGAGCGTTGTCTTTTGAGAGCTGGACGAACGTTCACTTGGCGTCACCCTTGCGCCAAGCGTTTCTGCATGTGTGACGAGCGTTTCTGCGTGCCTTGTTGATTCATCTCTATAATTTTGTTGGAGACTCTTCCAAGCTCATTTTTAGCTCCTGCAAATGATATATAATTTGCGATCTATGCTGCCAAGGGACACACCATTTAAATTGTTCTTTGTTTAAACTTGTACAAAGTTGCGCCCATTCATTTGCCCCTTTCACATTTGGTTTATACTGCCATAGCTCAAACATGGGACAGGTGGCCTTTAAGGCGTCCTCAGTCACGCGGGAGATGAACACAACATAACACTTTCCCTCCCTTCAACTCATAACAATGATTAAGGGTCCCATGAACTTCAGCCAGGATGGTAGCGACTGGATTCTCACAGCGCTCTTCGTATCCCACGAATGCATTCATAGCGGCATAGTCGACGAGGTTCTTTACATTTAGGAGAAAGCGTGACACCATAGAGGAGAAGAGCTAATACATTCGTAAACATTTCCCAATTTTCCTCTTAAGCCAAATGATGTAGGTATTCCTATAAGTATCTTTGAGGAAGGCCCCTCACTTTGCCCTTGATTAAACTCGCTTTCCAACTTCATTAGGTGTATTTTCCTGATCCTCGCTCACTGCAAGACAAGGATATACTGCTCAAAGTAGTTGTATGGAGTTTTTTTTCCAAATTTAAGACTTGCTTGAATTCTTCCACTGGTGGCACTAGTTGGAAATCTTGGAAAGTGAAGCACCTCAATGGTGGTTCATAAGACTGGGCTAAAAGAGTAATGGCCGGTGTTTGAATTTCCACCTCTAACAGGCTCAACAAATTCCCATACTCCTTCCTGAATGCATCCTTTTGGGTTGTCTCCATTTTCTTCAGCAGTTCTCTCAGGCCATCCATATTATCTTCCTTTGCTTGATGTGTGTCTTTTCATCAGAATGTATGAACTTGAATACCCCTCGACTCAAAATCCATGTTAATTTCCATCTTTACCTTAAGGACTCAATCACAAATTTATAATTTTCTGACTAGAACCAGTGACAAGACCATAAAAATGCATGAGAAAAAGAAAGAAATAAAAGAAAAAGGTGTATAAAAAAGGTATAAAGATACGTACAAGGTGCTTGATTTTATTAAGCAAAAATGAGGGTTATAAGACTGCACACTTCTCCCTTTGTGCCCTAATGAAGGTTGAACACTTAAGATCTAAGGTTAAGTATATGGAATCTCTCAAAGATAGTTACCTGAACCTAAAGATCCACGGCCACTAGAGCTATGGCCCCCTTCATAGTATCTCCACAACAGTCAGAGTAATCAACTAGGTGTGAAGACACAAATGAAGAGAACAGACTCTAGCTGGGGTTCTCACGATAGCCAAACAGGAAGTACATCCCAGAGTGACACCGCTACACAACCCCTCTAATTCTAAGTTGCGCTCAGACCCGGGTATAGGGCCTCACTCATCATATGCATAATGTGCGTGTGTGAAGGGAGAATGCAATGCATACCCAAACCCTCACCTGCAAAACAACCAGAAGATTTCCCAGGCAGATATAAACATGTTTTCTACCCTAGGTTTCAATATAGAACAATCCAAGCAACTTATGCAATTATTTAAAATATCAAACATAAAAAATGGGGAGGAAAACATAAAGCAAAACCACATCAGAATCGTGCATCTAATTAAATGGCTTGACTCTCTAAAAACTCCCCAGTGGAGTCGCCATCTGTCGCAACCGGAATCGCGACGGGACGACGATCCAAAAAGAAACAGGTTTCGAAAAGAGATTTTGGAGTCGCCACCATAGTTTATTATGGAAAACTACGGAAAAACCATAAAATAATAAGACACAGTCCGCGAAAACCAGATTCTGGGTTCGGGAGTCGGTTACGCGTAGGGAAGGTATTAGCACCCTATAGCGCCTGCCCGAAGGCAGTACCTTTAACTAAATGCGCGAATGTGATGTGGTTTTCAAAATGTTTAATTATTCCCTAAAATAAAATTGTAAATAAACAAAATATATTTTTTAGTTTTTTTTTGGGCCCGACAAGGATTGACCTTGCTCCTACGTATTCTCATTCAAAATGAGAAATCAGGGTTACGTAGTTCTTTCGGAAACTGCTTGAAAATTTTGTTTGAGAAATTTGTTTGAGAAATTGATTATGGATAATGATTTTGTATTTTTTGAAATGAACCTGACAAGAACTGGCCTTGCTCCTACGTATCCCCATTTTTGGTGAAGAATCAAGGGTAACGTAGTTCTAGCCGAAAGATTACTTGTAGTTTGGGAATATTTTTAGTATTTTTAATAAAGAAGGAAAAGGTTTTCTAGCACAAGGCCTACGCGAGCGGTCGCACGTGTGCTTAAACCTTTTCAAAATATTTTTATTTGATTTTTAACTTTTTATAAAAGAAAAGGGAAAGATTTTCAGCACAAGGCCTACGCGAGCGGTCGCACGTGTGCTTAAACCTTTTCAAAATATTTTTATTTGATTTTTAATTTTTATAAAAGAAAAGGAAAAGATTTTCAGCACAAGGCCTACGCGAGCGGTCGCACGTGTGCTTAAACCTTTTCAAAATATTTTTATTTGATTTTTAATTTTTATAAAAGAAAAGGAAAAGATTTTCAGCACAAGGCCTACGCGAGCGGTCGCACGTGTGCTTAAACCTTTTCAAAATATTTTTATTTGATTTTTAATTTTTATAAAAGAAAAGGAAAAGATTTTCAGCACAAGGCCTACGCGAGCGGTCGCACGTGTGCTTAAACCTTTTCAAAATATTTTTATTTGATTTTTAATTTTTATAAAAGAAAAGGAAAAGATTTTCAGCACAAGGCCTACGCGAGCGGTCGCACGTGTGCTTAAACCTTTTCAAAATATTTTTATTTGATTTTTAATTTTTATAAAAGAAAAGGAAAAGATTTTCAGCACAAGGCCTACGCGAGCGGTCGCACGTGTGCTTAAACCTTTTCAAAATATTTTTGTAAATTCTTTTATTTAAACTATCAATATTGTATTATTAAATATAGATTTTAGGATAAGTAAATGTCTAAAATAAATAAATAGAACAAAATAAAATAAGACAATAAAGAAAAATAAACAAAAGAGATTGGTGAGGCTGAACGAACGCTGTGAAGAGATTCAGAATAACGAGCGTTCGTTAGGTAAAGAACGAACGTTCGTTGGGGGAGAGGACGAACGTCCATTGGGGAACATAACGGACGGACGTTTAGAAATGTGAGCTGAATGACGAGCGTTCGTCGAGAGAGATGACGAACGGACGTTGAGAAATTGAAGCTGAGTGACGAACGTTCATTGGGCAGATGGTGAACGGACGCTAAAATACGAGCGCTCGCTGTGGAAGTTGCGAACGAGCGCTAAGTAACGAGCGCTCGCTGTGGAAGTGGCGAACGAGCGCTAATTAACGAGCGTTCGCTGTGGAAGTGGCGAACGAGCGCTAAGTAACGAGCGTTCGCTGTGGAAGTGGCGAACGAGCGCTAAGTAACGAGCGTTCGCTGTGGAAGTGGCGAACGAGCGCTAAGTAACGAGCGTTCGAGCGCTAAGTAACTAGCGTTCGCTGTGGAAGTGGCGAACGAGCGCTAAGTAACGAGCGTTCGCTGTGGAAGTGGCGAACGAGCGCTAAGTAACGAGCGTTCGAGCGCTAAGTAACTAGCGTTCGCTGTGGAAGTGGCGAACGAGCGCTAAGTAACGAGCGTTCGCTGTGGAAGTGGCGAACGAGCGCTAAGTAACGAGCGTCCGCTGTGGAAGTGGCGAACGAGCGCTAAGTAACGAGCGTTCGCTGTGGAAGTGGCGAACGAGCGCTAAGTAACGAGCGTTCGAGCGCTAAGTAACTAGCGTTCGCTGTGGAAGTGGCGAACGAGCGCTAAGTAACGAGCGTTCGCGGTGGAAGTGGCGGACGAGCGCTAAGTAACGATCGTTCGTTGTGGGGAAATGACGAACGAGCGCTCATTGGTGAGAATGTTTGAACGAACGGTCAAAAAGGCTTAAGGATAACGAGCGTTCGCTCGTTTGGATAACGAGCGTTCGCTCGTTTGGATAACGAGCGCTCGTTGGTGAGAGTGCTGAGCGAACGGTCAAAATGGCTTAAAGGTAACGAGCGTTCTCTCGTTTGGATAACGAGCGTTCGTTGTGGGGAGATGGCGAACGGACGCCAAATAACGAGCGCTCCAAAAGAGGCCCAATGCACCAGACGTACGCCCATTTCTGGGCTTGGCCCAGTCCAATGCTTTCTAACCTAGAATTTTCTAGGGGTTCAGGAGGTTCATCCTCATTCCCCAGCTCGCGTCTTCTCTGACCCAAGGTCCCAAGCTCTGCACCACGGACTCAACACCACCTCTGCCATATCCGTCCACCGTCGCCTCAACCAAAACAAGCCTTGGCCTCGCCGGCGACAACTCGTACCCCCAGAACCACCACCAGTCACGACGCCAATGTCTCCGCCTTTCTCTTTTCGAAAACCGCGATTCTCAGGGAGGGTCTTCTTCCGCGTTCATCTCCGATCCCTTCGCGTCATCAACACCCATCATCATCAACTTCACCATTACTAAAACCTCCACGACCACTGCCACGATAAGGCTCCCCGTGCCTACCCTAGTCTACCTCCTCCGTCACCTCCACGGCCACCGGATTCCTCCTCAACAGCTCCAGGCCGCCGGGACTCAACGCCATCGCGCCACTAACCTCACCAGTGCCCCAACGCCACTCTTCTTTTTCCCATTCGAGTATTTTCTCGACTGCCATTTTTCTCTCTGCCTCCCTAACTTTTATTGTTTTCTGATTGGTTTAATGTTGATTGATTTCTCTCTTATGCGGTATTGGAAGAGATGAGTGTGTTGTGTGCATTTGAGCGTGAAGGGGATAAATGATTCTGATGATGGTGCATGGGCTGACGAGATAAGGGGTGAATGGAGCTTATGCAGTAAGCATATATGATGAATCTGAATGTATAGGTGAACAAAAAACCTACCTGCTGTTATGGCTGCTGCTACTGCTAGCTGTGTAGCTGGTGATCTCTTCTCGCCGGTGCCGGTGCCAATGCTGACTCTGGATGATGATTGTAGATGATAGTTCCTGCGTGCTCTTTCTCCCTTTTTTCTCTCTCTGATCCAACCAAATTCTGCTGCTCTAACAACCTGGTCTCCCCCTTTTCTCTCTCTCTGATCCCAAAAATCTCTGCCCCAAAATCTTGAAAATATTCTCTTGTAACCACCTGGTCTCCCCTGTTGAGACACGTCTCCTATACCATTTCCCACGTTTTCTCCCTTTTTTCTATTTTTTTACTTTTTCCAATTTTATTTTATTTATTTTTTACTTTATTTTTAATTTTAATTTTATTTTTCAATTTTTTTTTAATTATTTTGATTAATTAACACTATTAAAACAAATTGAAAATAAGAAATAAAATAGAAATTGAATTAAAAGCAAAGATCTAAATACATAAAAATAGAATAAAACAAAAAGGTAAAATAAAATAAAAATAATAAAAGAAACAATAAAAACACAATTTTTTACAAACCCGGACAAAATTGAGTGTTGACAGCTGCCTTATACTCCAAAGGAGCTAGGTTGCAAGTGCTTCAGAATCTTTGTACTTTCACACCAGTTTACATCAAATTCAAGTTAGTTTACATGCAATTTTACTTTTCTTGCAAACTTCTACAGATTCCTCTACTGCTTTTACCTTTACCTTTCTGTCTTTTACTTTCTTGCACATTTACATTTGATGCTTTTACAATGCTTTCTCACTTCTACATCAGAATTCATTTTTCTGTTGATGATCATGTGGCTTTTACTTTTGTAACCTACTAAACTCAATTATGGATTCGTGCTGAGACTTAGTGAGTATAAAGTAACCGCCTATACACCAAGGAATCCGAAATGATCCTTGGCCATCAAAAGTAAAACCTAATGAACATCAATTGAGAGTTATTGTTTTCTTGTTAGACAGCTTTTACATGCTTTTCTTTACTGCCTTTAGAAGCTTTCTTTAAATTCCCAGTTCTGCATTTGATTTCAATTCCAGCACTTACTTTCTAACCTGTTTTTACTTTCAACAATGCAATTTAATCATTTGAAACTCATTCCAAACGTTTGATTTCAGTTTTGTTCCAGATTACTCATAGGTAGTAATTCTCGTTATCTCCCGGGCACCAGTTTTTCTTTGTTTTGAATGTTGAGTTTTGATTTCTGCTGCTAAATTCCAGTTCCAATTACTGTTTCATGATTGTTTCTACATAAGATTCATGCTTCTGCATTCAATAATTACAGATTTAGCTCTTAGTTTCCAGTTCTAGCCATTTAGTTAGGTTTTCTAGGTAGGTAGTTTGCTAATTTTAGGAATTTGATGTGTATATATTGTCAACATCTGTCTCATTCATTGGTTTATTTATTGGTTTAATCATTCACGAAGTCCTTTTTTTCGCGTGGAATCTCAATTTAGTCCCTTTGTTTTTGGAAGAAAAAGGAAACCACTGCGTAGAATGATAGAATTAACCCTGGACTACATGACTTGGAACTTGAAGTACATTAAGAAATAGGAGGCATAACATTCCTTCATGTTTAAAATACCATTTAACCAAAACAGGACTAATTTCCACAAAGCATCGAATGCAATTCATCATACTCTCCATGCATGAGCTGCTATCTTATAACATTCATACAGGAAAAAAAAAATCTTTGAATGTTTATCTGGAAACATAACTGAACGTGATACACAGCCAAAATAGCATGGCAACGATCATTTCAGTGAAAGTAACCAAGAACCTGGCCGCCTACATTCTTCTTAATGGCTTCTTCATGATCCAAAACACCGTCAGGAGTAGTAATCACAACATAACCCCACTGCACACAGCAATAGAAAGGCACAATTATCTTTTTCCTTTGATTTCCATTGACATATCATTCTTAAAACACAAATTATAACAACCACAATCAGACAAAAACAGCAGTCGGAAGCTGTGACACGAAAACGAATCATTAACATAAACCAACCTGATGAGTAGGAAGAGTCTGCAATCTGTAGGCTTCAAGATCCCTTGCCTTCATATCTTTTCGGTATGTAAGAGCCTTGCAATCGTTAATCCTACCTTGTAGTTCAACCGTTATCCTCCCCACTCTATGCGGATCATAGACTTGAAAGTCTTTGATATAACCTATTAGGAATTTAAGCCAAATTAACTACACTAACAGTGGCACAGTACAGAGTAACTGTTAGAATCTTAAAGAACTTTATATCGGTTCATGGACCCTTGCAATCTTAAAGATATTTCACACACAGAAAGTCATGCTCAGACTCAGACGGAAAAGGATGACAGTAACCAAATCAACAACGAAAGTCATTCAAACTCTGATGACATAAATTTCAGAGACTGAAATCACTTTTGAAAAGCGAATTCATACCATTTCATTATTGCCAGATTTGAAATTGTGAAGCAGTTAAAAGGGGTTTCGAGTTTTAGAAAAAAGAATACAAATTATAAAAATAGTGGCAGGAGAAAGAAAAGATACCATGGTTTTTCATGATTCGGAGAAATGAAGACATAACAGTGGAAATTGGCTTGAGTTCCACCATAGCTTTCCCTCTTCTCTCTGCATTCACCATACTCCTCAAGGCATCGTTCAGGATCCTCCTTCCCATCTCTCTAAATTCTCTAACCAAACCTCCTATTTCTCTCACTATGGTTTTCGAAATATAGTGAACTTTATGGCAAGGGCATATTCGACATTTCGCTTACGTCAAACTATGTAAATAGTTAAAATTCCACAGTCACCCAAAAAGGATAATGACGTGGAAATGAAGTGGTATGGGGTTTTAAGTGGAGGGGTTCATTTTGTGATTTTAGAATCTGAGTTTGGGTGTCAAGAACCCTAGAGAATCGTCTCCCTTTCCAACCACTTAGAAGTGTGCCTATTGTCCATCATTGTTGGATTTTACAGTTCGTCATAACGTCTGTATGTTGTATAGTCGTCTCTCCCACTTAATGATAAGCGTTCGCCGCTGTCCAACTGTATCGATAATAAAGTCAAAATAAGTGAAAAGTTCAAGCAAAGATTTTGCACAGACAGATCAACTGTGAAAATGACATTCAAAATGAATTTTGTCTTTGCTACCATTTCCTGCATTTTGATTTTTGCAAAAAATGGTTCTTTGAACATAAAATTCTATATAAATGGCATAATAATTGTTTCGACATCAATTTTATGTTCAAAAATGGTTAAGGAATAAATTAGAATGACTCTTGTCTTTGTTACCGATGTAGTTTCTGCACTTTGAGTTTTACAAAAAGATAGTTCCTTGGATATGAAATTCTATATAAATGACATAATAATTGTCTCGACATCACTTCTATATTAAAAAATTGTTAAGGAATAAATTAGACACTTTAAGATGAATGTCATTTTTCATAGTTGACGTGTCTCTCACTTATTTTGCTTTTGCTACCAATGCAGTTTCTGCACTTTGATATTTACAAAAGATGGTTTCTTAGACATGAAATTCTATATAAATGGCATAATAATTTTGTCGACATCACTTTTATGTTCAAAAATCGTTAAAGAATAAATTAGGCACTTCAAAATGAATGTCATTTTCATAATTGACCTGCTTGTACAAAACATTTGCCTGAATTCTCCACTTATCTTCTCTTTGCTACCAATGCAGTTTTTGCACTTTGATTTTTACAGAGAATGGTTCATTATACATGAAATTCTATATAAATGGCATAACCAAATAGTCCAACGACAACGAAACGGTGAAAACGCATCCCTTTTGATGCTTGTTCCTTCCAAAGGTTCAAACGACAACAAACACTTATCGATGGATGAAAGGAATATGTCAACAGCAATACTTAGACGAATGGTAAACTCTAACAACGCATGTAAGAGAAAAAACGATTATTTAGGTTCTCTCTAACCCAAACTCAAATTCTAATTTTGAAATCACAAAATCAACTCTCCACTTGATATCCTACCTCACTTCATTTCCACTTCATTTCCATGTCATTTTTTATTTTCTAATTTATATTCCATGTGATTTTGCCACGTGACCTTTGTCAAAATATTCTCAATGTTTTCAAACTATCTTTATCCATCGAAAAATAAAACGCAAACACAAACTCTTTTCTCTCTCTCTATGTTGAATGCGTGAGTAGTTTTCTCCCCTCAACGACCATTTTGCCCCTCAGCGGTCCTCCCGTGAGCTCCTGAGTGCCGCTTGATAACAGTTGAAAACTGTTATTTTCATGCTTAAAATTGATACTAAAAGCAACCTTTATACTTAGAAACTAGCTTGAAATCATGCTTTTCTTCATATTTTCATAAATAAGAGAGCTGGACAGGTTTATGCTTGATTCCAGTGTTTTTGTGCAGGTTTTAAGGTGAATTTGGTGAAAGAAGTGAAGAAGGAGAGATATGGAATGAGAAAAGACATCAAAAAGTGCAAAAGGAGAAGCCGAAGTCACCGCTCAGCGGCAGTCTACCGCTGAGCGGCATTCTGGAGTTCACGGGAGGACCGTTGAGGGGCAAAATGGCCGCTGAGGGGAAGAAACGTGACACGCACTTACCGCTGAGCGGTATTTTACCGCTGAGCAGTATTTTACCGCTGAGCGGTATTTTACCGCTGAGCGGCACTTTTATGGGCTTGGACCTAATTTTCTGTAATTTACGAATAATATATAAGCTTTAGGGTTTCCTAGGGTTAGGTATCTTTGGCTGGAACGAAGCAAACACTCTCTCTTCCACCCCTTTGAAGGAGGATCTTGGATTCTCAGGCTTCCTCTTCACCTTTCTAGGGTTTTATCTTTCATTCTTTCATTGTTATTCATCTACGTTCACCATGAATATGGTGAACTAAAATCTGTATGTTTGTTGGGGAATCAATGTAATCTTTTGAAGCTCTCATATATGGAATTTGTTTTTACATCTTTTATTTAAGATCTATGCTTTCTTTCATCATTAGTTAGGGTTTTTCCTCTTTGCTTAATGCTTGCATTGCTTAACTCATTCGATGCATGATTATTGGTTTTGTCGATACGGACGCGTACGGGGAAGTCTATATCCGGGGAATTTCTCCCAATATTATATTGGTTGTCGATAAGCTCCTGCACTTATGAACTGATCATTAGGAATGCTAGGAATTGTATGAACTCGTGATTAGGGAGAAGCCTTCTTGAAAGGTACTTTAGAGAGTGGCATTAACAATGATGATTTGAATGTTGAATTCCTAAAATATATGAGAGTGGATAAGATGAAATTGACCCCAACAACATATTCATACATATATTTCATTGAAAGTGTTTATCCTTTGCTTTTTGCCATTGATCAAAACTTCATGCATACATATTTAATTTTCGTCTTTTGCATATAAAATCCAAATATTTCGTCTTTAAGTCTTAGCTAATCAAACAACCACACAACTAAACTAGGCCGTGAGTCCTTTGGGAAGAAAGATACTTGGTCTTACCAAGTTTATTACTTGAACGATTCGTTCACACTTGCCGATTGAAAAACAAGTTTGTGACATCATATTTTGGTGATCATAAATTTGTCCATCAAGTTTTTGGCGCCGTTGCCGGGGACTCGTGGTTTAACTGGTTAATTTGTGTGATTATTGATTATCTTTGACTTATTTTTTTATTTTATTTTAAATTTCGAATTTTTTTTTGTATTATTTTATTTTCTCTTTATATTTTTCAGTTTGTATTTTATTTGATTTTATTTTTCTGTTTTCTGTTTTTCTGTTTTCTGTTTTTATTTTCTGAATCTTATATCTTCTCTTATATCTTTTTGTGCTAACCAAATCTTTTCTAGGGTTTTGTGTTCTTGTGTATGCAGGAGGCAATTCGAACTAGGAGCAAGAAAACAACAGAACCTCTGGTTGAAGGATTAGAAGACAGTAGACGGAGGAGAAGAATCCGAACATCTAGAGAACTTTTTGCTCCTCCGGAAACTCTGTTACAACCATCACCACAAGGTTCTGACAATAGCACAGAAAATATGGAGAATAACAATGTTAGAAGAACTCTTGCTGATTACACCAATATAGCTGGACCTCAGCACTTTAACAGCATAGCTAGACCTAGAGTCAATGCAGCTAACATGGAGGTCAAACCAGCACTGATCCAACTGGTGAAAAGTAACCAATTTAATGGGTTATCTCATGAAAGCCCATATGAGCACCTCACTACTTTCAATGAGATTTGCAACACAGTCAAGATTAATGGGGTGCCAGATGAAGCGATCAAACTTAGTTTGTTTCCTTTCTCATAAGGAGGCAATGCTAAGCTTTGGTTAAATTCTTTTCCAGAAGGAAGTTTCACAGAGTGGGAAGCAGTGGTAACCAAGTTTTTAAACAAGTACTTTCCACAATCAAAGGTAACAAAAGGCAAGCAAGATATATCTTCATTTAAGCAGGGCATGGAAGAATCACTGGGGCATGCATGGGATAGATACAAAAGTCTGTTACGAAAAACTCCTATGCATGGTTTCAAAGAAGAAGAAGTAGTCCTAACTTTCCTTGGAGGTCTTGGTTCACGAACTAAGATGATGCTTCATGCCTCAGTAGGAGGAAACATTAAATGGAAAACTCCAGAGGAAGCAACTGAAATTATTGAAAATATGGCTACTAATGACAACGAATTCAACATTGAAACAGGAGATCTTAGTCAGAAGGAGTTGTTACAATCAAATGAGGCTTTGCTTATTCAAAATAGAATTATCTCTCAACAGCTTGAAGAGGTAACTATGAAACTTTCTCAAATACCACAGGAAATACAACAGGTCTCAATGGTTCAAGTGCAACAACAAAAATGGCAGATGCAATTTACTCCAGTTGAGAAAACAACAAAGCTTGAAGAGACTTTCCAAAGATTCTTGAAGACGAATGCGTCTTATTGTCATAATGTGGATGCTGCATTTAAAAATATGGAGGTTTATGTTGAGAGAATAGTTGATGAGATGAAATATGATAATCTCAGAAAGGAGTGTAAAACTGTTGTGACCAGAAGTGGTAGAGTGTTAGAGGAGAGACAACAAGAAAGAGAGGAGAAAGAAAATGAGAGTGAGAGTGAAAAAGAAACATGTGAGTGGAAAGAAAGAGTTGAGAGAGAGAAAAAGAAGAGAGAAGAAGAGGAGAGGAGAGAAAAAAGAGAGAGAAGAGAGAGAGGAGAGACAAAAAGAAAAAGAGTATGAAAAGCCACTTCCTTATCCAAAGAGTTATTCAAGGAAGGAGAAAGAAAAGCAGTTGGAAAGATTCATGGAATTGTTTAAGAAGTTGGAGATCACTATACCATTCTCTGAAGCATTGCAACAGATGCCAGCATATGCAAAGTTTTTGAAGGAACTCCTCACAAAGAAACACAAGTACATTGAGAAGGAAACTATCAATAAAGAGGGTAACTGTAGTGCAATCATACAGAAACTACCTCCTAAACTTAAAGATCCGGGAAGCTTCACTATTCCATGCACCATAGGAGATGTGAAAGTTGGAAGAGCATTGATTGATTTGCGAGCTAGCATTAATCTAATGCCGCTATCCATGTGCAAAACAATTCAGGGGTTGGAAATTAAACCAACCAGAATGGCTCTTCAATTGGCAGACAGGTCTCTTAAATATCCATATGGAGTGATTGAAGATGTTCTAGTGAAGGTTGACAAATTTGTATTCCCAGTGGATTTTATTGTGATGGAGATGGAAGGAAATAGTGATGTTCCTCTTATTCTTGGGAGACCTTTTATGAAGACTGCTAGAATTTTGATTGATGTAGAGAATGGGAAGCTTAAATTGAGAGTTGATGATGAAGAAGTCACTTTTGACGTGTCCAAGGCCATGACATATCCAAATGATGACAAGGCATGTTTTCAATTTGATGAACTTGATGAAGTTTGTATGGTGCAAGAAAGGATGGTGCGAAATATTTCTCCATTGGAAAAAACTCTCATTAATGCATGTGAAGATTTAGATGAAGAAGAAGAGAAATTGATTTATGAATGTTTGATGGACTTAGAAACATTGAAAAAGAGTCCAGAGGAAGATCCAATATTCGAAATAATTGATAAGGAAGAAGCAGTCAAAGCATAGACACCAGAATTAAAAAGATTACCGTCACATCTGAAATATGTTTTTCTAGAAGAAGATGGAACAAAGTCAGTCATCATCAATAACTCTTTATCTCTACAAGAAGAAGAGCAATTGATAGAAATTCTGAAAGCTAACAAAGAAGCAATTGGGTGGTCAATATCAGATCTTAAAGGTATTAGCCCAACTTACTGCATGCACAAAATTTTTATGGAAGAAGATTATAAACCAAGTGCTCAACCACAGAGAAGATTAAATCCTGTTATGAAGGAGGTGGTCAGAAAAGAAGTGTTGAAACTGTTAGAAGCTGGTATCATCTATCCAATCTCTAACAGTGAATGGGTGAGTCCAGTACAGGTGGTTCCAAAGAAAGGTGGGATGACAGTAATTTATAATGATAAGAATGAACTTATTCCTACTCGGACAGTCACTGGTTGGCGTATGTGCATTGATTACAGGAAGCTGAATAAAGCTACTAGGAAAGATCGTTTTCCTCTTCCTTTCATGGATCAGATGTTAGAAAGGTTATCAGGGCAGGCTTTCTATTGTTTTCTAGATGGATATTCTGGATACAACCAAATTGTGGTAGATCCAAAAGACCAGGAGAAGACGACTTTTACTTGTCCTTTTGGTATCTTTGCATATAGAAAGATGCCTTTTGGATTATGTAATGCTCCAGCTACGTTTCAGAGGTGTATGCAGGAAATTTTTGCAGATCTCTTAGAAAAATGCATTGAGGTATTCATGGATGATTTCTCAGTTTTTGGAAATTCTTTCCAAAGATGTTTGGCTAATTTGAACACTGTCCTCAAAAGATGTGTTCAGACAAATCTTGTTCTTAATTGGGAGAAATGTCATTTCATGGTAACTGAAGGAATTGTATTGGGGCATAAAATCTCTGCTAAAGGAATTGAGGTAGACAAAGCTAAAGTAGAAGTCATTGAGAAACTACCTCCACCAACAAATGTAAAGGGGATTAGAAGTTTTCTTGGTCATGCTGGATTCTATAGAAGATTCATTAAAGATTTCTCAAAAATTGCTAAACCATTGAGTAATCTTTTGATGAAGGATGTTCCTTTTATGATGGATGAAGACTGTCTGAAAGCTTTTGACATATTGAAGAAGAAGTTAGTGTCAACTCCAGTAATTGTAACGCCGGATTGGAATCAAAATTTTGAATTAATGTGTGATGCAAGTGATTATGCAATAGGAGTTGTCCTTGGCCAGCGGAAAGAACAAAAGTTTCATCTAATTTATTATGCTAGCAAGGTTCTGAACAATGCTCAATTGAATTATGCTACCACAGAGAAAGAATTTCTTGCCATTGTGTATGCTCTAGAGAAATTTAGACCTTATCTTATTGGGTCTAAGGTGATTGTTTATACAGATCATGCAGCTATCAAATATTTGTTGACAAAACCAGATTCTAAGCCACGTTTGATTAGGTGGGTACTACTATTGCAAGAATTTGATGTAGAAATCCGTGACAAGAAAGGAAGTGAGAACTTAATTGCTGATCATTTGTCACGGTTAGTCAACAATGAAGTCACTAGCAAGGAATCTGAAATCTGGGAATCTTTTTCAGATGAATCACTCATGTATATTCAGCAGAGGCCCTGGTTTGCTGATATGGCGAATTTCAAAGCTGCAACAGTCATGCCGGAAGACTTAACTTGGCAACAAAGAAAGAAATTTCTGCATGATGCTGATGAGTCAATATTTTCTCAATTTCACTTAGCTTATTGTACCGAATTTAATCAGGGAATTGTGCTTAAATGTCCAGTATTTTCCCATTTTTCTTAATTGTGCTTAATTTGATCAAAAATTCTTATTTTAATTAAGGCTTAATTACCTACTTAGTCCCCATGTTCGGAGGTAATTTGCTGTTTAGTACCCGGTTTTAAAAATGTAGGCATTTGATACCTATGTTTTGAAATTTGTATCAATTGAATCCTACCCACTTAACGCCGTTATAAATCTAACGTTTTTTCTGACTGTGTATGTGATTTGTGGACGAGCGGTTATGGACGAGCGTTCGCTTCGTTGGACGAGCGTCCTCTTCTGCCTGACTGGGCGTTCGCTTCGCTGGACGAGCTTCCTCTTCTGCCTGACTGGGCGTTCGCTTCGCTGGACGAGCGTCCTCTTCTGCCTCGCTGGACGAGCGTCCTCTTCTGCCTCGCTGGACGAGCGTCCTCTTCGCTGGACGATCGTCCTCGTCGCTCGTCCACAAATGCTCGTCCACAAATCACATACACAGTCAGAAAAACGTTAGATTTATAACGGCGTTAAGTGGGTAGGATTCAATTGATACAAATTTCAAAACATAGGTATCAAATGCCTACATTTTTAAAACCGGGTACTAAACAGCAAATTACCTCCGAACATGGGGACTAAGTAGGTAATTAAGCCTTTAATTAATTTGAATTATCTGAGACTAATTATTTGCATTATTAATTGTAGGGAAATTATTGGATAATATTTGGGACATTTGGAGGTGAAAAGAAAATGCCACATCAATTATAATTTAAGTTAAAATGATTGAGGAGGTGTGGATTTAGTTTTTGGAGGTGCATGCGGTAATTTATTCTTGAAGAAAGAGAGTAGCTGATTTTGTTTTGGACTTGGAGAGCTGGAAGGGTTACATCCACAATGAGTGTCCAGCATTGAAGTGAAAGGATTGTCCAGGTGGCTTGGAAAGAAAGAGAGCATGCGGTGGCCCATGAGAATGTTCCATCAAAAGGGGGTGGTGCATGAAGAAGGAAGTCCAGCACACGTCCACGCTCATTTTCTCGGTCCATCACAACAGCTTCATGCGGAGAATGGGAAGCAGCAAGGGTGCACATCCAGCTTTCAATTGGAGAAGCACGCACACATTGCGGTGCATCCAGCAGCTTGGAAGTGGCGTGATGGGCTGATTCATCCAGCGTTGGGAAGAATTGGCAACGTGCAGCAAAGCAAGGCTGGCAGCAGCGGGCCCATCCAGCAAATTGAAGTCCAGAAGCGGTCCGGCAAGAGAGGTGCACGGATTGAATTTTGGGTGTACACATCAACGAGGCCCACAAGCAGCTCATCCATTCTTCACGCTCCAGCTTCAACAATGGTCCAACAGGGGTGTGTCCAGCATTGTCCAGCAGCAGAGGCAGGAGAAGACCTTCACGCTGAGAATGGAAGCATAGGGGGTGTATCCAGCAAGGGCTTCACGGGAAGAAGCCTTGAAGCAGTAGAAACGTGAATGAGGAACACATCCGGGAGGTGCACAAGTGGAAGTGAAGCCCACGGCTGCACGTTACGCTCCAACTTCAACAATGGCATCCAACAGCTTGGTTGCAGGTCCACGTCCAACAAGCATCACGGTCCAGCAACTCCTATCCAGCAAGCTTGGAGAGATTTTGAATTGGAGGGCTTTCACGCGGAGAATGGGAGGCACAGGGGGTGTCCAAAGAAGAATCATTTTCTTCACGTGGACAGCAGCAAAGCTTGGACGATCACACGGTTGGAAGCATTGGAGGATTCATTATTAGGCTCTAAAGAAAGGAGGGCTGCCACGTCTTTGAAGGGGGTGTAGCAAGAATTAATTGGGGAGCATTCATCAAAGAGGGCTGGTTCATTAGGGCTGCTGCACGTGGAATTTTGGGGGTTTTTCATCTTTCATTTCATGGAAGCACACAGCTGAGGTGTGTCTCTGCCTAGGGCTGGATAGAGGATGGTCCAGCCGCCACCTAAGTTGGAGGATTTTTTTTAGTTTAAAAAGAAGAACACTGAGTCACGGAGGCTGGAAAATTGCAGCACATGGAGGGTTACGGCTAGAGGATTCATTCACTTTTGGTAGGAGTAGCATGCTGTTACGGAACACTGTTTGGAAGCTGGAAGGTAGTCACGGCTTGCTGGAGGCTCTCATTTTCTTTCTCTTCCAGTAGCTCTTGGGTTTTAATTTTAATTTTGGAAAAAGAAAGAAGTGGTGTTCACGGTGTCCGAGATTGAATGAAGAAACGGAGTGTGGTCCGTGATGTGCAGCAAGGAAGAGGTGTTCGGTTTTTACTCTTTCACGCTTGAGTCAAATTTTATTTTCATATCTTATATATTAAAGTGGATTTAGGTTGAAGCAGCTAGCTCATTTCATTCTCATCTTCTTCACTTTCACGTTTGAATTCAATAAGTATAAATTATATTTTATATATGCATTCAAGAAGCAGCATGTTTATTTAAATCACTTTATTGCTTACGTATTTTAATTCATTGATTTTCGTGATGAAATGCATTTAATGTTAAGCTAAAAGTTCACATTCAATTGGTTCATGAAAACGTGCATTGAATTTTCATTCTTGCTGCACGTGAATTAATGCTTTGCAATTGATGGTTTATGGATGTCCTTTTCTTTAACAATTTATTTCACTGCTTCAATTGCTTTAGCTGGAATGTGGGTATATTTAAATGCCGCTAGGTTTTTTATCTTTTTTATTTTTTTTTTCTTTATTTAATTTTAATACTCACTTTAATGTTGTCAATTATATTCGGTTGTATTTAAGTTTCATTTTTAATTTAGTTCATTTTGAATCACAAAAATACTTTCAAAATCCCCCACTACGTGTTGACCTGAGACTGAACCACAATTGGTCCTTGAGAGACGACCTAGGAGTCACTTCCTAGTACTATACTGCATTCTTTTATGCATAACTTTTGTGAGAGGTGCGACCCTCTCATCAGATGCCAAGCAGTTTGTTTGGGATGATCCTTATTTGTTCAAAATTGGAGCAGATAATCTTCTAAGGAGATGTGTTACAAATGAAGAAGCAGAAGGAATTCTCTGGCATTGTCATGATTCACCTTATGGAGGACATTTTAATGGAGAAAGAACAGCAGCAAAAGTCCTTCAATCTGGGTTTTATTGGCCAACTTTATTTAAAGATGCCCATAATCATGCTAGAAATTGTGATAAATGTCAAAGAGCAGGGACAATCACTAAACGTCATGAGATGCCTTTACAGGGTATTTTAGAGGTTGAGATTTTTGATTGTTGGGGAATTGATTTTGTTGGACCGTTCCCTCCATCTTTCAACAATGAATATATTCTGGTAGCAGTGGATTATGTGAGTAAATGGGTGGAAGCATTAGCTTGTCCTAAAAATGATGCTAGCACGGTAATTAAATTCCTGAAGAGGCAGATATTCTCACGCTTTGGCACTCCAAGAGTGTTGATCAGTGATGAAGGCTCTCATTTTTGCAATTATCAGCTAGAGAAAGTACTCAAACACTATGGAGTAAAACATAAGGTAGTTGCACCTTATCATCCACAAACCAATGGACAAGCTGAGGTGTCTAACAGGGAAATAAAAAGGATCCTGGAAAAAACAGTGACTTCATCAAGAAAGGATTGGTCTCTCAAATTGGATGATGCTCTTTGGGCTTATAGGACAGCAATGAAGACGTCTATGGGATTGTCACCGTTTCAATTAGTCTATGGGAAAGCATGCCATTTGCTAGTAGAATTGGAGCATAAAGCATTATGGGCTTTAAAATTTTTGAATTTTGATCCTTATGAAACTCAATGCACACGCAGAAGGCAGATTTTGGAACTTGAAGAAATGCGATTACATGCATATGATTCATCAAAGGCGTACAAAGACAAGATTAAATTTTATCATGACAGGAAGTTGGTGAATAGAGTTTTCAATCCAGGACAACAGGTATTATTGTTTAATTCAAGATTGAAGATATTTCCTGGGAAGCTAAAGTCAAAATGGTCAGGACCATATGTGATAAAAGAAGTGCATCCGCATGGAGCAATTGAAATATTTAATCCAGCTGCTGATGATCCACAGAGAAGTTGGGTGGTGAATGATCAACGTCTCAAACCCTATCTAGGGGGAGAGGTGCAACAATTTTCCACAATGATGTTGTTGGTTGATCCTTGAAAGTCTGGGTCAGGCTCATGACGTTAAACAAGTGCTTACTGGGAGTCAACCCAGTATTTTGTAAGTATTTTTTGTTTTTAGATTAGGGATTGATGTACTCTATTGAACACCTGGTTTGTTGTGATGGTTTGCTCTTAACTGTGATTGTGTGATAAGTAATGCTGAATGATGCTTGTGATTAAATTGATGTTGAGATGATGTGCACATTAAAATGCTTATACAGGTGATTCACAAGCTTTGTGAACAAATGCAGGATATCATGATTGTGATTGTGAAATTAAGCAGGATGTGTATGTCAAATGTGAATGAGCTTATATGTGAGGTTTTGAGCTCCAGAGTTGTTATTGTTGAATGCTATTACTTTGAAAGCATGAATGAATTTGCCCAGGTTTTCTATGATTGAATCAATTGCTTGTTTTGCATCATATGATCAAGGTCGTTTGTTGGAAACCTTTTTATTGGCCAAATTCGTAAAATTAGCCCACTAAAAGAGAACACTTTGTGTTCTAACCTTTGAACCCTTAGCCTTGAGCATACAATGAAAACCCTTGATTGAAAATCTTTACCTTGAGTTAAGTAGAAGATCTTGTGTGATATTGTTAAATGTTCAAGTTTGGGGTTGTTGGGAAAACATGAAAAAGGAAAAGCATTGAGCTAAGAGCTAAAAAGTAAGAATATGCAAAGAAAAAGAAAAGAAAAGAAAAAGAAGCAAAGCTCAATGCAAAGGCAAAAGAAAGTTGGGAATGAATAAGATGATTGTGTTGTTATGATTCTCTTAACTCAAGGATTTTGTGATCCAGAAAAACCAATTTTCTTGTTAGCCCAGCCACATTATAAGCCATTGAAAAGTCCTTGTGATGATGCATGCTTGTGAATGTTTTTGATTGTGGTAAAATGAAAGGCAAAGTTGATTCATGTGACATTGTGATAGTAGAGTGAATGAGTGATTACCTCTTATACACTTGTGTGTGAGTGAAACACTTTACCTAGTGAGGAAATATTCCATAAGCACATGAACATCCATGCTTAATTAATTGATCATTCATGAAAAATAGCATTTGTTGGAATTTAAATGACTGTGAACACTAAAGCATGTGCACATCTTGATTTAACTCTTGGTCATAAGTTTGATTGAAGTTGCTACTTATTTTGAAAAGAGGAATTTTGAATGAAGTGAGCCATCATATGAATTGGTAGAAGATTGAGTTACATCTTGTTTGCTTGAGGACAAGCAAAGTTCTAAGTTTGGGGTTGTGATAACAGTTGAAAAACTGTTATTTTCATGCTTAAAATTGATACTAAAAGCAACCTTTATACTTAGAAACTAGCTTGAAATCATGTTTTTCTTCATATTTTCATAAATAAGAGAGCTGGACAGGTTTATGCTTGATTTCAGTGTTTTTGTGCAGGTTTTAAGGTGAATTTGGTGAAAGAAGTGAAGAAGGAGAGATATGGAATCAGAAAAGACATCAAAAAGTGCAAAAGGAGAAGCCGAAGTCACCGCTCAGCGGCAGTTTACCGCTCAGCGGCATTCAAGAGTTCACGGGAGGACCGCTGAGGGGCAAAATGGCCGCTGAGGGGAAGAAACGTGACACGCACTTACCGCTGAGCGGTATTTTACCGCTGAGCGGCACTTTTATGGGCTTGGACCTAATTTTCTGTAATTTACGAATAATATATAAGCTTTAGGGTTTCCTAGGGTTAGGTATCTTTGGCTGGAACGAAGCAAACACTCTCTCTTCCACCCCTTTGAAGGAGGATCTTGGATGCTCAGGCTTCCTCTTCACCTTTCTAGGGTTTTTCTTTCATTCTTTCATTGTTATTCATCTAGGTTCACCATGAATATGGTGAACTAAAATCTGTATGTTTGTTGGGGAATCAATGTAATCTTTTGAAGCTCTCATATATGGAATTTGTTTTTACATCTTTTATTTAAGATCTATGCTTTCTTTCATCATTAGTTAGGGTTTTTCCTCTTTGCTTAATGCTTGCATTGTTTAACTCATTCGATGCATGATTATTGGTTTTGTCGATACGGGCGCGTACGGGGAAGTCTAGATCCGGGGAATTTCTCCCAATATTATATTGGTTGTCGTTAAGCTCCTGCACTTATGAACTGATCATTAGGAATGCTAGGAATTGTATGAACTCGTGATTAGGGAGAAGCCTTCTTGAAAGGTACTTTAGAGAGTGGCATTAACAATGATGATTTGAATGTTGAATTCCTAAAATATATGAGAGTGGATAAGATGAAATTGACCCCCAACAACATATTCATACATATATTTCATTGAAAGTGTTTATCCTTTGCTTTTTGCCATTGATCAAAACTTCATGCATACATATTTAATTTTCGTCTTTTGCATATAAAATCCAAATATTTCGTCTTTAAGTCTTAGCTAATCAAACAACCACACAACTAAACTAGGCCGTGAGTCCTTTGGGAAGAACGATACTTGGTCTTACCAAGTTTATTACTTGAACGATTCGGTCACACTTGCCGATTGAAAAACAAGTTTGTGACATCATATTTTTGTGATCATAAATTTGTGACATCATATTTTTCAATGGCTTATAATGTGGCTGGGCTAACAAGAAAATTGGTTTTTCTGGATCACAAAATCCTTGAGTTAAGAGAATCATAACAACACAATCATCTTATTCATTCCCAACTTTCTTTTGCCTTTGCATTGAGCTTTGCTTCTTTTTCTTTTCTTTTCTTTTTCTTTGCATATTCTTACTTTTTAGCTCTTAGCTCAATGCTTTTCCTTTTTCATGTTTTCCCAATAACCCCAAACTTGAACATTTAACAATATCACACAAGATCTTCTACTTAACTCAAGGTAAAGATTTTCAATCAAGGGTTTTCATTGTATGCTCAAGGCTAAGGGTTCAAAGGTTAGAACACAAAGTGTTCTCTTTTAGTGGGCTAATTTTACGAATTTGGCCAATAAAAAGGTTTCCAACAAACGGCCTTGATCATATGATGCAAAACAAGCAATTGATTCAATCATAGAAAACCTGGGCAAAATCATTCATGCTTTCAAAGTAATAGCATTCAACAATAACAACTCTGGAGCTCAAAACCTCACGTATAAGCTCATTCACATTTGACATACACATCCTGCTTAATTTCACAATCACAATCATGATATCCTGCATTTGTTCACAAAGCTTGTGAATCACCTGTATAAGCATTTTAATGTGCACATCATCTCAACATCAATTTAATCACAAGCATCATTCAGCATTACTTATCACACAATCACAGTTAAGAGCAAACCATCACAACAAACCAGGTGTTCAATAGAGTACATCAATCCCTAATCTAAAAACAAAAAATACTTACAAAATACTGGGTTGACTCCCAGTAAGCACTTGTTTAACGTCATGAGCCTGACCCAGACTTTCAAGGATCAACCAACAACATCATTGTGGAAAATTGTTGCACCTCTCCCCCTAGATAGGGTTTGAGACTGTCGCAACCGGAATCGCGACGGGACGACGATCCGTAAAAGAAACGACGGTTTCGAAAAGAGAGATTGGAGTCGCCACCATAGTTTATTCTGGAAAACTACAGAAAAACCATAAAATGATAAGGCATGGTCAATTAGAACCAGATTCTTGGTTCGGGAGTCGGTTACGTGTAGGGAAGGTATCAGCACCCTACGACGCCTGCCCTAATGCAGTACCTTTAATTAAATACGCGAATATGATGTGGTCTTCAAAATGTTTAACTTTCCCTTAAAATAAAACTCTAAAGAAACAAACAATATTTTTTAGTTTTTTGGGCCCGACAAGGATTGACCTTGCTCCTACGTATTCTCATTCAGAATGAGAAATCAGGGTTACGTAGTTCTTTTTGGAAATTGTTTGAAAAGTTTGTTTAAAGAATTGTTTGAGATATTTGTTTGGAAATGAATTTTGGATTTTTGGGAGAGTGAACCTGACAAGGACTGGCCTTGCTCCTACGTATCTCCACTTTTGATGGAGAATCAAGGATCACGTAGTTCTGGCTAGTAATATTGTTTGTTGTTTGAAAATATGGATGTTTTTAGATTTTGAAGATTTTGTATTTTTGTATTTTTTTAAAGTTTTGCGTAATGAGTACTAGGCTGATGCGTACGATCGCACGAGCACTCACACGGCTTTTTCCTCTTATTGTTTTGCGTAATGAGTACTAGGCTGATGCGTACGATCGCACTAGCACTTACACGGCTTTTCATTATTTTTACTGTTTTTTATATTTTTGTGAAACAAGTAGAAAAGGTTTTTAGCACAAGGACGATGCGTGCGATCACACATGTGCCTAAACCTTTAAAACGTATTTTTTGTATTTTCATTTGAGAAAGAGAAAAGGTATTTAGCACAAGGACGATGCGTGCGATCACACATGTGCCTAAACCTTTAAAAACGTATTTTTTGTAATTTTATTTAAGAAAGAGAAAAGTTTTCAGCACAAGGACGATGCGTGCGATCACACATGTGCCTAAACCTTCAAAACATATTTTTCGTGATTTTATTTAAGAAAGAGGAAAGGTTTTCAGCACAAGGACGATGCGTGCGATCACACATGTGCCTAAACCTTCGAAACGTATTTTTTCGTGATTTTATTTAAGACAGAGGAAAGGTTTTCAGCACAAGGACGATGCGTGCGATCACACATGTGCTTAAACCATGAAAGCATATTTTTGGCATTTTTTGTTTTTTTGAGGAAAGAGAAAAGGTTTTTAGCACAAGGACGATGCGTGCGATCACACATGTGCCTAAACCTTTAAAACATATTTTCGGTATTTTTAATTTAAAAGGAGAAAAGGTTTTCGGCACAAGGACGATGCGTGCGATCACACATGTGCCTAAACCTTTAAAAACGTATTTTTGTATTTTTATTTGAGAAAGAGAAAAGGTTATTTAGCACAAGGACGATGCGTGCGATCACACATGTGCCTAAACTTTTAAAAACGTATTTTTTGTATTTTTATTTGAGAAAGAGAAAAGGTTATTTAGCACAAGGACGATGCGTGCGATCACACATGTGCCTAAACCCTTTAAAACGTATTTTTGTATTTTTTAATATAAAATGTTTATAAATTTTAGAATTTTATCCTTTTTTTTTAATTTTATTTTATGATTATTGCGTAAAAACAAAACAAATAAGTCTAATAAATATAAATAAAACAAAGGGGTGTGGGATTATCATACAAGGGGTATACATTTAAAAACTAATAACCAAACAAATAATGCAAATAAAAACAATAGCCTAAAAATGAAACAAGAGAAACTGTAACATCCCAAAATATAGTAATTACCATAATTCAGAATTAATTACAATTAACAGCAACATAAACAGTCTTTGCATTAAACTCAGCGTTTAAAAGCCGAACGACATCAGTACAAAAGAACGTACGTTCAAAATAGAATTCAGAGATAAACAGGACGAACGGTTTTACAAAACATTTAACCGTACGTACAACTATTCTACCATTTACATCACAAATCTAACGAGCGCTCTAAGGCTCGGCCTTGACTTCCACCTCAACCAGATTTGCATCTTCCAAATTTTCTTCTTCCAGTATTTCTTCAAGAGATGCACCACCATTTGCTCACATCCACACGGATGATCATTGCATTTTGACAAGACGAAAGTACATGGACAGTAGACAACACAATGGAAATGCAAGGGTAAGCTTATAATATTTAATTTATACAATTAACACATACATTTAACACTTCAATTCATACATACGACATGTAATTTTATCATATAATTTAACATAGAAATATGTATATAAATATGACAGACCGTCCGGACTGTATGAACCATGTAGTTACAAGCGTCCTTGCACCCGAGTGATGTAGTAACTGGGATACACTCAACAGCTGCCACTCGAGGTTAATCCCTCGCCCATAACTAAGCGATGAACGAAGAACCTCCTGCCATTCCCCCACATGACTACCCCCTTCTACATGAAGATGAGTATCACGGAATATCAGGATGGACTGCGAGTCCTAACTTATCCATGTTCATACTTTACCAAATTTAGCATTTAATACAACTGAGACGTCCCTCCATGGAACGCTCGTTCAAATTCCGTAATCATAAAATCACTTAACATAACGTTCGCACTGTAATTTATCATAATTCATAATCAATCTCATCTTTAACTTTAAGAGTACGAAAGGACGAACGTTCAGTCCTTTGAAGAAACTAGGACAAACGTCCAAATACAGTACTAGATGGACGGACGTAACTCTCTGTTTGACCAGTTAAATGAACTGACTATATTGAAGGTATAATGATACTTAGAAAATTTCATAATATAGATCTTGGACCACATTCAATGTATCAAGGATGGTCAATAACACTTATAATTTTCTTTGTAAAATTTTGTATATACAGAACTGATGCCAGTATTTGAACGAACATAAGAGGATAGATATTCAAATGTTGGAACGAACGCTATTTTGGGACGAACGCTTCGGTATCAGACCGAGCGCTGTTTAGGACGAACGCTTCGGTATCAGTCCGAGCGTCATTTAGAACTAACGTTCGACATAAGGCCGAACGATATTAAGGACGAACGTTCGACATAAGGCCGAACGCTATGAAAGACGAACGTTCGACATAAGGGCGAACGCTATAAGGGCGAACGCTTCGATTAAAGACCGAGCGTTCCGTATTTGTAAAGTTTCAAATATTTAAATACAGCTGAGCTGAACCGAACGCTCAGTCAATCAAATGGGGACGCTCGTTCTCGAGCAGAATTCTTCCAAATGAAGGAATTCCATTCTAAGTTGTTTAAAGGAAAACCGAACGGTCTAAGACCGTACGGTGACGAGCGTCATTTATCAAGGGGATGATTTAAGTTTCAGATTTCTCAAACTTAACAAATTTCCAGATTTCAACCTTTAAACTTATACTTTATGCTTCATAGGATTTTCAATTTATACACTTTATAACATGCATTCCAGTAACTTCATATTCAACATCAAAATACAGATTTACTTCATACAACATAACATCCATTTTTCATACGTATCAAACCAACATGCAGATTAATCAAAATCAGAAATCATATTCCATAACAGGGATCGTCTATACAGCTCAAACATCATACTTTTCATACATGCAAATTCCAGATTACACAATCATGCAAGTATAAATTAAACGTATAAGCTTCCCTTACCCGGATTGGAAATCAAACTTGTCCTAGATGTGAATGTGGCTTCATCCAACTACGTTGTTCTTAGGTTCTTGACTCTTCCAGAACACAATCTAACCACGGAATACAGATCACTTAGAATACATGCTTGCATGCAACTAAAAATCCTATTTTTCCCAGAACCCTAAAGACGAGCTACGGAAAGGGAACTTACCAGCTTAGAACCAAATTCTGTTCGGTCCAAACTAACGTCCGCGTCTCTGGAAACGTTCCTATGGTTCTTAAATGGGATTTGGAGAAGAAAATGAGAGGTTACAGTAGAGAGAAGCTTGGGAGTTCTAGAGAGAAGTTGGAGAAGATGAAGAAGTGTGTTTCGTGAGGAAGAAGATGAGTGGTGCAGGTGAGAGAAAGAGTTTTCGAAATCTGATTTTTGTTAACTCGCGGTCGTTTGAACGAACGTGTCTCAAGCCGACACCTGCACCCAAACTCTGATTTGGAAACTTCTTCCGCAACACGTGGCGTGCGTGCATGTGAGGCAAAGTGCATTTTTAATGTTTCCAGAGAAATGATTTTGGCCCAGCTTTCCGTGCACAGCAGAGAGGCGAAAATCAGAGTTGGGAGTGGGTTTTAATGGCTTGAGAAGTGATGTGGCGTGCATTAATGGTGATATGACAGGTAATTTACAGAGTTAAATTTTCAGGGTCTCACATTCTCCCTAACTACAAAAATTTTCGTCCTCGAAAATTTAGAACTTACCCGTGAATAAGTGCGGATACAAGTCCCTCATTGCACTCTCCACTTCCCACGTTGAATCTCCAGTCTTGGCATCCCACACCACCTTCACTAAACGAACGTCTTTTCTCTTGTGTAGCTTGGTGCGAACGTCTTCAATGCGGACTGGTTGCAACTCCAGCGTTCGGTTCGGTTGTAGTTGAATGTCTTCCAGTTCTAAGACATGAGAGGGATTGGCTATATACTTTCTAAGCTGAGACACATGGAAGACTGGATGCAGATTTGACAGCTGAGGAGGTAACGCCAGTTCATAAGCTACTGGTCCAATCTTCTTCAAAATTTGATACGGCCCTAGGAACTTGGGAGACAGCTTCTTTGGACGAACGACTCTGCCTACTCCAGTGATTGGGTTAAGTCTCAAAAATACGTGATCTCCTGCAGCAAACTCCAAAGGTCTTCTTCTTCTATCCGCATAGGATTTCTGCCTGCTCAGGGACGTCTTCAACCTCTCCTGGATTAACTTCACTTTGTCAGTTGTTTGCTGGATGAGTTCAGGTCCAGTTAGCACGTTCTCTCCTTCCTGGAACCAGCAAAGTGGCGTTCGGCACTTCCTCCCATAGAGAGCTTCAAACGGCGCCATCCCAATGCTAGACTGGAAGCTGTTGTTGTACGTGAATTCCACCAGTGGCAAGACCTCATCCCATGCGCCTAAGTGGTCCAGGACGCACGTCCTCAGTAAGTCTTCCAAAGTCTGGATGGTACGTTCAGACTGGCCGTCCGTTTGCGGATGATATGCTGAACTCATCTGTAGCTTGCTTCCTAATTCACCTTGTAGAGATTGCCAAAACCGAGAGGTGAATCTCGTGTCTCGGTCAGAAACTATGCTTGAAGGCACTCCATGAAGACGAACGATCTCCTTGATGTACAACTTAGCCAAATTTGTCATTGACATCTTCAAGTTCACGGCTAAGAAGTGGGCGCTCTTAGTTAATCTATCCACGATCACCCAAATTGAGTCATGATTCCTGACCGTGCGTGGTAGATGGGTCACGAAATCCATGGAGATGCTATCCCACTTCCATTCAGGAATCTCCAATGGTTGAAGCAATCCACCTGGTCGTTGGTGTTCGGCCTTAGCACGCTGACAAGTCAAGCAGGACGCTACAAAACGAGCGACATCACTCTTCATTCCAGACCACCAGAACGACTGCCTAAGATCCTTATACATCTTAGTCATACCGGGATGTATGCTAAGACGGCTATGATGTGCTTCCTCCAGTATGATCCTCTTCAGCTCGCCATCATTGGGAACGCACGTCCTATCCATGTACCGCAATAGGCCGTCCGTTCCAACATTGAATTCTTTGGCTTGATCTGAACCAAGCACGCTTAAGATCTTTACCAGCTCTTCATCCTCACGTTGCTTCATTCTAATCTGGTCAAACACATTGCTAGATATTCTAAGATTACAGCACCTGATGCTGCTAGGATCCAACTCAAACTGAAATCTTAGATCTCTGAAGCTCTCCACTAAGTGCAGCTCCTTCACCATCATTAACGAGGCATGCACTGCCTTCCTGCTTAGGGCGTCCGCCACTACATTGGCCTTCCCGGGAAGATAGAGCAACTCAAACTCATAGTCCTTCAAAAATTCTAACCAACGCCTCTGCCTCATGTTCAGCTCCTTCTGATCAAATAAATATTTGAGGCTCTTGTGATCACTGAAGACTTGAAATGTTGATCCGTATAGATAATGCCTCCAAATCTTCAGTGCAAAAACGACCGCTGCCAATTCCAGGTCGTGCGTTGGATAATTGCGTTCGTGAATCTTCAATTGGCGAGATGCGTACGCTACTGCCCTTCTCTCTTGCATAAGCACACAGCCCAACCCTTGATGAGACGCGTCGCAGTATACTTCAAAGGGCTTGGACGTGTCTGGAATGATCAACACTGGAGCGCTCGTCAGTTTTACCTTCAGCTCCTGGAACCGCTCCTCACACAGATCAGTCCAAGCGAACGGCTGATCCTTTCTAGTCAATTGTGTAAGCGGAGCCACTATCTTGGCGAACCCCTCTATGAAGCGTCTGTAGTAGCCCGCAAGTCCAACAAAACTCCTCACCTCTGTGACCGAACGCGGGCTCTTCCAATCCAACACTGCTCTCACCTTAGAAGGATCCACTGAAATACCTTCAGCCGAGACCACATGGCCCAAAAACTGTACCTCCTTCATCCAAAATTCACACTTGGACAGCTTTGCATACAACTTTTTTTCTCTCAACACGCTCAGCACTGCCCTCAAGTGTTCTTCATGCTCGGCTTGTGTCTTAGAGTAGATGAGAATATCATCTATAAAAACGACCACAAACTTGTCCAGGTATGGCCGGAAGATGCGGTTCATATAATCCATGAACACTGCAGGAGCGTTCGTTACTCCAAATGGCATCACTACATACTCGTAGTGTCCATAACGCGACCTGAAAGCAGTCTTCTGGATGTCGTCCTCCTTCACCCTGATTTGGTGATATCCCGAACGCAAATCAATCTTAGAGAACACCGTTGCCCCATGCAGTTGATCCAATAAGTCATCAATCCTTGGCAACGGGTATTTATTCTTGATGGTCAGCTTGTTCAATTGCCTGTAGTTTATACACAACCGAGAGCTGCCATCCTTCTTCTTCACCAAGAGCACAGGCGCTCCCCATGGTGATACGCTCGGCCTTATAAATTGCTTTTCCATCAACTCTTCAATCTGCTTCTTGAGTTCAACCAACTCTGCAGGCGCCATCCGATAGGGTTGAACGGAGATAGGTGCGGCTGTCGTCACCAAATCAATGGTGAATTCAACTTCACGAACGGGAGGCAGTCTAGGGATCTCTTCTGGAAAAACGTCCAGGAATTCATTCACGACCGATTGCTCAATATTGCTCTCCCTGGACGTTCGTTCTTCTGTCAACCCTCCTAATTCCTGATCGTCATGTGTCATGATGAGAAAACAGCTTGCACCTTCCATTATATCTTCTTTTAATTGACCGAGCGTCACCCCCAAGCATTCTTCATCATCTTCAGGAAACACTAATTCCTTCTTGCCACAATCTATAATAATGTGGTTGGTAGCCAACCAATCCATTCCTAGAATTATTTCCAAGTCCTTTAAAGGTAAACAGATCAAGTTCACCTTATAACTATGCCCCTCAACCACAATAGGACATCTAATGCACACGGTAGATGTCCTAAGCTCTCCAGCCGCTGGTGTTGATACCACCAAGTCAAACTGCATATCACTCTCCACTATTCCCAGCTTTTCAACACACGCCTTCGAGATGAAGGAGTGCGTCGCCCCAGAGTCAAACAGTACACGACAAGGCATTCCAAACAGCAAGCATTCACCAGTTATAAGATTACCTGCGCTTGCTGCCTCCGCTCCAGTGATAGCGTACACTCGCCCTACTGCTTGTGCTCGTCCTCCTCTCGGCTGATTTCTTCCAGCAACAGGTGGTCTCGTCACGGCTCGTCCGCTCAAGTTGCACTCGTTATCAGAGTGTCCATTCCTTCCACAACGAGTGCAGTGTTTCACACCAGTCAATTGAGGGCATGCGTTCCTATAATGCGGCCCTCCACACCGATAACAAATCACGTTCCCTGGTCCAGACTGCCCGCCAGGGACGATTGCTTGTGACCCGCTTGCATGAGATGGTTGGTTTGGACGAACGTAAGGTAATCTTCTTTGAACAGAACCTCCCCTGGACACTATGGGTCCCCTACTCACTTGTTGTTGCTTCTTGTGTCGTTCAGCTTCTGCCATATTTTTCTCCAGAACCTTGGCCCTCTCCACCATGGCAGGAAACGTCCTTATGCACAAGCTTGAGATCATAACTTTCAATTCACTCCTTAGGCCGTTCTCATACTTCCGACATTGCCACTCTTCACTGGTGGCCATTGTATTGAACCGCACAAGGTGCTTGAACTTGTTGGTATACTCGGAGACGGACATACCTCCTTGGACGAGCTGCAGAAATTCAACTTCTTTGGCAAAGCGGACGCTGTCAGGGAAGTACTCTTCATAGAACTTGTTTCTGAACACTTCCCAAGTGACTGGCTGTTGAGCGTCCGTCAAGATGGCTCTCGCGCTCGCCCACCAGTGGCTTGCTTCTCCAGTTAATAGATATTCAGTGTATGCCAAGCGGTTCTCATCCGGACACCTTTTGGCATTGAAGATCCTCTCCATATCCCTCAGCCACTGGTCAGCTTCGTCCGGAATACACTTTCCACTAAACTTGGCAGGGTGATGCTGAAGGAAACTCTCCAAACTCCATTCAGCATTCGGTTGGACAACGTTTGAAGAGGATGCTCCAGGCGCACCTCTGGTGGCAGCAAGAATCTCCATCAATTGTCTTTGCGTGTTTTCAGAATTGACACGTGAAGCCTCCAAACCTTGCATAGCAGCCTGGTTTTGCTGCATCAACGTGGCGTTCTGCTCCAGTAACGTTGTGTTCTGTTGATGTAGCCTTTCAACCACGGTTTCCAACAACCTAGTGTTGCTGGACGTATCAGACTCGTTCGGTTGAGGAGGAGGAGGTAGCCTAGGTGCCATTTGTTCTCTGGATGCAGAGAAAAACAAACGAGCGTTAGTTATGTCCAAGAGTTAAAACAATAATAACTCATTAAACATGCAATAAGCACACAGCAAAAACACAGTGAACTCATAACCCTACAGTGTCCCTTAATAGAACAAAACTGCTCTGATACCACTAATGTAACATCCCAAAATATAGTAATTACCATAATTCAGAATTAATTACAATTAACAGCAACATAAACAGTCTTTGCATTAAACTCAGCGTTTAAAAGCCGAACGGCATCAGTACAAAAGAACGTACGTTCAAAATAGAATTCAGAGATAAACAGGACGAACGGTTTTACAAAACATTTAACCGTACGTACAACTATTCTACCATTTACATCACAAATCTAACGAGCGCTCTAAGGCTCGGCCTTGACTTCCACCTCAACCAGATTTGCATCTTCCAAATTTTCTTCTTCCAGTATTTCTTCAAGAGATGCACCACCATCTGCTCACATCCACACGGATGATCATTGCATTTTGACAAGACGAAAGTACATGGACAGTAGACAACAAAATGGAAATGCAAGGGTAAGCTTATAATATTTAATTTATACAATTAACACATACATTTAACACTTCAATTCATACATACGACATGTAATTTTATCATATAATTTAACATAGAAATATGTATATAAATATGACAGACCGTCCGGACTGTATGAACCATGTAGTTACAAGCGTCCTTGCACCCGAGTGATGTAGTAACTGGGATACACTCAACAGCTGCCACTCGAGGTTAATCCCTCGCCCATAACTAAGCGATGAACGAAGAACCTCCTGCCATTCCCCCACATGACTACCCCCTTCTACGTGAAGATGAGTATCACGGAATATCAGGATGGACCGCGAGTCCTAACTTATCCATGTTCATACTTTACCAAATTTAGCATTTAATACAACTGAGACGTCCCTCCATGGAACGCTCATTCAAATTCCGTAATCATAAAATCACTTAACATAACGTTCGCACTGTAATTTATCATAATTCATAATCAATCTCATCTTTAACTTTAAGAGTACGAAAGGACGAACGTTCAGTCCTTTGAAGAAAATAGGACGAACGTCCAAATACAGTACTGGATGGACGGACGTAACTCTCTGTTTGACCAGTTAAATGAACTGACTATATTGAAGGTATAATGATACTTAGAAAATTTCATAATATAGATCTTGGACCAGATTCAATATATCAAGGATGGTCAATAACACTTATAATTTTCTTTGTAAAATTTTGTATATACAGAACTGATGCCAGTATTTGAACGAACATAAGAGGATAGATATTCAAATGTTGGAACGAACGCTATTTTGGGACGAACGCTTCGGTATCAGACCGAGCGCTGTTTAGGACGAACGCTTCGGTATCAGTCCGAGCGTCATTTAGAACTAACGTTCGACATAAGGCCGAACGATATTAAGGACGAACGTTCGACATAAGGCCGAACGCTATGAAAGACGAACGTTCGACATAAGGCCGAACGCTATAAGGGCGAACGCTTCGATTAAAGACCGAGCGTTCCGTATTTGTAAAGTTTCAAATATTTAAATACAGCTGAGCTGAACCGAACGCTCAGTCAATCAAATGGGGACGCTCGTTCTCGAGCAGAATTCTTTCCAAATGAAGGAATTCCATTCTAAGTTGTTTAAAGGAAAACCGAACGGTCTAAGACCGTACGGTGACGAGCGTCATTTATCAAGGGGATGATTTAAGTTTCAGATTTCTCAAACTTAACAAATTTCCAGATTTCAACCTTTAAACTTATACTTTATGCTTCATAGGATTTTCAATTTATACACTTTATAACATGCATTCCAGTAACTTCATATTCAACATCAAAATACAGATTTACTTCATACAACATAACATCCATTTTTCATACGTATCAAACCAACATGCAGATTAATCAAAATCAGAAATCATATTCCATAACAGGGATCGTCTATACAGCTCAAACATCATACTTTTCATACATGCAAATTCCAGATTACACAATCATGCAAGTATAAATTAAACGTATAAGCTTCCCTTACCCGGATTGGAAATCAAACTTGTCCTAGATGTGAATGTGGCTTCGTCCAACTACGTTGTTCTTAGGTTCTTGACTCTTCCAGAACACAATCTAACCACGGAATACAGATCACTTAGAATACATGCTTGCATGCAACTAAAAATCCTATTTTTCCCAGAACCCTAAAGACGAGCTACGGGAAGGGAACTTACCAGCTTAGAACCAAATTCTGTTCGGTCCAAACTAACGTCTGCGTCTCTGGAAACGTTCCTATGGTTCTGAAATGGGATTTGGAGAAGAAAATGAGAGGTTACAGTAGAGAGAAGCTTGGGAGTTCTAGAGAGAAGTTGGAGAAGATGAAGAAGTGTGTTTCGTGAGGAAGAAGATGAGTGGTGCAGGTGAGAGAAAGAGTTTTCGAAATCTGATTTTTGTTAACTCGCGGTCGTTTGAACGAACGTGTCTCAAGCCGACACCTGCACCCAAACTCTGATTTGGAAACTTCTTCCGCAACACGTGGCGTGCGTGCATGTGAGGCAAAGTGCGTTTTTAATGTTTCTAGAGAAATGATTTTGGCCCAGCTTTCCGTGCACAGCAGAGAGGCGAAAATCAGAGTTGGGAGTGGGTTTTAATGGCATGAGAAGTGATGTGGCGTGCATTAATGGTGATATGACAGGTAATTTACAGAGTTAAATTTTCAGGGTCTCACAGAAACAAAACAACAAAAATAGAGGTGCAGATGTAAAAACCAGGGGTGCAGAAAAAGGAAACTCTTTTGCTCGGGCCGAAATCCTCTTCTCCAAATTTGGATCTCTTGAAGCTTGGTTCTCTCTTTGCTAGTTCTATGCGTCCGATGTCTTCTTCCTCCTCGTGACTGGCTTTCCTTTTTCGATAAGGTGCCCCTCCCCCAGCTTTTGGAGTGATGTCCCTTGTTCCTCCAGATCCTCTCCACCCTCTGAATATAGAGTGTTGTAGCGGTCTCTCAGTTGTTGGAAATGATGGTGTCTGTGAGAATGAAGAAAAAGGGTGTGTGTCGTGGGGACGGTTATTGGAGATCTGAGGTGGCGAAGTGATCACGGTGGAGGGGGAGGTCGAAAAAGGTGACTGTTACATTGGTTGTGAAGGTGCTATAGGGATGTTGATGGAGGCAGACAGTGATAGGGAGTTTCACAGTTGGTGTATGGTGGGAGGTAACGATGATGATCTAGGGTGGTGTGATAATGGCGGGATGCATGGATATGGATATGGTTGAAACTGGAAGTGTTCGAGATCAGTGTTGGAGGTATATGGATAAGGATAAATGGTGTTGACCGTGAGGTGTTGGAGATGAAAATCTATCCGGAGTTTGGAGTTCGGCCGTGAGATGTTTTTGAAGGGATGAGGATTAATGTTTTTGCTGGAGGTGACCACCGGTGTGTTTGATGATGATCGCAGTGTGTGGGAGGAAGAGTTGGAGGTAATGGAGTGTCGGAGGTGATAGTTTGAAGTTAGGTAGCGGCCGTGAGGTGACAGGTGTTAGAGATGAACATGAGATGGATGATGAGAGGAAGTGGTATCTAGATGAAGATGAGGGTGATGAGCGGAGAAGAAAATAGCCTTGGCAGGGTGTGTGGTTGGGAGTGATGATCCGAGGGGTGGCAAATGAATATGGTTGATGATTGGGTCCAGAGAGTTCAGGGTCAAATGATGGTGATGAAGCTGGTTGCCCCCGTGGAGAGTGGTCTGTGTGAGAGTAAATGATAATGATCCCCCCAAAATGAGGGGAGTCCTGTGCTGGAGATGGTGGCCTCCCTTTTTTTCGAATCTCCCTTTTCTGTAGTGGTGTATCAGCTTTACAGATGGAATCTGTACAGATATGCGGTGCAGGATGGGCACTACAGAAGTGCCAGATGGGGCAGCCATTCCACATGGTGCTCGTGGGAGACAACCCAACAGTGAAAGTGTCAGAAGAATATTCTCTTGAAACTCTGAGTGGCTTTCCAGGCGGACAGGGCTGAAAGTGGGGATCATTGCTGTAAAGCTGCAGCCGCCAAGGTTTTGGACGTTCGGTCTGCCAAAAGCGAACGAACGCTCATATCACATAAACGAGCACTCGGTCAATTTGAAAACGTAGCAGACCTTCCATTTTGCATTCTTTATTCATCACACCATTTTTCCTCCCATGTGCCGTGTTGATGAGCACCTTTGCCATCTTTTTTATTTATTATATATTTTTTTAACAATACATATACATATATAAGTATTTAAGAAAATATTCCTGAACAAAATGAAAAAGGAAATAAACATGAAAACTTTGATAATTAAAACAAATAAGTAAATATACATAGATAAAATGATAAAGATAAATACGATAAAAACAAAGATAAAAATAAAGGATAAAATTAAAACATAATAATAATAATAACAAAAGTAATCAATAAAAATAACAAAAAAAAGAAAAGAAAATAACAACAAGAACCTTCCCTCTTTTTTTTTTATTTTTTCTTTTATATATATTTTTTATTTTTTTTAGTTTTATGAGGAAAATAAATTTATTTAATCAACCCGGACGAAATTGAGTGTTGACAGAGACGTTGACCATTCACCACCCAACTTCTCTGTGGATCATCAGCAGCTGGATTAAATATTTCAATTGCTCCATGCGGATGCACTTCTTTTATCACATATGGTCCTGACCATTTTGACTTTAGCTTCCCAGGAAATATCTTCAATCTTGAATTAAACAATAATACCTGTTGTCCTGGATTGAAAACTCTATTCATCAACTTCCTGTCATGATAAAATTTAATCTTGTCTTTGTACGCCTTTGATGAATCATATGCATGTAATCGCATTTCTTCAAGTTCCAAAATCTGCCTTCTGCGTGTGCATTGAGTTTCATAAGGATCAAAATTCAAAAATTTTAAAGCCCATAATGCTTTATGCTCCAATTCTACTGGCAAATGGCATGCTTTCCCATAGACTAATTGAAACGGTGACAATCCCATAGACGTCTTCATTGCTGTCCTATAAGCCCAAAGAGCATCATCCAATTTGAGAGACCAATCCTTTCTTGATGAAGTCACTGTTTTTTCCAGGATCCTTTTTATTTCCCTGTTAGACACCTCAGCTTGTCCATTGGTTTGTGGATGATAAGGTGCAACTACCTTATGTTTTACTCCATAGTGTTTGAGTACTTTCTCTAGCTGATAATTGCAAAAATGAGAGCCTCCATCACTGATCAACACTCTTGGAGTGCCAAAGCGTGAGAATATCTGCCTCTTCAGGAATTTAATTACCGTGCTAGCATCATTTTTAGGACAAGCTAATGCTTCCACCCATTTACTCACATAATCCACTGCTACCAGAATATATTCATTGTTGAAAGATGGAGGGAACGGTCCAACAAAATCAATTCCCCAACAATCAAAAATCTCAACCTCTAAAATACCCTGTAAAGGCATCTCATGACGTTTAGTGATTGTCCCTGCTCTTTGACATTTATCACAATTTCTAGCATGATTATGGGCATCTTTAAATAAAGTTGGCCAATAAAACCCAGATTGAAGGACTTTTGCTGCTGTTCTTTCTCCATTAAAATGTCCTCCATAAGGTGAATCATGACAATGCCAGAGAATTCCTTCTGCTTCTTCATTTGTAACACATCTCCTTAGAAGATTATCTGCTCCAATTTTGAACAAATAAGGATCATCCCAAACAAACTGCTTGGCATTTGATGAGAGGGTCGCACCTCTCACAAAAGTTGTGCATAAAAGAATGCAGTATAATACTAGGAAGTGACTCCTAGATCGTTTCTCAAGGACCAATTGTGGTTCAGTCTCAGGTCAACACGTAGTGGGGGGGGGGGAGATTTTGAAAGTGTTTTTGTGATTCAAAATGAACTAAATAAAAAATGGAACTTAAATACAACCGAATATAATTGACAACATTAAAGTGAGTATTAAAATTAAATAAAGAAAAAAAAATAAAAAAGATAAAAAACCTAGCGGCATTTAAATATAGGTTTAATCATTCACTAAGTCCCTATTTTCGCATGGAATCTCAATTTCGTCCCTTTCTTTCTGAAAATCTCAATTGGGTCCCAATTTTATGAAAATTGCAACAAATCGATCCTTTCCGTTAATTTGGCTGGACGGCGTTAAAAAAATTGATGAGTGAATGCTGAGATGACGAACGAGCGCTCGTCCAGCAGCGAACGAGCGCTCGTCCATCAGCGAACGAGCGCTCGTCCAGCAGCGTACGAACGCTCGTCCAGCAGCGAACGAGCGCTCGACCACCGAACGAACGGTCGTCCAGTGTGGAACGAACGGTTGTCCAGTAGTAAGAGGTCGACGAGCGTCCGTTCTCTGGTGGACAACCGTTCGTTCCACACTGGACGACCGTTCGTTCGGTGGACGAGCGCTCGTTCGCTGCTGGACGAGCGCTCGTTCGCTGCTGGACGAGCGCTCGTTCGTCATCTCAGCATTCACTCATCAATTTTTTTAACGCCGTTTGACACTATTTAACGAAAAGGATCGATTTGTTGCAATTTTCATAAAATTGGGACCCAATTGAGATTTTCAGAAAGAAAGGGACGAAATTGAGATTCCATGCGAAAATAGGGACTTAGTGAATGATTAAACCTTAAATATACCCACATTCGAGCTAAAGCAATTGGAGCAGTGAAATAAATTGTTGAAGAAAAGGACATCCATAAACCATCAATTGCAAAGCATTAATTCACGTGCAGCAAGAATGAAAATTCAATGCACGTTTTCATGAACCAATTGAATGTGAACTTTTAGCTTAACATTAAATGCATTTCATCACGAAAATCAATGAATTAAAATACGTAAGCAATAAAGTGATTTAAATAAACATGCTGCTTCTTGAATGCATATATAAAATATAATTTATACTTATTGAATTCAAACGTGAAAGTGAAGAAGATGAGAATGAAATGAGCTAGCTGCTTCAACCTAAATCCATTTTAATATATAAGATACGAAAATAAAATTTGACTCAAGCGTGAAAGAGTAAAAACCGAACATCTCTTCCTTGCTGCACATCACGGACCACACTCCGTTTCTTCATTCAATCTCGGACACCGTGAACACCACTTCTTTCTTTTTCCAAAATTAAAATTAAAACCCAAGAGCTACTGGAAGAGAAAGAAAATGAGAGCCTCCAGCAAGCCGTGACTACCTTTCAGCTTCCAAACAGTGTTCCGTAACAGCATGTGTAACATCCCAAAATATAGTAATTACCATAATTTAGAATTAATTACAATTAACAGTAAATAAGCAGTCTTTACATTAATAAAGCAGAGTTCAAAAGCCGAACGGCTTGGATAAAAAAAATAGCGTACGCTCAAACAGAAATAGAGATAATTAGGACGAACGGCTTTACAAAATACATAGCCGAACGTTCAAACTACTCTAACATTTAAACGAGCGCTCTAAGGCTCGGTCTTTACTTCCACTGCCACCAGATTTGCTTCTTCTAAATTTTCTTCTTCCAGCATTTCTTCAAGGGACGTACCACCATCTGCTCACATCCACAACGGATGGTCATTGCAAGACAGGACGAACGTACATGGACAAGTGACAACACAAGGAAAAACGAAAAGGGTAAGCTTATAATATTTAATTCACACATCCAACGTACACATTCAACATTTCAATGCACACGCACAACATACAATTGAACATAATCCATCATAGTAATTTATAAGTATATAATAGACGACTGTCCGGACTGTATGAACCATGTAGCTACAGGCGTCCTTGCACCCGAGTGATGTAGTAACTGGGATACACTCAACAGCTGCCACTCGAGGTTAGCCCTATCCAAAGTACCCCTAAGGAATAGAACCTCCTGCCATTCCCACACATGACTACCCCCTTCTACGTGAAGATGAGTATCACGGAATATCAGGATGGACCAAGCCAGCATTAGCTAACCACAGTCATACTTTACCAATTTAATATTTAACACATCTGAGACGTTCCTCCTTGGAACGCTCGTTCAAATTCCATAATCATAAAATCACTTAATATAACGTTCGCACTGTAATTTATCATAATTCATAATCAATCTCATCTTTAACTTTAAGAGTACAAAAGAACGAACGTTCAGTCCTTTGAAGAAAATAGGACGAACGTCCAAATACAGTACTAGATGGACGGACGTAACTCTCTGTTTGACCAATTAAATGAACTGATGCCAGTATTTGAACAAACGTAAGAGGATAAATATTCAAATGTTGGAACGAACGCTGTTTAGGACGAACGCTTCGGTATCAGACCAAGCGCTGTTTAGGACGAACGCTTCGGGATCAGACCGAGCGCTGTTTAGGACGAACGCTTCGGTATAAGACCGAGCGTCATTTATAACTATCGTTCGACATAAGACCGAATGATATTAAGGACGAACGTTCAGTAAAAGACCGAACGCTATAAGGGCGAACGTTCGACAGAAGGCCGAACGCTATAAAGGAGAACGTTTCGATTAAAGACCGAGCGTTACGTATTTATAAAGTTTCAAATATTTATAAACAGCTGAGCTGAACGAACGCTCAGACATCCAAATGGGGACGCTCGTTCTCGAGCAGAATTCTTTCCAAATGAAGGGATTCCATTCTAAGTTATTTTAAGGAAAACCGGACGGTCTAAGACCGTACGGTGACGAGCGTCATTTATCAAATGGGATGATTTAAGTTTCAGATTTCTCAAACTTAACAAATTTCCAGATTTCAACCTTTAACCTTATACTTTATGCTTCATAGGATTTTCAATTTATAAACTTTATAACATGCATTCCAG